>NW_006399966.1:1882656-1883955 GCF_000299155.1 Elephantulus edwardii | reverse complement strand
CCTTGGGAGGGGACAAATCTACAACAGTGAATGAATGGAAATCCAAAGCCTCTGTAAATTTTCACTGAAATTAATAACAAATTTAAATTTTTTTAAAAAAGGAATTAAGTTAGAGTAAGGATGGCAATGGATTTATAACTGCTCAAGCTAATAACACTATATCGTGGCATGGAGGAAGAATACTGGAAATGTATCCACATTTACAACATTCCTCTTACCAAAACCATTTATGGAAAATAGGTACTGCATTGGAACATTTATCTCTGGATTGGAAATGACGATATCGTTAATACTTCTAGCCGTAAACGTAAAAAGATTATAATGTTCAAAATTATTTGTTATACATTTGCTTAAATTTTTCCCTCTTTTAACAACTGGGATCTAGAGGGAAGAGAAAAGACCAGAGAATGGACAAAATTATTGGGGCAGCTATTGCTACCAGTTTAGGGCCTGTGTCAGGAAAGGGAAGTCTTACTCATATACAGTGCCACCCAAAGGTAGTAAAGGAGGTCAGAATTGCTTCCACTGTGGAAAGCTGGGCCACTTCAAGTAGACAGTGTCACAGACGAGAGCCAAAGATAGGAAAGGGAGTAGAGAGGAAGCTCCCACTCACTTGCTTTAAGTGTGGCTCTGAAGGACACTTGGTCAAGGTGGCCCACATCAGGTCCTCATGGCTGACAGGACTGACAGGCCCCAGCTCCCAGCAGGAAAACAAAGAAGGACGCTTCAACAATTTAGATCCTCCCAGAAGAGCCATGGATGAGCATTAACATTACTGGTCAGTATATTCATTTTCTCCTGGACACAGAGCCTACTAATTGGTCCTAAAAGCCTTCTGAGGTCCCAACTCTTCTCATTATCTCTTAGTTGTTGGAATGGACGGAAAACCTCTTAAGCAGTTCCTTACTTAACCTCTACCTTGCATGTGAACTTCTAAGTTGTAAAACAGCCCAGTGGTAGATGGAATTTGCTCCAGGACTTAAAAACCATAAATGACATAGCTGAGCCTCTACATCTTGTGGCTCCTAACCTCTACACTAAAGAGACAAAGTGCTACTCAATAGGCCTTTTAGTGTAAGAACCACCTTCCCTCTGTAACTTGATTTGTGCCACTGCTAGAACCTCTACTCGGAATATTATTGCTTTTTAATTTTTGACTCATGTACTTTTAACATCTTAGTTTAATTTGGGTCTTCTAGGCTGCAACAGTTCTATGATACATCTTCAAGGATATGAACATGTACAGCAAAGCACAACTGATAACAGTGCATCTAAATTCCAAAATCAATCTCCATAATA
>NW_006399966.1:1880011-1881449 GCF_000299155.1 Elephantulus edwardii | reverse complement strand
TCCCCCCACCGACCAAACTGTGCAGCTCTGCAACTGCATCCTGGCCCATCCTCACCCTTCTGCCCCCAACCCTCACCTCCTTGTACCCCCAATATATTTTTCCCAATAAAAAAAATTATAAAAAAAAATTAGTAAAAGTGCTTGTCACATGTGACACATGTGAGAACTGAGATTTAATGGGACACGCTGTTTTTCCAGGTTTCAAACAGATTCTGCCTTTGACTGGGTGTAGTCTGAGCTGTTGAGAAGAAAGATAGCAAAACATTCACTAAATGACTAGTTTCTACATGAATCACTTAGTGACACTTGATAATGTGCTGAGTTGTGCAACCATTCTCATTCTCCTGGTCTGTCCTATCCCATTAACAAAAATTCACTGCCACTCAATGTTTCAAGCTTTAAAGTTGCTATGGTCAATTTGATCTTACAGATAATGCTTAAAGCACACTTTTTTTAAAAAACCGACTCATTCTTCACTGCTGCTGAGTGACTCATCACACTCCTGAGGTTTTCTCAAGGATATAAATTATATGGGAGCAGACGGGAGTTCTGAACGCAACGTGACACTTTTGCTTTAGTGCAATGATTTCTAGACTGTGTCGCCAGAGCTCCTGTTAAACTACTATTTTGGCTTTTAAGGTAACCTCAAGAGGGTATTTTGGATTTAAAATTTAAACATTATCTTGAGGCAATAGTATTAGGGTTTACAGAACAGCTCTCGAAGTCTGGATTCCAGGTTAAGGTGAAATTCTGCATTCTCACTCTCTTACACAAAATCCTCCCATAAATCAAAATGTTCAGTAATGGTATATTAGCCAGACACCATCCAATTCTTCTGGTCTCATGAGAAATATAGTTGTTCTGAAACAATGAATCCCACATTCCACATCTTTCTCTTCCTTCCTGTGTTGCTCCAGGAAAAAAAGGTCAACTGCTTTGTCCTGGATTGTAGCTTGCAAGGTTTTAAAACGATAGGTACTAACCAACATATGCAACAAATTATGAGGTAAAACTAAATTTACTATTATTAAATCCGTTACCTAGGATGTCCAGTAAAACCAAATCCACCAAACAAAAGAACCAATTTCCATGACATTTTGATTGTACATTAAGCTGCTATCTGGTTGTTCCGGGATGTTGGGTTTCTGCCCTTGGGGGTGGGAGTAAGGCTCCAGAGACAAGGAACCACTGTGTTAAATATATTTCGCATGTAACTTTTTTTAAAAATTGCGAAAAACATATTGGGGGTACAAGGAGGTAAGGGTTGGGGGCAGAAGGGTGAGGATGGGCCAGGATGCAGTTGCAGAGCTACATAGTTTGGTCGGTGGGGGGAGCAGGTGAAGGAGATGATGAGGGTCCAGTGAGGATCAGATGCTACAGGGGAATGACAAGCATTTTCCAATGGTAATTAAACCAACTGTCTTATTGATTTGGGAAT
>NW_006399966.1:1873437-1878917 GCF_000299155.1 Elephantulus edwardii | reverse complement strand
CCCCCCCACCAGTGTGCCACCCCACCCCGCCGCACGGCATGCGCGTGGCCCCTCTTGTGCGGTCGCCTGTCACCCACTTCCCCCACAGCCACTTCCCCGACAGCCGCCATCCTGGCTCCAAGTTCTCTCCAGAACAAGTCCACCTTGCGGCAGTGTGGTGGCTTCGCTGTACTAGTCTTGAGGAGGGCCGGTGCCCAGCATCCATCCTGGGTGAGGGAATCCATTAGTTCTGGCTGTGGAAGCCTCAGGGAGCTGTAGCAGCTGTGCAGTGCGGTGTGGCGCGGGCTCTGCGGGTGTGTGTGTGTGTGTTGAGAGCCACGAGACTCACCCATTTCTCCTTGGGAATCTTTGAATTCCTGTTGTTGATCCTCAATCTTCACTGAGGGCCAGTCATCAACTGTTTTAAGTGTTCAATTATCAATAAGCTGAAGTCTGTGGAAGGCCATAATGTCCCTGCTTTAAGTGGTTCACTGCTCCCACAGCTCACCACACTGTCTCTGCCGCCATCTTGGATCTCCTTTTTTTAAAAGTTTTTAATTAGAGCTTGCTTACAGATGTGTGACAGTTTCCTCCAAAGTTGATTTCTGTTTTAGTCAATTTGATACAGGTGAAGTACATGTGCAGACTTGCTATTTATGTTTTTTAAAAAGAATCTGTAATAAATAAATTATTGTACAGACACTAAAGAAATTCTAAAAGGGAGAGATAAAAAGCTAATAAATTTACAACATATTTATTATTTTGTAAATCCTCAAAACAAACAAAGGTCAGTGGTTCAAATCTACCAGCTGCTCCATAAGGACAAGATGAGAGTGTTTCCTCTTGTACACAGTCTTGGAAACTTGAGCCAGGCTGCCTTGAGTCAGCACTGACTTGTCAGCATGGGACTTGGTATTGGGTTTTAGTGCAAGTAAGGAGCCCTGGAAGCAATGCACGTAAACATTAGGCTGCTAATAAAAATGTCAGTGATTTGAACCAACTAGCCAACTAAGTGAGGAGGTAAGCTCTTCCTATAAAGATATAGTGCCAGAAAAAGATTAAATTCTTTTCTGTTTTAAAAAGCACCATGGGCAACAAATGAAGGTGATTTTGAGAAATAATTTATTGCAACTCAAATAAGCTGAGTCAGAACTGATCCTCTAGCAGGTTTTCAGAGGCAGAAGGAGACTGCCCATTTTTCTCCCTCAGAACTACTGGTAGATTCCCAGTCAGGAGAATTTTTGTTAGCAATGCAACTCCCTAATCACTTACGTCACTAGAACTTGATCATTTCAAAATGAGGGGTAAGTTTACATACTATTTAGGATTTAAAACTGTGTTGTCCCTTTAAAAGATGGTAGTTGTGAACATCACTTAGAATGTGTGTGGCTTTCTAATCTTAGTCAGCAGGATCCCTAAAGGGTTCACTAAACCTGTTTTGAGAGTCTCCTATTCAAAACTGGAATTCTAGGCTCCTGAAATTGGATCTAATGATGAATCTTCTAAATTATAAATACTTATGTCTGTTCCTGTTTTGCTTTTTTTATTCTAACAGGACTTGTTCAAAGCCCTGCATTAAAGGCCAATAGGAATTGTCCATAAGCCAGAATTTCACAACCCAAGAACTGACTGTAAATTAATTTCTTTTTTATAATTAATGATTTTTAATGCAAGATATTCTTTCCATTTACTTTTCCCTCCCATTCATTAATTGTTGCACATTTCCTCCCTAACCACCCCTCACCCCTACTGCAGTTCCTTTCTCTCTTTGAAAAAAAAAACAAAAAACAACCGAAACAAAAAACAAACCACCAAAATTTTCATTGTTACACACACTGCCCCCCCCCCGCCCCCCAAGTCCACAGTCCATGTTACTATGCATTTCTTTTTCTGGAATCTGGTCATGAAAATAATACGAAATCCTATATTCCCAAAGGTACTCAGGAGCAACAGTGTCTCTCTGGAGACTAAGGTGCGCCTGATACAGGTCATGGTATTTGCAATCGCTTGTTATGCATCAGAGAGTTGGACAATGACTAGGGAGGACAGAAGGAGAGTGGATGCTTTTGAGCTGTGGTGCTGGAGGAGGGTACTGAATGTACCATGGACTGCCAGGAAAACAAACAGATTCATCTTGGAGAGGATTAAACCAAGCTACTCCTTGGAGGCAAGGATTCTGGGGCTTCGTCTGACATACTTTGGACATGCTGCCAGGAGGGACGGGTCCTTGGAGAGGGACATCATGCTTGGGAGGGTGGAGGGACAGCGCAGGAGGGGAAGACCCTCTATGAGATGGATTGATTCGGTGACTGGGGTAATCGGGATGGGTGTGTCAGAGGCAGTGCGGTTGGCGCAGGATAGAGCAGGGTTTAGAGCTGTTGTGCATAGGGTTGCTATGAGTCGGAAACAACTCGATGGCACATAACAACAACAACAACATATTCCTTTTAAACAGTTCTCTCCCTCATTTGTTTCAATGCAGTATACATTTTTTATCCCCTCTTTTTTTAGGTTCCCCCCCAATCCCAACATCAGTCTCATTTTACAAAAGTGGCACTACGCAGTATTTGTCCTTTTGTGACTGAGATATTTCACTCAGCATAAGGCCCTCCAGGGTCACCCATTTTGTACAGTATTTTATGAGTTCTTTGTTTTTCAATGCAGTATAGTAATCCACTGTTGTGAATATACCACAGCTTTTCTATCCATGTGTTTTGTTGATGGGCACTTACTTGGGTTGTTTCCAACTCTTTACTATTGTGAAGAAAGCCGCAATAAATGTGCATATATCTGCTTGGGTGGTAGTTTTGGTTTCTTTAGCATATAATCTCAGTAGTGGAATTGCTGGGTCAAATGGTATTTCTAGTTCCAACTTTCTTTTTTTTTTTCTTTTTTGCTTTTTTTTTTTTTTAGTTCCAACTTTCTGAGAAAGCACCATACAGCTTTCCATAGTGGTTGCACCATTTTACACTCCCAGCAACAGTGAGTAAGAGTTCCAGTTGGATCAAGGACCTAGGACAAAAACCAAGGACTATAAACTTCATTCCAGAAAAGCTTGGAAGAACTCTAGAAGCCCCTAATCCACAACATAAATAGTCTTCCAAGCATCCTGGAAACCAAGAACACAGAAAGGATAAAATAGATTAATGGGACCTTCTAAGAATAAAATCCTTTGCACATCCAAAAACTTCTCTAATAGGGTAAAAAGGGAAGCCACAGACTGGGAAAAAATATTTGGCAATGACATGTCTGATAAGGGCCCTATATCTAGAATTTATAGAATTCTTAAGTGCCACAAGATAAAGGTAAACAACCCAATTGGAAAATGGGCACAGGATATTAACAGAAACTTCACCAAAGAAGACATTCAGATGGCACACACACACATGAGGAAGTGTTCAAAATCCCTTGCTCTAAGAGAGACGTAAATAAAAAAACTATGAGATATTCTCTTACCCCAGTAAGAAGAGAATTCAACATAGCAGCATACAGCAGCTGCTGGCAAAGTCCATCTTTTCTAATGCTCATTTTAGTGGAAAATATTTGCACCTTCTTTTAACAAATTTCTATCTTACACAATTCTGAATATATGTATTTTGCTTATTTACCATCTTGACCTCAGATTAGAAAGTAAGTGTAGAGAGAACTATTCTGCCCGCTAGTTGTTGATTGTCACTGAGTTGGGCATGACTCACAGCAACCCTATGAGCAAACCCCCTGAAGCCTTTCTATAACTATAGTCGTTTCTCAAATGTTATAGATTTTCCAGAGGCATGTTGTTTAGGAAGTAGATGCCACCTCTGCTTCTAAACTAGAAAATACCCACTCTTTAATAAGAATTCAGTAAATATTTGCAAGATTTAAAAAAAAAAGCCTAAAGAATAGTAGGCCCTATAGGTGACATAACTAAGTATTAAAAGAAAATTAAAGATACAATATAAAAGTATGTCAGTACACTCTAAAGAGACAAAAGTCCCAATCTTGTTGGTTTAGTGACAAAGTCTGTGAACATGAAAATCCTTATTTATTTCTAAAAGATGAGGAAAGCGCTAGCATCAGAAAATATTTGATTGGGTTTCTGCCTTCATAGAACTTCCCCATATAGACCTCTGGTGGCTTAATATATAAGAAGCTGTGCTGCCAACCCAACGACAGGTAGTTCAAATCTACTAGATGCTCTGCAGAAGAGAAACAGGTCATTTCCAAAATTTTATTTACAAACTATGAAAACCCACTGAGGATCAACTATGACACAGCTGTGACTCATACGTAAACACAATGTAGCCATTAAGTTAGGCGGGAAGAGATTCTAAGAAAAGAGCCATAAATATTTTTAAAGACAAAATGCATCTAATGCTAAGTTCTTAAACAAGTGCTCTAAGATTAGCGTAAAATGAGGGAGAGACCTGTCTAAATCAATTAAAAGGGTTATTAGAAACAAACACTCTTGGAAAATGGGCAGAAAAGAGTAAGATTGCTCCGTAATGCAATAAAGTCAGCTCTTAAGTTGCTTTGAGAAGGAAATTTAAACATAAGGTTTAAACTATTAAAAGGAAAAAATAACATCTTTTGGATCTGGCTTAAAAAATTTTAAAAAAAGTCAGAAATTGGTGAGTACACTACACACTAAATCTGTTCCTGTTGAGTCAGCTACAGCTAACAGTGACTGACCTGCCATCAGGTCACTGGGGCTGTAAATTTTTACAGTCGGAGACTATCCATCTTCCTCCCTCGAAGGCACTTGGTGGACTCTCAAATCACCAGAGATACACACTTCTGGTTACCAGAAAACTCACTACAGACAACATCACATGAGTTCTAATACATATCTGTTATTAGTTGCTGTCAAGTTGAGTACAACTCACAGCAGCACTATGAACAACAGACTTGAACCTTATCCCAGCCTGTGCCATCCTCATAATTTTTTGATGCCTGGACCCCCTTTTACAATCACTACTTCAATCCATCTTGTTTGGGGGGTCTTCCTCTCTGACTCTCCACCTTTCCAGGTACAATGTCCTTTTCCAAGTACCAGATCCTACTAATAACATGCACAGAGTATATGAAATGAAGTTTCACCATCCTTGCCTCAAAGAACTCCCCAGTTGCACTGTGTCTAGGACATACCTGTTCTATGGCAGTCCATGAAATATTAAGCACTCGTCTCCAACTCTACAGCTCAAAGGCCTCAATTTGTCTGTCTTTGCCTATCCAACTTTCAAACGGATTATCAAGTAATTAAAAAAAATCATGGCTTATTTTAGTGAAATCTGAAGGGTTTAATACATATTATTTTCTAATCTTTACAACAATTCACCAACAAAAATATTCCAAGTGCTGTTGTGAGTCACTTGTGACTCATAGCGACCCTATGTACAACAGTCCTAAACCCTGCTCTATCCTGTGCCAATCGCACTGCCTCTGACACAACCATCCCGATTATCCCAGTCACTGAATCAATCCACCTCAGAGAGGGTCTTCCCCTCCTACGCTGTCCCTCC
>NW_006399966.1:1855848-1873102 GCF_000299155.1 Elephantulus edwardii | reverse complement strand
AGCCTCAATCCATATTGAAGGCTGCACTCCTTGACCCTCTGCAGCAAGCGCTTCAGGTCCTCCTCAGTTTCAGCAAGCAGGGTTGTGTCATCTGCCTAGTAGATTGTTAATAGATCTTCCACCAATTCTGATGCCACAATTCTCATAAAGCCCAGCCTCGCGGATAATCTGTTATGCATACAGGTTTAAAAGGAGATAGGACACATCCCTGGTGTACACCCTTCCCAATTTTAAACCATGCAGTGTTTCCCTGTTCTGTTCTGACAACTGCCTCTTGGTCCAAGAATAGGTTTCGCATAAGCACGATCAAGTGTTCTGGGATTTCCATTCTTCTCAGAGTCAGCCAGTTTGTTATGACGCACACAATCAAAAGCCTTGCATAATCAATGAAACACAGACATTCTTCTGGTATTTCCTCCTTTCAGCGAAGATCCATCTAACATCAGCTATAATATCTCTAGTACCTTAACCCTTTCTAAACCCAGCCTGGACTTCTGGCAGTTCTCTGCTGATGTGCTGTTCCAGTCATTTTTGGATAATCTTCAGTAGAATCTTGCTTGCATGCGAAATCAATGATATTGTTCTATAGTTTCCACACTCTGTTGGGTCACCCTTCTTTGGAATGGGAACAAATATAGATCTCTTCCAGTCAGTTGGCCAAGTGGTTGTTTTCCAGATTTCTTGCCACAACTTGGTGAGCACGTCCAGGGCAGCATCTGTTAGTTGAAATACCTCAACTGGTATACTATCTATTCCTGGGGCCTTGTTTTTTGCTATTTCCTTCAAAGCAGCTTGAACTTCTTCGTTCATCATCATAGGCTCTTGCTCATATGTTATTTCATTAAATTCTTCTGTGTCTGCCAGTTTCTTTCGATACAGTGACTCAGTATATTCTTTCCATCTTCTTTTAATACTTCCTGGACAAAATTATATAGCTATTCAGGTCAGGAGGAATTCAAAATCAGGCCTGACTCAAAAAATTCTATTATAAAAATCTATTTCAGTAAAGCATTATTTTTTGGGCTTTGTTGTTTGTGTTTCAGAGAGGGCATATGCACACTATAATCTACCTACTGGACCATACTCTTATCAAATCTAAATCCAAAAACCTTTATGATAGGCTTATGTGTCTTCAAAGTTCCTAAACTACATAGTAACCCATACATTGTGCCTTTTCGAATTGTGTTTAAAAAGTAAAAGTAATTAAGAAGGAGCAATGCTGACAACTCAAAGGCAAGTGGTTCGAACCTGAGCTGCTCAGAAGGAGAAAGATGAGTAATTTCCTCCCATGCAATTTATGGCCTCAGAGCTCAAACAACATGATAGTATTATAAAAGCCCAGGAAAACTATCTTTAACACTGTATCTCTTAAGGAACATCACTACTTTCTCCATAAAAGGATATTCCACATTCCTCACTCATGCTAAAACAGCCAATCATGACTCAGAGCAGTAAGGTTTTCTGAAAATGAGTTCAATTTTGTGGTCTCAAGTCTTCCTTTCCTCAAAATGATATTAAATTGTATGCATGAGTCTGAGAGAAAGAAGGAAAAAATCAAAATGAGATAGAAAACACTGTGCTCATGATCTTAAAAATGATATTAAAGGATAAGAAAAATACTGACATTTTCCAAACCAGTTACTAGTGAAAGAATCTAACAGTCACTGAGTTGACAACCCATTTAAAAATTCACCTTACTCACATTTAAAACAGACCACCACAGAAAAGGCACCACAAATAGAAAAAGCCCAATTCTTGACACTGAAAATCTTGTTTCATCTGGCTTCTTCTAGGAAACATTCTCTTCTGTCCTGGCCACACTAGCAGACATAAGGACTCCCTCACAATACCCTTTAGCTGTTATCTAATATACATCATTTAACTGGCATTTCAATCATGTCTCAGAACTTTTTATGGGATGCCTACTATGCTTAGTTGTAATGGCAAACAATACAAGGCCACTAACAGGTGGAAATTTACCTTCCAATCAGAGAGAGAAAGAACAAAAAAAGGGGAGAGGGGAACCACTCCAAAAAACCCAAAACCAAACAATGATGTTGGTAATAAACAGAGTTAAGTTAAGAGCTGGGTAAGAGGACAGAGGGAAGTTGTTATGGCTGGTGGTCTGGAACACGTTCTTAAAACGTGACAGGCCTAAATGGAGTGAAGCACTGAACTAAGCTAACAGAAATCTTGGGTAAAAGGCTTCCTTCCTTCCCAGGAAAAAAGAAACAACAAATACACAGAAAAGAGTCTGACCTGTAAAAGAAATGAAACGCCAATAAGGCTGGAACACAAAAGAAATTCAAAGGTATGAACGAACAGGAGCACACAGAGTCTGGATACTAGAGCCTTGGAACCCCATGATAAAGACTGTGAAGTAAGAGAGCTTTGTGCTAGCATTTATACTTTGACATTCACTGGGCTGTTGTGTGAAAAACCTCCTGTGAGTAACCAACAACAGAATCACTGAGAAAAATCAGAAGTTGCCAAGATCATCAGTCAAAAGATAACGGGCTAGACTATGCTAATGAAAGTTGAAACTGACTATATTCTGATTGTAATCTGACAGTGCAGCCAACAAAATTTTCCAATGGTATAAAATACAGCAATGAAAGTGAAGTCAGCTATCTTGTGTCACCCACTGGAGTGTGCCTGGCTGTCTTAAGAACAAGAGCCCTGACTGACTTTTCCAAGTCTTTGAACACGAACGGGCTATGTCATTTCTAAGCAACATAAAAATATGGGCATTTACCTTGGCAAATGACTGTCAGAAAGGTGTCAGGCATGGAAATTGGGCACTTTAGGCAATGAAAAGGCAAATAAAGGGACTCAAAGACCTATGTTTCACTAAACTTGCAGCCTCAATTCAAATTAACACTTGTCTGAAAACAGAAGAGGAAGACGAAGTCCCTCATGAAGATGGATTGATACAGTGACTGTGATAATGGGCTCAAGTGTTTCAAGGATGATAATGATGGCACAGAATAGGTCAAGGAAGGTCAGATTTTTTGTTCATAAGGTTGCTACAAGTTGTATAAAACTTGAGGGCTCTAACAACAACATGCTTTTACAAACTACATCTAAAGACTCTGGTGCCCTGCGATATCGGGAATCTGATAAATTGGTTAGTTACAGACTAGTAGCTACAACATCACTTCAGAACTTTAGTTACAGACATCTACATTCTGGGGTCCATCCATGCCCTTCTCAATCAGAAGCCTCGAAGTTAAGGGAATATTCATTCCTGATAAATATTAAAGTTGGAGAACCAACTTTTTTTTAGTCAAATCCCCAAAATTTACATATTAATAATAGAAATCTGAAGCAATAAAGTGACTTTTCCAAAGTAACAATTACAGGGGCCATGGAAACCGAGCCCTTGTGGTCCAGTGGTTAAAGTGTAAAACAACTAAGAGAGGTTGGTGGTTTGAACCCACTAGCCACTCCATGGGAGAAAGAGAAGGGAGTCAACACCTGTGGAGACTTACAGCCTTGAAAACCTCATGAAGCAGTTGTCTACTGCTCTGTAAGGTCAGAGGGGAAAGTGACTAGGCAGAAATGAGGGAGGTTTTTGTTTCTTTTTACTCATGCTGGTGATATTTGTTATCTCACATCTTCACAACCACCTAGCAAAGTCTTCATTTAAACAAATAAAAACTGAGGTTCTAAGCAGTGAAGTAATTTGTTATCAAAAGTTAACTTAATTATTAAGTAGTAAGGCCTACATTCAAATTTAAACATGGGATGATCCTCAAATCCTTGCTGGAACCTGACTAGTGATAGCTGTGAAGGTGTAAGAAAACAACCCAAAACACTTGATTATTCAACAGCTGAAGCTGCTCACTCTTCTCATATAATTTGAGTTGTACATATGAAACAAAATAACCCTATTTCAAGCAACTCTCTAAATAGAGGTGAGTAAAATGATCTTAGTGCCAACCAAAAAGGAACAGAAAAGAACAGATAAAAAAAATAGATATAGGATATGAAGACATAAGGAGAAACCTGTGTGGGACAGGATAATTTAGCAGGTTGAAGTTATCATGGAGCTCTCTGGTGGCACGGTCTGCAGAGGTTTATACTGCTTCTTAAAGGATGCCATTTCTCCGCTTCAAATCCACCAGTCACTCTGCAGCAGAAAGATGGGCAATGTCTCATTCTATTTACAACCTCAAAAAACAGCTATGAGTTGATTCTTAACTCTTCAGCAGTAAGTTATTCGTTTATGCTGTTCTTAGTTGCTGTCAAGTTGATAAAGCAGGGTTTTGAACAAATACAGACATGATCCATGCAGCAAAATGAGAACGTATTGGAACTTACAAAATCTGAGTAAATAGAAATAATAATTAGATGGAATGAAGATCATAGAATGAAGACTCAAAGGAGTGAATTGTTGCCAAGACTGTGGAGAGCAACACACATGTAAAATGAGGAAATGTACTTTGCAATTTCCCCCCCCAGGTGAGCATTGTGTTTCCAATTATGCTTTCCAAGAGATTTGGTTGCTATGCTGACCATGTTTTCTGGGAGAAAGATGAAATTTCTGGCAGAATTCAACCCCTAACTTCTCCTATTTCAGTTATTGCTTCTATACAACATATTACAAATCTAGGTCCTAGTTCTTGTTTTGCTTCATCACCTATGATTGAACTGGGAAAAACCAGTTTGAAGAATTTATTAATGATTCTTGGGGACCCTATCAGTTGTAGGTTTGTTACTGTTAGTCACTTGTAGGGTCAAGTATGACTTGTAGAGATCCCAACAGATCCAAAACTTTTGTCCTATCTTCTTATTTTCCCTATTCAAAAAGGACTAGATTTTTTATATAGTTTTCCACTCATCAAAATATACAGATTTGTAAGAGTCCAAAACCTAAAAACCAAACAAAAACTCACTGTAGTTAAGTCAATTCCAAGTCAGAAACCGTCCATGAGTGTCCACGGTTATAAAATCTCATGAGAGGAGACAGTTTATATTTCCCTCACAGAGCAGCTGGTAGATCTAAACTGTTAGCAGCAAATACGTATTTTTAATTTTTAAAGTAAACATTTTGGGAAATTTTCAATCTCTAATTCATTTAACTTAATGCTCAACAACATCCTTCCCATTGTAGCCTCCAAAATCAATCCTAAAACTGAACCAGGAAAAAAAAATTCTTAATTCCTATCTTCATTTTGTAAGGATCCTAATATATTATGGCCAACACTGAGAAGACTAAAACGTCCAGAACACTTACTTGTGCTTATGCAAAGCCTATACTGCAGGACCAAGAAGTTGTTCTCTAAAGAGAGCAAGAGAACCTTGCATGATTTAAAATCAGAAAAGGTATGTTTTGGGGCTGTATGCTTTCTCCCTACCTATTCAGCAAGTACACTGAGCAAATCATTTGGAAACTCGGACTTTATAGAGAAAAAGATTACAACAGTCAACAGTTTCATCTTGCTGGGATCCACAATCAATATTCGGGCAGCAGCAGTCATGAAATCAAAAGACCTGCTGCACTGGGAAAGTTTATTTTCAAGGAATTCTCCACAGTGCTAAGAACAATGTAAGTTTAAAAACCAAGGTGCGCCAAATCCAAGCAAAACAAGAAGACTCCTCAACAAAATGGACTGACACAGTGGCTGTAACAATGGGCTCAAGTTTACTGAGATATGATGAGGATGGCACAAAACAGGGCTGAGTTCTAGAAATCAATTATTTGGCATTTAATAACTCTTTTCTTCATTTATACAGTATTTACTGACTGTTATTCTTGTTTTAGGCACTAAACTTCAGCAGAATAAGTGACCTACATGGAGCTTACTTTTCAGTGAGTGAAGAATAAAAATAAAAACAGAGTAATTCCTATTAATGTTATGATAGCGATTAAACAATTGGCAAAATAACTGGAAAGACCATCTTGGAAATGGTGGTCAAAAAAGGCATTATTGGTGAGCTCTGGTGGCCTGGTGGCAAGAAGCTGCACTGTAATCCCAGAGGTTCACGGTTCAAATCCACCAGATGCTCTGCTGGACAAGGAGGGACAATCTCCTCCTGTACCAGTCAGATCTGATTTGACAGTACATACACAAATAATTAAAAAAACAAACAAACAAAAAAAGGCATTATTAACATCTGAGCAGTTTCCTGAGGACAATGAAGACAGCCATGCTAATAGGAAGTAAAAGAGTAAAGGAAGTCAGAGCCCTACAAACCAAAGAATAATAGGGGCACTCAAAGACAAAAACAAAAACCCCAGCCATGTAAGGTTGTAGAGTCAACAAGTTTTAGTATAAAAGCAATGGAAAACTCATGAAAAGTGTATTAAGTAATGTTTTAAAGGATCACCACCTTCACTGCAAAATGGAAAACCCTGGGGAATGCAGGAGGAAAGCAGTTAGGGATACTAAGGTGCTTCAAGATGACATAATGGTGGCTACAGAAATGAAGGGATGTCTAGATATATCCTGGGGAAAGTCTAAGAGAAAACTGGGAGTAAGCGTGACCAAGTATTCAAAAAGTCAAAGTCACTGCCACTGAGCTGCAATCAACTCATAGCTGATCCTCAAGCAGGTTTTCCAAGGTGTTAATAAGATGAACTAGTCTATAAAATTCACAATAATACCTTTGAAAAGTATGTTCCTTAGAACAAACAACTAGTCTGAGAGCAAAAGGGCAATTATTTGCCCAAAGCAAAGATGAGCAAGTACAGAGGGGCAGAAAAATCAGATACATGGAAACAGGGATCCCAGGGAGTAGAGAGAAAAAGGGCTGATGCACTGCAGAGACTTCAATCTATCTGATAGAACAATTAGTATATGAATTACTGAATGCAAACAAATAAGACTATGTAAATTTTTACCTAAAGCACACTAACTTTCATCTAAACCACAGTATTTTTTTAAGGTATGTTGTCATCATCAAGACAACAAAAATTTTGGTCATGCCTCTTGCTTTAATGAACCTGAGTACAACTGATGATACTCTAATGTTCTGTAAGTCAAACAACGCAAAACACATCTGATGTACCTACACCACACAGCACTGAGAACTGTTGCTCTACAGGATTTGCTTAACTGGCTCCACAGACCTAGTGACCTGCCCATCCTCATAAAGATTACAGCACACAAAACCCTTTGGGGGCAATACTACACTGCCCTATGTTGCTACAGGGTTATAAAGCATCAGAAGTGACAAGATATCATACAACTTTTATGTAAGCCAATGACAAGCATTCCCTCTACAGAGACTCTGGGCGATTCAAACCAGCAAGCTTTAGGTTAGTAGCTGAGTAAGAACTATTAGCACTGCCCAGAGACTGGTCAAATATCATCACCTAATTACCACTCTTTTGTCCTTTCTGTTTTTATAGCCTTATCTTATTCCTTGGGGTACCAGTGGGTTCTATGTTAGAATTCTTAACTTTCATACAAAGGACCTGGGTACAATTCCCCCCAGCCAATGTCATATATTCATCCATTGTCACCTATCGTTTAGTGGCCTGCAATGTTACTATGATACTGAACAGATGCTTGGAGAAATTCCAGACTAAGACTACAGAGAAAGATCTAGCTGTGTACTTCTCATTATCAGCCAGTCAAAAATCCTACAAACCACACCATTATCATCTGTGACCACCGAAGAGGATGGCACCAGACAGAATGTATAATGCTGTGTGTGAGGCTGCCTTAAGTTAAGGGTCAATTTGAAGATAACCTTTTCCCCTCAAGTATTTGTGACCAATAGCTAGAGTAGGCCTAGGGTGGGGAATGAAAAAACAGACAAAAGAGTCTTTATCTTTTACGGGAGAGATCTGGAAATCTTACAGGGAAATAATGTGTCCTATAGAACTGGCTGCAAAAGGACTGGAGAGAGAGGTCTAGACAAAATCAGAATAATGGAATAAAAGGCAGGGCACTCTGGTGGTCTAATGGGGAAGAAGTTGTGCTGCCAACCCAAAGATAATTAGCTCAAATCCACCAGCATAATTTAAAAAAAACCTCAAGTCTCTAACTGCATAAGGAAGCTCCGGTGGCCTAGTAGCAAGAAACCATGCTGCAATTCCAAATGCACGCAGTTTGAATCCACCAGCTGCTCTGTGGGAAAACAACGAACAATCTTGTCCTGTGCGATTTACTGTCTCTGAAAACTTTCTGTAGGGTCATCTATGGAACTTGATGGTACAGAACAACAACAACAACAACAATTATTTCTAGATTATAATACTTTCTTCTCTTGACCATTTACATCTGTGGGTTATCTGGAGAAGGCAGTGTTGGAGTCCAGTAAAACAAAGAACTGACAGCAAATACTAATGGGAGGCTTAACATCCTTCTCCCCAAAGCTGTGCTTACCTTATCTTTTGAACCTCTGTGCACATTTTCATCCTTGGATGAGTTTTCTCCTTGTACTCCTCCTTTATGCACTCTAATGTTCTAGCAATATTCATACTCTCTAATGTCTGATAATAAAAAGAAAAGCACAGCTAAATAGTCTCTGAAATATTCCAACCAGGTTATTATTTCTTTTCTTAAAGTTCAAAAGTCTGTTAACAAAGTTTTTGTCTTTTTTTAAAGTTTTTGTCTTTTATAAGTACATACGTTATTCTGTGAATGTAAAGTTGCACAATGAATAAAGATGACTCAAGAATTGATGTCATGCGAATTATGATGCTACTCAACAAATACTGAATATTCAAGGGACAACCAAAGAATGAACAAATCTTTCCTGGAAAAAACACAGCAAGACTGCCCCTTTGAGGCGAGGTTGGTGACACTTTGTCTCACACAGTTAGGGCATACTCTCAGGAAGGCTAGTCTCTAAAAAAGTATATCAGGTTTAGAAAAGTGAAGGGTCACCAAAGAGGAAGCCTCTCAAGGCAAACTGAAACAATAGGTTTTAAGCATAGCAGAGTTCTGAAGGATGTTGCAGCACTGGACAAGGTTTTATTTTATTGCACATAGGACTTGTGGCCTCTAACAACAACCTACTCTTTCCCTGTAATAATTACACAACTACATCTGACTTAGCAACCCTATACAAGGTTTAATTATACTATGTTATACTCAGAGGTGAGCCAAAAATTTGTCATATTGAGACAGCCAATATTTTTTTAAACAAAAATGCAGGCTCACTATCCCCTTGACAATTGCCATAAAAGTTTTCAGTGTACATTTTAATAATCTGACAACACAGCTTCCCTCTTCCTGTTTTGAAAATGGTTTCACGAGAATGACTCATCACTCAGTGGAAAAATTCAGATGAAAAGATGTCTGTCTCCTAAGCGTCTCTAGAATACCTTCAGAAATTAACAGTGGCAAATGCAGGTGAGGCTAGCTGAGTGATCTGCCCTAGTCAAGCAAGCTAGCCAGGAATGGTGGAGAATTCCAATCCATAGCTAGCCCACATGTCCAGGACAGAATTGTTCTACAAGATTTTTTTCCAAGGCTAACTTTTCAGAAAGACTGCCTGATCTGACTTCCAAATTGTCCCTGAGTGGGCTTAAACCACCACCTAACAGTCAAGAACTTAATAGTTTGGGTCACTGAAGGTCCAAAGAAATAGAAACAATGTTTTCTGACTCCATGCCTACCTTAAGAAGAACACTGCTTCCACACATGCCAAATAACTGCCTGCCCTCCGTCAACTAAATATATAATGGTAGTTGGGATATAAATTTGACTAAAAGCTCACAGAACTTTAAAAACACTAAGCCAAATACAAACAGAAGTAGGCGTGCAAAGTTGAAGGGCTTAGCTGTCGACCAAACCATTGTCGATTAAAGCCCAGACAAAATTGGCTCAGAAGACTTGGTGATCTACCTTCTTAAAGACTCACAGCCATTCACTATCTTAGAAAGCTGGAAAGAGAAATTCAGCAATCCCACTACTAGGGATACAGCTACCATACAAACAGATATATGCACACTCATATTCACTGCAGCATTACTTACAATAATACCTAAGAGATGAAGAGTGTTCATCAATGGATAAATGAATGAAAATATTATGGCACATTCACAAAATGGGAGTTCTCTACATGCTATGATTAATAATCAAGAATTCACACAAAAAATACATGACACAGATGTATCTAGCTGTCTTTATGCTAAACAAAACAGGTCAGTCAGAAAAGAATATATAGTGTATAAGATTATTAGTATAAACAGCTAAGGAAAGCTTTACATGCACAATCATCTTAGAAGGTTGTCAGTGATGGGAAAGGAGAGGGAAGTAAAAGTTAGTAAACAGATGTTATGTGCCATCAAGTCAGAACCAACTCATAGCTGATCTTCTAGTGGTTCTCAGAGGCTTTCAATCTCACAGGAGGAAACTATTCATCTTCCTCCCATGAAGCAGCTGATGGATTCAAACCTTTTGGTTGGTAGAGTAACTTCTTTCCACTAAACCACCAGAGGTGCTAAAAAGACTACTGGTATAACTTGTGCCATTGGGGTCTCAAATGCCATAATGGTTGCCCATGGTGGACAGTGTTTGGTGGCGTTCCCAGTCTGAAGACAAGTTTGGAAGCAGCAGTGGCATCCACTTCCTAAACAACATGCCTCTGGAAACTCTATGAACTTGGAGAAACAACAATAAAAGGCCTCAGGTCTTTTGTTCATAGAGTCGCTATGAGTCGTACTTGACTCAATGACAATCAACAACAATATATCATGATAGAAGGGAAAGGTAATACCCAGTAAGGAGATGATCAGAACCATGTCATTCATTCATGAAAGGAAAATCACAGAGAGTTATTGAAGGAATAACAGAAATCAGCATTAAAGAAAAGTGAGAAAAGTGCTATTTATTACACTATGGGTATTGAAATGAATTCTATAGCACAAAATGTGTATGAATGGTTCAATGAAAAATCCATTTGCTTTGCAGGCCTTCATTCACATGCCAACAAAAAACTAAAAAGGGAGAGGAATAACACGACCAAGAACATAACAAAAAAAAATTCAATCAACAAAGGATGTGGGGCGCTCCTTGGATGCAACTGCTGGTCTCCTTTATGGAGCAGACAATCAAAGGGACATGTAAACAGTCCAAAGAACTAACGGATCATGAAACCTCCACAGGCCTGAGACTGGAAAGCCAGATGGGTTCCAGCTACTGAAAATTCTTATTAGGAAGTCCCTAGAGTGGGAGGAAAACATGGAACAAAATCCAATCATTTTTAAAAGACTAGGTATATGGGCAGGATAGAAAATGATGAACTCTGAAACTAATGCCCTTAGCTCTTCAAGTTTGGAACTAAACTCACCTTCATGGTTCAATTTTCAGTCAAACACCAAAAAGGGCTATCAGGTAGGTGTGCAGAAACATTTGGGAGGTAAACTCTCCATAGCTCAGAACAGCAAACTCTTCAAAATCAAAGTGCATACACTTGTCCAAGTATAAAGTTCAAAGCTCAAGAAACAATAGAAAGGAAGGAGGAATGCACACAGGAAACAATAGTAAAGATAGGATAATGGTATATGATGATAACTACAATTATGGCATGAAACAGAAATGTGTACCGTGTATAAACAGAAAACTAAACCTTTAACCAAATCACAATTTAAGAAACAGACTAACAAACAAAAACCCTCTAAAGAGCATTGCTGACATACAAGGAAGGGGTTGTCACCATGAGTCAAAACACATTTGATAAGAACCAGTGTCAGAGGATCACCACAATAAACTACCAACTCAGGTACAACCTACAATATTAGAACATTTGGCAGAGCACACACACAAATTTTACCTTGAACCAAGAATGCCAGAATAGAAGTAATTAAACATATTCAAACCTAACTGCCTCTCAACAATTCAGAATCTATCGTAAAGTCATGATAATAAGCATTACCAGTAAAGTTTAACATTGTTAACCATTAAGAAGGAAAGCAAAAAGATTAGAACATAAGCTCACCGGAAGCCAGACATCTTTCTTTTGCTTCAGTCCTAAAACCTAGACTAAAGCTAGAAACATCATGGTCAAACAGCATTTACTAATGAATATACAAAGAAAAAAACTCTTCAATTTTATTAAAGTATTTAATATTGCTATTCTGTCTGGTCTGCTTATGGTTTTGGACAAAATTTTGGAACCAAATTTACAACCTGTCAGTCAAAGAAATGTAAAACATCTAACATCCTGGGGATTTAAAATTCTAGTTCTTTCATGTCAAAGTGCTCCTTTTACAATCTGCATCATTAATTTCCTTTTGTGTTGTTCTGTTGTTCTTAAACATCTACTTTCTCCACCAAGGTTTCTCTATTACATCACTCACCTACTTAAACAGGCACATGCTTACTGAAGCATTCAATGACTTATCAGGAAGGAGCCCTACTGGTTCTGTGGTTAAAGCATGTGGCTGACCAAAGGATCAGCAGTTTGAACCCACAAGCAGGTCCTCAGGAGAAAGATGTGCTTCAGTAAAGATGACAGCTATGGAAAGCCTTCAGAGCAGTACCTGCTGTCTTTAGGGTAATTTATGAGTTGCATTTGATAAAAATGTGTTAAGGTTTGGTGCTAATCAACATGGAGGAACACACAGAAAACTCGGTCTTTGGAAGAATAAAAACTTGATTCTAAACCATTTACTATTCCATTTACTATTCCAGTGATAATAAGTCACTTAATATGTCTGGCATTCATTCTTCTAGCATGATATAATGTAAGTAAAATCAATGTTGACAATGGGCATTGCATGAGGATGTTTCCTTCCCTATTTCTTATAATAGCACCCTCTGTCTTAGAAAACTATGTTCCAAAAACGAAAATAGTCTTAGAAAATACTGTATTATCCACTGGCATTTTTGCTGTTTGGTGCCATTAAGCAGAGTAGACACAGATCAACACTATAAATAACAAATATGAACCTTCCCCAGGCCTGGCACCATCCACACAATCTCTGATATGTTTGATCCCACTCTGACAAAGAGTCACCTTCTCATTCTCTGACCTTTCCTAGCATGATGTCTTTTTCCAAGGACTGGCTACTCTTGGCAAGCATGCCCAAAGTATGTGAGACAAAGTTTCATCATTCTTGCCTCTAGGTCGCATCCTGATTGTGCTTCCTCGGAGACAAGACTTGTTAGTTCTTTTTGGCTGTCCATGAGATATTCACTACTCTTCTGCAACACCACAATTTAAAGGCATCAATTCTTCATCTGTCATCTTTATTGATTTTATCAGTGGTTTTTAATTGTTATTGCTAGATACTGTCCAGTCAACTAAAACTCATAGCATCTCTAGGAACAATGGCTCTAAAAGCTGTCCTACCCTGAGCCAACCTCTCTGACACACCAGACACCACTGCCCCAGTTGCTCTGTTAATTAATCCATATCAGAGGCTCTTCCTGATTTGTGCTGACCCTTTATCCTCCAAAGCCTGACATCCTTCTCTAAGGAATGGCTCCTTCTGACAGTATGCCCACCAGAAAAACATTCCAAATCCACTACCATCAAGTTGGAACTGACTCACAGCTGACCCTCCAGTAAGGTTTTCATAGGCTGTGTATAGCATAGGAGATTGTCCCTCTTTCTCTCAAGGAGCTGCTGGTAGATGTGAACTTGCAGAGAGGCATCACCTTTGGGACAGCAGGACAACTCTTTATGGATTATACCATCAGAACTTCTCATTTGTGAAGTAACAGGTTACAATTCAGGGTCAACTTTGATGAGGACAGACTATTTTCAGATGTGCCCAAAGGCAGCTCTTTCTCTTTGGCCCTGCTTGGAAAGTTTTACAAAAGCTCTTTTAGCACTGCCAACAAATGCCTGGAGGTGCCCCACCCCACCTGTAAGCCTCCACAGATAAGTAACCATCTTCGCTTAAATTAAAAAATTTGATCAAGATCTACTATTTCAAGGAAGCATAGCTTCTCAAATGTACAACTCTGATAAAAATAAATCACTCTGTCCTTGGTGGGCAGGACCTGGTGACATGAAAGATTAAGCACTGGGCAGCTCAAATCTATAAGACACTCCATAGAAGAAAGATGTGGCAGTCTACTTATGTAAAAATTTACAGCCTTAAAAACCTATGAAACAGCTCTACTCTGTCCCACAAAAACACTGAGACTGGCTTGATGACCGTAGGTTTGCTTTGTTTGTGGGTCCTATCTTAAACAGGTGCCCTGCTAGCCTTCTGGATAAAAAGCTGAGCTCTCAATCCAAAGCAAGGGAATTTAAATCCCCCAGCCATTCCAAGGAGGAAAGATGGGACAATCTCGTCCCTGTGATGAACAGCTTCTGAAAACCTGCAAGGGTCAGCTATGAGTCCATCCTGAATGTCAATAACATTCAGGCGAGCTTTTCTTTTATGATATGAAACTCAATGCAGAAACATTCATCAAAAAAAGAGGAGGGGAAAACAAAAAAGAAGGGAGAAAGAAAAGAATTGCTCGACACAGAAATACTTTGGGAAGTAGCATATGATTAAGATAAGAGGGAAAGTTCAAGCTGCAAAAAGTAAAGCCCCAATTGAGACATAGTTCTGGATGTACTGACTAGTCGATGCCTAGAAATTTGGAAGACAGCTACTTGGTCAAATAACTGGAAAGAAATCTGTATTTACTTCCATTACAAAAAGTGATGCTCCAACGGACTGTGAAAATTATCACACAATATGAATACGACATAAAAGTAAAATTTTGCTGAAGATTATTCAGTGATGCCTTAACAACACATTTACACGGAACTTCGAGAAATTTAAGCTGGATTCAGCAATGGTCATGGAAGGAAGATACCACCGCTGATGTCAGAGGAATCTTTGCTAACAGCAGAGAATATCAGAAAGATGTTTATCTGTGTTTTATTGAAATGGAAAGGCATTTGACTGAATAAATCATAATAAATTATGGATAACGGGAAAATGAGAATTCCAGAACACTTAATTTTACTCATGAAAATCTTGTACACAGACCAAGAAGGAGCTGTAGGAACAGAACTGCATAGTTTTAAGTCAGAAAGTTGTGTATTAGGGATGTGTCCTTTCTCTAAGCCTATTCAAAATGTATGCTGACCAAATTATTTTAGAAAATGGACTACACAAAGAAAAGTAAAGCCTCAGGATTGAAGGAAGACTCATCAACAACTTGTGTTATGCAGATGACACAATACTGCCTACAGAAATGAAAGATTTAAAGCATTTACTGAAGATGATGAATATGGATTAGATCTCAATAAAAACAAAAATCTTTATCACTGTTCTTTTGGCAGTCCATTATCTAGTCAATACTCATCACCAATATACCACAATTAAAAGGCACCAATTCTGTCTTCTTCATGCATTATCCAAATTTAACAAGCATATTAAACAAGTATCGTAACTTGAAAATCTGAAATATCAAAATTTGAGATTGAAAATACCAATTTAATAGCAGAGAGAGAACATATGTCCATGTTCAATTATGACTTAAATTCCTTCCTAGCAATTATTCTACATTTCTAAAACAGAAACAAAAGACCTGGTAAAAGATGGAAAGTTAGTATCTTTGCTACTTGCCATCAGTAAATAATATCACTAAAGAGATGTTACACTTTAATGACATATTAAAAGCAATAAAAAAATAGTAAGCAGCCGGATGGGGATGTGCAGGGAGAGGGGGAATTAATCATGGAGTTGTACAATTTGATAGGGGGTTGAGAGAAACTGGTAAAATCTGCTCTGTAAAACAATGTATTTGAATTCTGTAAATAAACTAGTATAAATTAAAAAAATGAAAAAGAACAAAAATGTGCAAAAAGAATATCCTTTAAAAAAATAGGTTATATGAATACAAACTCATGTTCCTGATGGAAAAGATCTCTTTTCCAAATAAGCATGAAAATTTAATTTGACTTCAACAGTGCCAAAGGAATAAAAAAAATAAGTGGTTTTAAGAAAGTTGCTCATCGCATAAGTAAAGAGAGAGAGATTGAGAATTTCGCACCATGCAACAAAAATGTTTTATCGTATTAAGGCGCTAATTTCTAAAAAGAAAACCGAAAAATATCTAGAGGAACATACAAACGTATTCCCTATTAATAACAGGAAGGATGAAGGACATCTATCCCTTTGGGTTGAGAAGGAAAGCTTAAGTGGAAAGATCAATAGTAAAAAAAATTAAATGAACATGATCAATGGAAATCAAGTTTATAAAACAATGTATGAGAATGATCATATGAAACAATGTGAATAACGTGTGAAACACAATGCATAGGAATTTTGTATGCAAACCAATGTAAAATGGAAGAAACTATCTTATCTAAGTTTCATTTTCTGTATTTTAATACAAGATTACCATCTTTAACCTTATCAAATAATCATAAGACGTCTTAAGAGACTTACTCAATAAAACATCATTAGAATGTTAACTTTAATGAATAAATTTTGAATGTAAATTTAAACAAAGATGTACCTTTCAACTCATCAGTTTAGCAAATATTTTTAAAGGACAATTCTCCTCTGAATGCCAATGGAAGAGATGTGGTAAAGCAAATAACCTGATACACTGCTGGTATGAATACAACTGAAAGCACCTTGGATACATCTGTAGTATTTTTAATTGTTCACATACTCTTTAGCAGAGGTTCTGAGAACATAAGTAAGGCATACAAAAATCAAGAGTTTTCTGTGCAAACACTATAAACTTTCAACAACAGAATAAAACAAGAAATTGAGAACTTAAACTGTCTACAATACAACGCAATGGATAGCTCAAGCGGTAAGTTTATATTCAACCCTCTTTAAAAAAAAATATGTATATATATACTTATACAGACCTAAACTAGTCCTCAATGGCCATAAACAAATACAAATATGGAATCGATAGAGGAAATGATACTGTAAACAAAATCAGGGTAAGAATGTTCTTTTAAGAACCAAATACTATGTGTGTACTAATACATTTAAACTCTCCACAAAGAATTTTGTGCAGTTATCTTCCTGTTAGGAAAAAAGGAGAAATTCTGACACTTAAGAGTGGTACAGTAGTGTGCCAGAAAACTAACAGACACTGATGGTGCAAGAGTGGTGAGGATGGGGGGGGGATTTAATCAAGTGTTGTACAATTTAATGGGTGGAGGGAAGAATTGATAAAGGAAATGGAAAAGATTTGGTGTGAAAAAACAATGTATATGAACTCTAAGTAAACCAGCATAAAATAAAAATTTTACTAAAAAAAAAAACACATTGTAGTATTTGCTTTGTCATTCCGAGCAGCCTTTTGGAATCTTCTGTTCAGCTCTTTAGTATCTTGAATTCTTCCTTGTGCTTTGGCTTCTCTACGCTCCA
>NW_006399966.1:1835657-1852883 GCF_000299155.1 Elephantulus edwardii | reverse complement strand
AAAAAAAAAAAAAAAAACAACAACTGATGGTCCTAGAACTTGAAGTCTACCTGAATCCAAATCATATGTTTCTCTCCACTATTCCAAGAATGGAATGTTTTCTATTGTGATATTACAACATACCAAATAGCACTAGGTAGGGGCACAATCATTTCTATTTCACATTATCTGTTGTTCTTTGCTTCTGACAAATTGTTTGTACTGCTTTAACACCTTGGAGAAGGAGGGATGGGAAACACATTAAAAAAAAAAAGACCAAGGAAAAATAAAATGGTAACATATCTTGAAGGAAAAGAATGGCTTGCTTTCTGAGGTCTATACACTTTCAAATGCTTATTTTCCCAGAAGCATAGCAGGTGCAGAATTACACACGTCGAGGTTTCTACTGAATAAGGATGACACAGTTCTAAGTTTCCATGAATAAAGAGAACAGAAAAAGAATTAATGCTTCTGAATTGTGGTGCTGAAGAAAAACACTGAATGGGCTGCCAAAAGAACAAATTTGAGTTGGAGGAACTACAGCCAGGATGTTCCTCAGAGGCAAAAATGGTGCGACTTCTTCTCATATACTTTGGGTATGTTATCAGGAGGGATCAGTTCTCAGAAAAAGACATCATGGTGGGAAAGGTGGACCGAGAAAGAGGAAGAGGACACTCCACAAGGCAGACTGACACAGTGACAGCATGCTCAAGCATGTAAGAGACTGAGAGGATGTGCAAGGTAAGGCAAGGCTCACAATGAATGGATAAACTCTATCTTGGGTTCAACAAAATAGTCTCTATTTCCACATCAGTTAGAAGCAACCTAAAATAACAAACTTCTAACATAGCAGGTCACTGTGTATGTTTAAATTTAAACCAAATATATGGACCAACTCTGCCAGTACCTGTGGGTATCTAAATGAACTCTTAATATAAAAACAGTTAAGTTTTAGTAACTTTTAAGAACAGCCACACAAATCGCAGGTATAAGCAGTTTAAACTTATAAACTACAGTTAGGAACTAACCATTGTAAAGCCTATTATAAGAAAAATTCAAAGTGTAAACATATAAACTGATTCTACTTTCTGATATTCATCAAAATACAGCTATTAATATAAACTCACTGAAGAGTCTGCTACACACCGTTCCTTTCAACCTGACAGCAGTGAGTTTGAGGGGGCTTTACGTTAAATATGTTTCAAAATATCTGGTAGTGTTTTGTTTGTTTGTTTTTTATGCAAAGAAAGGTATATTCAAATATATCTATCTAACCAATGTTAGAGATCAACTGTACCAAAGTGTTCCAACTTATGTAAAATTTAACTTTAAGGCAAGCTTGGAATTTATTCAATAAGCAACACTTAGTGCTAATCCATGGGCTGCCTGTACAAAACAATTTGCTCACAGAGTGAAGAAATCAAAGGCATCACCACATCCCACACTTTAAAAACATTATATAACTCAAAGATACTATACAGCAAAAGAGAATTTTCAAGAAAGGAATAAGCAAGCTCCTTTAGTTAGTTGGCAATGGTACTGTTGGGTTTGTAAGCAGTCCCACTCCCAGAGCTCTGGTGCCTTAGGGTTGGTTAAAGGAGATGCTCTGTCACCCAAAGACCAAAGAATCCACCAGGTGCTCCAAAGAATCTTCTCTCATGGAATTTACTGTCTCCAAAAATTCGCCTAAGGGTCATCTATGAGATGCTTCTGACTCAGTGTTACATAACAACCCTCTGCCTCCAAAGAATGGTGCTGCCCTCCTCTTCACTGTCCAAGACAAGAATGACTAATGAGCTATCCAGGTCAAATTTACTACTTCTGGTGTCTTTTCCCACACAAGCTATAAGAGACTTCCTCTAACTACAGGCATATCTTGTTTAATTATTATTCCCTTCATTGATTTTGACATATTAAAGGTTTGTGACATTGCTATATCCAGCAAACCTCTGAGTCATTTTCCTAACCGTAAGCGCTCACTTCGACCCAATGGAGTAATTCTCACATTTAAACTTGTTCATAATGCTGCTGCGCACTTAATAGGTTATAGTATAAACTTTAACACACACCGGAAACAGTGTTGTGTAACTTGTTTTAGAGCAATACTCACTTTAACCCAAAGGCACAGGGTTCAAATCCACTAGCTGCTCCATGAGCAAGATAGGCAATCACTGTCCTCTACCTTTCCCAGATGGTGTCAATTTTTCCAATGACTGGCCCCACCTGATAACGTGCTCAAAAAATGTGAGACAATGTTCACCAACCATGTGAGAAACACTCTGGCTGCACTTCCTCCAAGACAGATTTATTTTTCTTTTGTAAGTTCATAGCATATTCAATAATCTTCTCCAATACCACAAGTCAAAGACATTTATTCATCTTAGGTCTTCTTTACTCATTGTTCAACTTTCCTATGAACAAGAAGTAATTGACAAACCCATAGCACGGATCAGGGAACTCTGGTGGCTTAGTTGCAAGGAGGTGCACTCGTCAACCCAAAGGCACACTGTTCAAGGCACCAGATAATCTGCAAGAGAAGGATAATCTCTTCCTAGGCAATTAAACTGTCCCTGAAAACCTTCTGGAGGGTCAACTATGAGTCAGTTCCAATTCAACAGTATAGTCTTGGATCAGGCACATCTTAGCCTTTAAATTAACGTGATTTAAATCTTCCCAATGCAACACGTCTTTTCATTTCATGCTGCTGCCAAATAAATGAGTCACTGACAACTTCATTCTTTTCAACCATAAACACATAGACAATGCTTATCAAGCCAGGAAAAATTAACATATATAAAGAACAGAATTCTTAGCAAATCTGTAATATGCTTTGCTTTTTCTTTAAACCAACATGTAGAATGGCTCACCATTTAAAAATTAAAAGCCTTTTCTATCTAATATTACCATGCTCAGTAACTTAAACTTGGGGGGGGAAATTTTTTTCATTCTCTCCCTAGGTCCTTAAATCTAATTTGTTACCAAATTCAATAAATTATTTTACATTTTTCTTTTTCTAGTAATGCTACAGTATCTTGGCACTGACTCAATTTGACAGAAAGACCCCAGCTAGAACAGCAAGGATAAACATGATTTCTGCCTCTACCTCTCTAATTGAGAGAGAAGTCAGTAAGTCATTGACTCCAAATCTCACCCAAGTAAGCAAACGGTCAGATGATTTGCTGATCCTTCTCCCTTAAATGGAGTTCTAGTGGCCTAGTGGGTAAGATAATGAGCTCAAGAAACTCCAGGGCATTTGGTTCTTTCTGTCTTTGATGAAAAGGTTGGTAATCTCTTCCCCTGCAATTTACACCTATGAAAATCAGCTAGAGGGTCAGCTATGAGTCAGTGCCAACTAGTGAGTTTCTCCTTGTGTATCTGCACTGCACAACTCCCTAGCAACTAGGCCACGAGAGCTCCTTTTCTTTGAGTTTTGCAGCCACTGAAACACTTAAGGAGCCACATATAGCATACTAATGAACCAGCATAGCTGTGTCCCAGTAAAATTTTATTTAACAAAATCAAATTTCAAGTTGCATTTGGGCTACAGGCCACAGTGTAATGATCTCTACTAAATCAAGTAACATTCTGGACAGATCAACTTCCTCACAAGTCCATCACAGAGAATGTCGTGTTGAGGGTTTTTTTAAAAAAATGTACCTTTTTCACAAAACAAGAGTTCAATACATCTTAGCCTGACACAAAGTTTTCTCTTTACAGATCCCATAAACTTCATTATCTGGGATTACTTCCCTTCCCCACCTTACATTTCTGGTGACCTGCATTACAGAGTTGTGGCTCTCCACACTGGCAAGCTCTTGCTTAACCTATAGGTATAAGAATGTCCTTTCTTGCCTGCTCTCTCAATATAAGTCTAAATTCTGTTGTCTTCCAAAAGTCTCCACAACTTCCACAACAGAATTTCCACAGCACTTTATTTGTATCTTTAGTGACAATTATTGCTTTGTATCTTTCATCACAATGAATTTTAAAAGTATCTTAAGCTCTCTTAAATCAAAAGGATCTGTTTAATGAGCCATCTCTGTACTTCTCAGAGTACTTTACAGTGCTCAACAAATACTTATGATTTAAAAATTATTTTTCTTTCCAAGAAAACGGTGCTTCAATCACAAGCCTTCACAAAACACATCACAAAGTAATACTCTCTAAGCCTCTTAATTCTATTAATAAAGCAATTTGTTTCAAAACTAAGGACACTGACTCAACAGGTTATGCCTTTAAACTCTGTGTCAATCTTATTATTAAGAAGAAAGATTTCAATTCAAACTCTACTCTGTCACTGTTGGTCAATCTCTGCTTCTTCCTTTATAAAAAAAGGAGCTCAACCTAACCTGGAGGGTCTAGCATGTAATGGGCATTCAGAGTGTTCATACTTCAAACTTAAAAAAACACTTTGCAAGTCTCTATTCAGTCAACAAAAGATGTTACACATTTTCTGTGGCCAACATTATGAACATAAAGTGTTAAGTACACAGATGGTCCCTGTTTTAGCCTGGTGCAGATACTTAGCACAAGATAAGAACCAACATCCCAGATAATTCCTAACAGATGAAAGGTCAAAGATTATTAAAAAGTATTTCAGGTATATAATCATATTAAATTCTTATCAAAGGGAAACTAAGTGTCACACTTAATCAGAGAGCCTCTGGTTTTATTTCCTACCACTTAAGTTTATACCTGAATCTTCACATGTTCTCCTGATCTTCCAACTGAATATTCAAAAATCCAAGTTCAGAGCCTATGTACTTACTTGTTCTCTTCACAAGGACGTTCGCTTGTTTTCAAGATCTTTAAGGGTCCTACATATTACTTCACCTCATTCAAATTTCAATTCCTCAGAGAGGCATTCCATGACTACTACACTCTTATTTAAAAGAGCTAACTCTCTCCCATTAATCACAACTTTCAATCTCCTTACCCCTTTTACCTGAGCTCATTCAACCAGTCAGTGATTATTTCCAGTATTATAATAATATTATTTTACCAGCATTTCTATCACCAGAAATTAAACCATGCTTAGAATATACTGAATATTTTATATTTGCTAAATTAGTATTTATGAAAGATAAAAAATTTAACTTCATTTTTACATATTACATAGTTTCTTATTTAAGTACTTCCAATTAAATCAAACAACCAGTCAAATAGAATCGCTATTAAGTTGATTCCAACAAAAGAACTATGGCACATTCACTTATTAGAATACTACACATCTGCTTCATACCATCTAAAAGAAAGTTAGACAATGATTAAGAGTGACAGCAGAGTAATTGCTGCCTCTGAGTTATGGAGTTGGTGAAGAGTATTAAATAGCCCATGATCTTCTCTCCCATCATGGGAGAGGAAGAGGGAGAGGACGCAGTCTGAGTGGAAGAAGAAAATAAAAAAATTTAAAAAAAAAAAATAGCCCATGACCTGCCAAAAGAACAAACAAATCCATCTTGGTCGAAGTACAACCATGGTGTTCTTCAGAACCAAGAATGGTGAAACTTCTCTCTTATTTTGGGCATAGGGTTGCTATGAGTTGTAGTCAACTTGACTGGACATTAACAACAAACAGCACTAAAAGACAATGAAGAATTCATGAAGCACGGCATAACACAGATGCATCTAGATGGCATTGTTGTTGTATGTACTATCCAGTTGGAGTGAACCAATAGCTGATCTTCTAATAGATTTTCAGAGGCAGTAAATCTTATGGGAGGAAACTGCCCATTTTTCTCCAGCAGAGAAACTGCTGGATTTGAACTGCATGCCTTTGAGCTGGCTTATCATTAAGCTATCAAATATCCCTAGCTGGCATTATAAGCAAAATAGGTAAATAATACAAGGACTATTATTCATAAGAACACTATTATACAAAACAACGATGAGATATCATCTCACCCCAGTAAGAATAGCAAAATTTAACAGAGCAGCAAGCAACAAATGTTAGCAAGGTTGTGGAGAGACTGGAAACCTTATTCACTGTTGGTGGGCGTGTAAAATGGTGCAACTACCATGGAAGGCAGTCTGGTGCTTTCTCAAAAAGTTGGAAATAGAAATACCATTTGACTCAGCAATTCCACTACTGGGAATAAACCCTAAAGAAACCAGAACTGCCGCCCAAGTAAATATATGAACACCCATGTTTATTGCTTCTTTGTTCACAATAGCAAAGAGTTGGAAACAACCCAAGTGCCCATCAACAAATAAATGGATAGAGAAGCTGCAGTATAGTCACACAATGGAGTATTATACAACACTGAAAAACAAAGAACTCATGAAATATTACACAAAATGGGTGACCCTGGAGGACCTTATGCTGAGTGAAATATCTCAGTCACAAAAAAACCAAATACTGCATAATGCCACTGTTATAAAACAGCACTGATATGGGAGTTGGGGAAAACTAAGAAAAGAAGTGATAAATAATGTAAACGGCACTGAAGCAGACAAGGGAGAGAACTATGTAAAAGGAACGTATGATTAGATATTATTGGCATGGCAAGAGTCCAGAATAAGAGTTGCATAGTAAAGTGGTCAGAGGCAAAGGGAGATAGCGGGGGAGATAAGACTGTATAATAATAATAATAATAATAATAATAATAAAGAATTTTTTTCCAAAGATAAAAGTGAACTGTGGGGTGAGGGATCAGGGAGGAAAATGTGCAACAATGATTGAATGGAAATCCAAGTTCTTTATAAACTTTCATTAAAATCTAAAACAAAACAAAAAACAAAACACACCAAAAAACCAAACACCACTATTATAAAAAGCTTAAGGAAAATTTGCACACAATCATTCTTGGTAGGTGACCAAGGATGAGAAAGGTGGGAGAAGGGAATAAAAAAATTAAAATGGGTAAAGGAACAGTAATAAAGAAGTGGATCATATACAGAATCAATTATATTAATAAACTGAAGAGTGCCATAAATATTACATACACTTTTACATATTTTTCTTAACTGGGCACCCCTTCTCTGGTCCTCTGATACAATTTATTCATGTTTTCAAGTTCTATACCAAGACTAATTTTTTTAAAAGAAGCTTAAAGTTTTTTTATATTTCTACTTCAACAGTAATATTCTGATTTCAGAGCTCCCCTTTGGAACACAAAGTGCAACATATTTCATACAAAAGGTTATTAAAAAATGACTAAAATAACTCACTAGATTATAAATCCTACATATATTTTAAAAATTACAAAATATTGTTTAAAAACAAATAAAGGGCTACACATTACAACTATAAAGTCTCTGCAATTTTACTGCTTAACACTATGACATACTTTCATCAGTTAATGTTCTCACTTAGCCTCTACTGTTAGGTTGTATGACAAAAACTGAACTTGGGTGAAACTAATACTGACAATACATACAAAAAGAGAGAAGGGGAATTTCGGAGATTTATTTAGATTATGCCAAAAAAAAGTCTGAAAAGAGCAGGTGTCAGACTGACACAGGTGGCAAGCATCTTTTTAACCCCAGGAGCAAATATTCTGTATTGGGCCAAGTCAATGTCATCAAATTATGAATATCTTAGGTTCTGGTATTTATTCTCTCATCCAAGTGGTCCCTGTGTAAAAAGAACTAACAAGTCGGAAATCAGAGTAGCAAAATGCTAAACTAAATATTTGTGGAGCTAATAAATTTGGAGATGCTTAAATCTGTGTGATCATTTTAAATAATCTGAGTAAATATTAAATACTAAGTAATATTAATAATCAATAATAAAAGGAAATAGGATTTGGTGTGAAAAACAATGTATACAAACTTTGTAAGCAAACTAGTGTAAAATAAAGGGGAAAAAAACCCCACAACTATAATCTCAAAGAAATTCATCCCCTGCACCTTTATCCTAACTTCACTATATAGAGACATCATTGACACTGAAGTACCTAGGCCATGGTGACTGAGGAGTATCAGAACTCTGACGCGACCTTTTTGTCAAATCTATAAAAGGACCTTGTGAGAGGAAAACAGCCTTCTAGCAATAAAGCTGTCTTGGGCATTTCACATCCACATTTTGACCTAAGTAGGATTCCATTCATTTGTTAAGCAGATGAAGTAAATTTAGTGAAAAAGTACAAATAATAAGACAGTACACAACATGTATACAACCCTTTCCAGCTAAAAAGACAGAAGGTAATTGGAATTTGAAATTCACACTGCTATTGTTAGATGCCATGAAGTCAATCCTACTCATAGTAACCCTATATACAAAAAGATCTAAACCCTGTTAAATCCAATCGCTTCTTGGAATTTTGGCTAAGGTCACGTGTAAACCTTGCTCTATCCTACTGCCATTCTTAAAGTCTCTGCTGTTCTCAAGCTCACTGTTGCAGTCTGTGTCAATTCATCCTGATGTGAGTGTTCCTCTCTTTCTCTGACCTTTCATCTCTCCAAGCATACTGTCCTTTTCCAGGGACTGACCGTTCTGCCCTTAGCCATGACAACATAACTAAGACTCACCACCATTGCTTCTAAGGAGCACTTCTTTGAACAGATATTTATTCTCTTGGCAGTCCATGATACATTCCATACTCTTCACTAACACCACAATTCAAAGGCATTATTATTCATAATTGCCCATCTTACTCCCCTGGAGCAGCTGGTGAACTCAAGCTACCTGCCTTTGGACTAGCACAACTCCTTAACCACTATGCCACACTATGATTAACAAACAATAGATTAATGAAGCTACAGACAGTAATTTCAAAACAAATGTGGACTGGTAATGAAAGCAAAGCAGCACAGGATTGTAAGTATCCCATCAACGGTTTATAAAACATTTCATATACATGATTCTCATGTAAGAGGACACTGGCATACAGTGAAAGAAAAACCTCATGGAAGGACTACCTAGACTGCAGAAGCTCTCTAGGTCAGAGAAAAAGCAGCTTTTCCATTTTTTCCAAAAGAAAAATCTCCTACTTCCTCTTGCAGTAAAGTAATCCCCAATCTAGATCAGACACAACACTTTTAAATCAGTCTATTTTCATTTTAGCTGTTAATTTGGTGGCTGTTGTGTACCACAGAGTTGGAATTGACCCAAACTTGACCTTCTAGCCAATTTTCAGAGGCATTAAACTGCACAGGAGGAAACGGCCCGAACCACAAACCTGTGCATTGGCAGCTCAATTCCTTATCAATCTGGCAGTACAGTTTAATGAACTCACCTGGATCAGATTATCTAGTATTTGTTCTTGTTTTGTAGGAAAGGAAGACCTAAGAGTGATGAGAAAAAGAAAAGTAAATAAGGAATAGGGGGCAGGAGGGTAGACTAAAAGTGAACAGTGGCTCTAATATTTTTCCCCCTCTATCTCAACAAAGCACTTGAGGATGGCTCATTGGCATAAGCTGTATGTTTGAATTACATATAATTGGAAAGAAAAGAGTCGGGAGACTAAACGATTCTGATTTGTTCCTTCTTGTTGTATACCATCAAGTCAGAACTGATGCACAGCTGACCCTCCAGCAGGTTTCCAGAGGCAGTTAATCGCATGAGAGGAGACGGCTCACCCTTCTCCTGCTGAGCAGCTGGCACAATGGAATTGCGTGTCATGAGGACTGCAGGGTAGCTTCTTGCCATGAGGCTTCCTTTGGGGAGACTAATCCCCTCTTGATTCATCCCCTTTGAGAGCTTCTACTTTATAAAGGTAGAATCTGACTGTCTTTGTTGCAAAGCCCAAATATCTGCTGAATACAGATGAAGTATAATAATTCTAAGGCGGTACCATGGTTAAACACTTCACTGCTAACCAGAAATCAGTTCAAACTTCTTTCCTTTTCTTTCAGGGAGAAAAAAGCGAGTCTGCGTCTATAAAGATTACAGCCTTGGAAACTGTGTGGCAATTCTACCTGATCCCATAGGTCAAACATATAAGGGTTATTGAAAGTCAAGAAGAAATCGACAGCAGCACCTGGAATTTATTTCCTTAGGACTAGCATCAAACTGGGGGGGGGGGCACACCCTGGGCAGAAGTATCAATACATGGTTTATATTTCCTCTTTATGATTCTAATTTCTTCAATTTTTAAACAAAGATTATGAGATAAAAAGACAGTGCTATGAAAATTAAATTAAATAGGTCCATTTCTTGCATTAAGAGCCAATGTTGACAAAGCTCTCTTTCTCTTCTGCAAGTACACAGACAAGAAGCTAATTCAGTGGCTCTCAAGGAGGAGTAACTTTAATGCCAGGAGACATGTTTAGTTCTCATAAAAAAGGGCCATTATTGGCATTTAGTAGTTAAAAGCTAAAGATCTTGCTAAATATTCTACAGCACACAGGATACAATCAAGACAAAGAATTACCAGGCACAAAATAATAATACTGCCTCTACTGAGAAACCTCGTCTAAATCACTTCTAGAAAACAAAGAGGATGGAGTTAAGAAGTCTATTTAGTCACTACATCCTAACAAATCTACCTAGAAATTATCCTAAAAGCAATACCACCTTGTGACAGCCACTACTACTCAAATGACAAAAATTTTTCATGTCAGGAAAGCTTTTACTCCTCCAAAGATTTTAAAGGGAAAGAGTATCACTGAGTACTAGTTAAATTAATTCTTTAACCTGTAGTGAAATAACATGCAAGCTTGAAATTTAACTTTCACATTCACAGGCCAATGAGAACAGAAAAGGTGACAAAATCCTTTCGAAAAAGCAATGGGGGTGGAGGCATCAAAATGCTGGTATCCTATGACTTCAGAATTTAAAACGAAACAACAAAATGTACAAAATTACATAATTTGTTGTGGGAAACTGACAAGAATTTAATGGTCAATATTAAATATGCATACAAAATCTGACTAGCATTACTATGCCAGACTCTGGAATAAGAGTGATTTATTTTACATACACTGCCTCATCTTATCCTAATAAAACCCCTACAGTGAAAATATTTGAATTTCCATGTTACAGAGGAAATTAAGATGCAATGGTCAAGTTACTTAGGGAGCCAGGATTAAAATCTAGACGGGCCAGACTCTACAGCATCACCACATAGTAACTCAGGTTAAAATTTGCCGGAGTACTATAAATTTTACTCTAAGATGCAAGGGAGATAAATATGATTCTGGAAAAGAAGACTTAAGAGTATTTGCACAGCCAATCCTAAAGCACAGGGTTCAAATCCACCAGCTGCTCTGCAGGAGAAAAACTAGACAACCTCCTCCCACCTGATTCACTGCCTCTTATAATCTGATGAAGGATCACCTAAGAGTCAGCTCCAACTTTATGACACCCAAGAGTGGTTGTCAAAATGACTCATCTCCAAACTAAATGTGTAGTTAGTATAATCCCAACTCTAAAATGATTTAAAGGACACTGACAAGCAGGTTTTAAAATTCATATGGAAAGGGAGCTCTGGTGGCCTAGTGGCCAAAAACTGCACTGTAATCCCAGAGGTGCACGGTGTGAATCCACCAGATGCTCTGCTGGAAAAGGAGGGACAATCTCCTCCTGTACCAGTCAGATCTGATTTGATGGCACACACACAAAAAATAAAATAAAAATTTTTTAAACAAATCCATATGGAAGATGATAATGTACTTTCACCAAAAGACTTAAGCAATTTTTAAGTATAAGGAGAATAGAGTTGCCTTATCAGGTATTAAAGCTATAGTAGATATTATAAAGCATTTTAACGGTTTAGTACTTCAACAGTACATAAGATACTGATAACAGGAACTGACAACAAATGAATAAAACTAAGCCAGAACATGTTAACAAATGTATACATACATCTAGTTTATGATGAAAGTAACATTACTAATCCCCGGAAAAGAATAATCAATATTCTTAGGGACAAGTGGTTATTCACTGGAAGAAAATTAAAATCTTACTTCTAATCATACACAAAAAGGTTAAAGAGCCACTCTTAACAAAAAGTAGTTTACATAAAATATTTTTTCCTTTCCCTAGTTCTCCTCTCTAATCACTGACCATCTCTTCTTGCTTCTATATCCATTAATAATCTAATGATTTCAAAACAAAAAACTAGTTACACATCAAGTTTTCTAAAATGTACAATTATAGAAAGACTTTCGATTTGATTTAGAGCCCTGACTTCTATTACAACCTCTGACACAGTTGCTTGACTTCTAGAATGCTCTTCTGTAAAAGTGCTTATCTCCAAATAAGTTCTAAAATTTCCTATTTCACCAAACTTGTATCTGTACCTTTCTTTTCATTCTGTGTCCATTATTCCTAGTTCAAGATTCCTTAAGGTTAGGGTTTCTATCTACCACTTATCTTGTCAGTTTGTTATATTGTGGTGACTTGTATTGTCACTGATACTAGAAGCTATGCTACTGGTATTTCAAATAGCAGCAGGGTCACCCATGGTGGAGAGGGTTCAGCAGAGTTTGCACACTAAAAAAAGACTAGGAAAACAGGTCTGGCCATCCACTTCTGAAAGGAAAAAGTCCTTGAAAATCATTCACGGGAATGCTATCAAGAGGAGCCAGTCATGCTTTAAAAAGTAGACCGCAAAAAGAGAGAAAAGACCTTCAAACATAGTGACTGCAAAAAAGGGTTTAAGCAGAAGAGAGATTAAGAAAATGGCACAAAACTGGGCAAGATTTCCTTCTCTTTTATGTAGGGACACCCCAGGAGTTGGTGCCACCTCAATGGCTAATGAGAGCGGCTAAGCATTGGAATTCTATCAAGGACAATAGGTTTGATTTTGGTTTTACCACAATAGCCTTGCCCTGCTCCAATACATCATAAAAATTCCAGTTCACCCAGTACGTACCTCTAATTTATCCATGCCATATCAGCGTCAAATGACTAGCACTTTGATCGTACCTTTACTGATTCTCCAATATTCTTAAGATACAATCTAAAAACAGTAGTCTAGCAATCAAAGACAATGGAACCCCAATCTACCCTTGCAACCTTATCTTCCACTTTTCTTGAACATTTCTGTTCAGATAGTATGCCTCACTGTTATAAAAATTCAACATTCTAAAGACCTGAAACATCTTACATCCTCTTGAAGTGGAAACAGCCTCACACATGAAACATCTGAACTTTTAAGAGTTAACCTTAACCTAAATTCACGTTCTCGTCTCTTGTGTTGTTGTTAACTGGTGTTGAGTACGAATCAACACAGCTGACCCTCCAGCAGGTTTTGAGAGGCTGCAAATCGCAGGACAGGACAATGTTCATCTCTCCCACAGAAGAGAGAAAGGCAGAGTCAAATCACATAGCTCTGGGTTGGCATCGCATCTCTGTAACACTAGGTTACCAGCATCTGATCACCTTAGTGCAGAATAAACACTCTTTCCACCTGAAATTTCTTATTTACTGTTTTCAGCATTTATTTAGTACTGAATACACGCATGTGTGCGCACACGCGCGCAGACACGCGCGCACACACACACTCTCACACTTCCTTTTTAATTTGAAAGTACAGGGTAAAGTCAGTCATTTAAATTACTTTTTGAAGGTAGAAACCAAATTCTCAATTCATCTTGTTTTTATCATTCTTCACTTTACTGCCAGAGTGTCTTTTTCTCCCTTTAAAACAAAAAGTTAACCCTGCTGGTAGATGGTACTGAAAGGCTAGTTTCCAAATAATCTTGTTACTCTGAAAATTTTGTAGTTATTATGTTCAAAGGAACCTTGGTGCTGCAGTGCATTAACAGTGAGGCTGCTAATTTAAAGGTTGGCAGTTCAAAACCACCAGTCAGATTCACAGGAAAAAGATGAAGCAGTGTGTTCTCATAGGATTTACAGGAGTGGAAACCCTGAAAGACAATGTTCTACCCTACAAGACAGCTATGAGTTAAAATCAACTCAAAGGCAATTAATTTGATGGGTCTGGTATTCCATGCTCAGGGATTTCTAGAACTCCTCCTTACTTTTGACTATTCATAATTAAGTTTCTATTTTCATATTACAAACAATGGAAATTTCTTTGTCCACATAGTTCAAAGAACATAAGCAACAGCCCTCTGAGAGCTGACCTGGTCAATATGCAACAACAATTCTGTGTCTTCCCTCTACCATTTCACATCACAGGCCAGGAAGTCTTAAATTAATATTCATGAATGAAGGAAATTTATTTCACATAATACAATCACATGGGCCAGTCAGAGTAAATGCCAATCCTGAAGGTATGTGGTTCAAGGCCACCAGCTGCTCTGTGGGAGAAGGAGGGGCAATCTCCTCCCAAGCGATTTACTGCTTCTGGAAACCTGTCAGGAGAGTCAGCAATGGGTAGGGTTCTGAGTCTACAGTACATAACAACAGTAAGCTTAGTTTATCTAAAGCTTTGGACACTAACTAACATAATAACCTCCCTCAGCTAATACAATTATCAAATATATCCACTACCAGGTAGGCTTTTTGTTGGGTGCTTTTTTATTATTTTATTATACTAGTTTATCAGGGATGCGTCCTATCTCCATACCTTTTCAACCTATATGCAGAACAGATTATCCAGGAGGCTGGGCTCTATGAGGAGAAATGTGGGTCAGGACTGGTGGACGATTTATCAACAATCTGCGTTATGCGGATGACACAACCCTGCTTGCTGAAACTGAGGAGGACCTGAAGCGCCTGCTGCAAAGTGTCAAGGACTGCAGCCTACAATATGGATTGAGGCTCAATGTCAAGAAGACAAAGATTCTCACCACTGGACCAATTGGCAGCATCAGGATGGATGGTGAAGAGATTGAGTTTGTACACAGCTTTAGTTTGCTTGGCTCCACAGTCAACAGTCTTGGCACCAGCAGCCAGGAAATTAAAAGGCGCATTGCCATGGGAAAGTCTGCTGTTAGGGACCTCTCCAAAGTACTGAAGAGCAATGGTGTCTCTCTGGAGACTAAGGTGCGCCTGATACAGGCCATGGCTTTTGCAATCACTTGTCATGCATCAGAGAGTTGGACAATGACCAAGGAGGATAGAAGGAGAATTGATGCCTTTGAGCTGTGGTGCTGGAGAAGAGTATTGAGAATACCATGGACTGCTAGGAAAACAAACAGATTTGTCCTGGAAAGGGTTAAACCGGGTGGCTCCTTGGAGGCAAGGATTCTGAGGCTCCATCTAACTTACTTTGGACATGTTGTGAGGAGAGACCGGTCCTTAGAGAGGGCCAGCATGCTTGGGAGGGTGGAGGGACAGCACAGGAGAGAAAGGCCCTCTATGAGGTGGATTGATTCAGTGACTGGGATAATTGGGATGGGAGTGTCAGAGACAGTGTGACTGGCACAGGACAGAGCGGAGTTTAGGGCTGTTGTACATAGGGTCGCTTTGAGTCGCAGGTAACTCGATGGCACATAACAACAACATAACAACAGTTTATCAGATGCTTTTTGAGTGTCTTACAAATTATCTTAAATATCTTATCTTACAAATTTCAAAGTCACCTCACAACAGGTTGTCTGAAAGTTACTATCAAGTTATTGCTTGGAACAAATATACAGCATCTTCATTCAGTGGACATCATTACACCTAGTTAACTTCCTCAAATACAAAATTAGATGTGTACTTAACATTTTCAAGTCAAATTACTACTGTGAATGCATGAATGTATTTGTGTAAGATATCATTTCATATACATCTGATTGGGGTAAAATGAGTATACTTCAGTCTGCTTTTACAGTAAAAGGAAACTGGCCTGTCTTGCAACCGTGTTAAAAAAAATCATGCACATTTCTCTATACATAGGGTGTGACCAGAGAATACTTGCTGGAAAATTCTACTGGGTATGAGCCAGTTTAAAAAGAGGAGGTGGAGGAAAGAAAACATTTTCACTCAGTTGGAAATGTAGAGAATCAGTGCTCACAATAACTCAGTTGGAAAACTCTTAAGATGTGAACAACTCTTAACTAAATGAACCAATCCAACTGTTAACTTTATGCATCTAAAAAAGCACTATCTTAAATTCTGCCTTAGATATTTGACAGTGTTAAAAGGCAACAAATATCTTAATGTTCTATATAAGAGAATTCTGCAATCTATACTAATTTTTAATCAACTGGCTTAAGGAATAAAAAGGAATTTTAAAACATTTTTGTTGCTTTACATTTGAGGTAGAGGGGGAGAATAAGGGATTTAAATGGCTGGTTTTAAAAAAAAATAAAAAAAAAATGGCTGGTTTTCATTAGGGACATTTATGTCCACTGTGTAACATTCCAACAATAACTTTATTACACAAAAAGGATATACACCCCTTAAAATTCTCTTATTACATTTCACTTTCATAACAGCATCACCTTACTTTCAGTGGAAAATAGCAAAACACACAAAAAAAAGACAAAGCTCTTCCTCAAACTCCCTGCAAAGACCCAGTATGCAGGCCCCCTGTGGAAATGCATGCGTCCTGAGCTCTGTTGGTGGGTCATCTGGCCTGTCAGCACATCTCAGAGGAAAGAGACAGTATGACAGTGACAGACAGTATGTCTGACAGTCTTTCTTACACCAGTCTGATTTCTATCACTATAGAAGCAGCAACACTTGTCAAAAATGCAGGCCATCAACAAATGGATGGGTAAATTATGGTACATACACTCAACAGGGTACCATACCCCACCAAAGAATGATGATATTCTTATTACCATGAATCCTCTTATTGCCAAGGATGAATGAGAAAAACATTAGGCTGAGTGAAAAAGTCAGTCACAAAAGATAAACACTGCATGAAGCCACTATTGTAAAGTCAGGAAAAAGTTTATACAGAAAGAAACATTCTCTGAAGGTTACCAGGGGTGGAAAGGGTAGTGAAGGTAAATCAGTAACTAAAGAGTAGACATGTATTAACTTAGGTGAAGGGGGAAAGTAAGAGGAAGCCAGCACAGCATGACCAAAGTAAAAGAAAGCACAAAGAGGTAAACCAAGTTTAAAATTATTAAATTCGCAACAATGTCAAGAGGACAAAATAAAGGAGGGCAAGGAATACCAGACTTGCTACAGTTAATTAGAGACAAAAACTAGTGGGCAATCTGAAAAAATAACCCCCAGTCCTATTTCAGCTAACAGATGCTGCCCTGGATGTGCTCACCAAGTTGTGCCAAGAAATCTGGAGAACAACCACTTGGCCAACTACCTGGAGAGATCTATATTTGTTCCCATTCCAAAGAAAAGTGACCCAACTGAGTGCAGAATCTACAGAACAATATTATTGATTTCACATGCAAGCAAGACTCTACTGAAGATTATCCAAAAACAACTGGGAAAGCACATCAGCAGAGAACTGCCAGAAGTCCAGGCTGGGTTTAGAAGGGGTCATGGTA
>NW_006399966.1:1790547-1835521 GCF_000299155.1 Elephantulus edwardii | reverse complement strand
AGCAGATTATCTGAGAAGCCGGGCTCTATGAGGAGAATTGTGGCGTCAGGATTGATGGAAGATCTATTAACAATCTGCGTTATGCAGATGACACAACCCTGCTTGCTGAAACCGAGGAGGACCTCATGTGCACTTGCTACAGAGGGTCAAGGAGTGCAGCCTTCAGTACGGACTGAGGCTCAATGTCAAGAAGACAAAGATTATCACCACTGGACCAATTGGCAGCATCAGGATGGATGGTGAAGAGATTGAGATTGTTCACAGTATTCGTTTGCTCGGCTCCACAGTCAACACTCTTGACTTTCCTGGCACCAGCAGCCGGGAAATAAAAAAAACGTATTGCGATGGGAAAGTCTGCTGTTACGGACCTCTCTAAAGTACTCAAGAGCAACGCTGTCTCTCTGGAGACTAAGGTACGCCTGATATAGGCCATGGTCTTTGCAATCACTTGTTATGCATCAGAGAGTTGGGCAATGACTAGGGAAGATAGAAAGAGAATTGATGCCTTTGAGCTGTGGTGCTGGAGGAAAGTATTGAATGTACCCTGGACTGCCAAGAAACCAAACAGATTCATCCTGGAGAGGGTTAAACCAGGCTACTCCTTGGAGGCAAGGATTCTGGGGCTTCGTCTGACATACTTTGGGCATGTTGCAAGGAGGGACAGGTCCTTGGAGAGGGACATCATGCTTGGGAGGGTGGAGGGACAGCGCAGGAGAGGAAGGCCCTCTATGAGATGGACTGATTTAGTGACTGGGATAATATGGATGGGTGTGTCAGAGGCCATGCAACTGGCACAGGACAGAGCAGGGTTTAGGGCTGTTGTACATAGGGTTGCTATGAGTCGCAAATGACGCGATGGCACATAACAACAACAACAGTCCCTGGGGTAAAAGTTCTGGTCAAACAACCTAAAGACCTATAAGATGAATATAAATAAAAAGAGAAGCAAACACCTTACTACAATCAACTGAGACCAAAAGAGTGGCATTTGTAAAAAAAAAAAACAAAAAAAAAAAACCAGAGAGCAGGACAAGAGAAAACCCAGGAAAGAAACAGGCAGTGTTAATATACTCAGGGGATTACAATCAATGTCATAAAACAAAATGTGTATTAATTATTAAATGGATTAATTTGCTCTGTAAACTTTCATGCAAAATAGCATATAAAGTTTGAGTCAGGGAGTGGGGATAGTAAAGGAATTTTAAAAGAGTGAAGAATTTAAATCTGGGTAGATCAAAGACAAAACCAAAATTGATACCTAAAAGTCTGTGTGTGTGTGTGTGGGGGGGGGGGGATCGCTAATTTCTCTTTCAAGTTTTCTGGGGGTTGCCAAACAAATAAATTAAATGTTAATCATAAATTTCCTAAAAACTGAAGACCTTGAAATGATGTAAATTTAGACCAAATGAGTCAAAGTCTAAGAAAATAGTCTTCAATTCCAACTGTATGGCTTCTATGTTTAGAAAGTAACTACATTTCACAGAAAAGTCTTCCATACAGAGTAAATGTATGCCTAAATTTCACTTCTCAGTTGTCAGCACAAAAGGAAAGGCGCTGGGGAACACAAATGACTTAGTCTTCTACCATCTGAGGGTTCAAAATCCACTCTACAGCACTGTGAAATAAAGGCCTAGTGACTTGCTTGTGTAAAGATTATGGAGCTCTGGTGGCCTAGTGGAAAGAAGCCATGCTGCCGTCTGCAGGGTTTGCCTAGTTCTACTCTATAATCATGATTCAGAATCAACTTAACTTACAATGACTTTGATTTTTTTATTTAAGCACTTGAGAAAACTAAACGTTAAAATATAAAATATTTTTAAATGTTTGTTATTTCCAGTAACTAAGGAAACAAGAATTTTTCCACATTCTTTTCAAATGTGAAAATGCTTTTAATTTCTACCATTTTATGGGGGAAGGGGATAATTGGGTCTTTTTTTCAGAATTATTAAAACAGTCAACTCTTTGTCATTAAGTCAGAACTGACCCTCTAATGAGTTTCCAAGGATGTAAACAGTACAGAGAGACAGTCCATCTTTCCCACACAGTCTCTCTCTGGTGGATCCAAAACTCCAAAGAGGAATGGTATTCTTGTTTGGAGTACAATTCTCTACTGACGAGGCCATTAGAACTCCCATATTAATACAGCAGAGAAAACATTATTTAACCTTCCCATTATCACTCATGACTAATGCAATGTGTGCTATGCCACCTAGGAATTTAAAAGAGCCCAGTACGATAAAGGGCAACTAGATTCTTTTTCCACTAACATATTAAGTGTTTATGCCTAAACTCTGGGTAAAGAGTCTAGATTAACATATTGTTTCTTATTAACTATATAATAGTAAACAAGTAACTTAAACATTCTACGGCCTGTATCTATAAAATCAGAACCATACTTCTACCTCATTGAATTGTTGTGATGATTAAATATATTAATAAATGTAAAGCTCTTATAGAACTGCCTCATTTGCATATTCAACGATAGCTAACTAGCCAACTGACTGGAAAAGATCACTATTTGTTCCCATTCCCCAAGTGATCCAATAGAATGTGGACTTTATCAAACATTATCATTACTCAATATGAAAAAACTGAAAAATTCCAGTCTCTAGTTGCAATATTTCACACCTAAGTAAAATCTTGCTGAAGATTATTAAAAAATGGCTATAACAGTGCATCATCAGAGACCTGCCAGAAACTCAAGTTGGATTTAGAAGGATTTGTGGCACCACAGATAACACTGCTGATGTCAAATGGATCTTGGTGAAAGCAGGGAATACCACAGATGTCTGTGTTTTACTTACTATGCAAAGGTGTATGACTGTGTAATCACAACTTATGGCTAACATGGAGATGAAGGGGAATCCTAACACTAACTTGTGCTCATGCAAAACCTGTATCTTGAACAAGAGGCCGTTGTCCAATACAGCAAGGGATCACTGCATGATTTAAAATCAAAACGGTATGTCAGGGATATAAACTTTCTCCACTGAGACTGAACAAATCATTCAAGAACCTGAACTTTACGATGAAGAATGGGATATCAGGATGGGAAGAGATCTTATCAACAATGTGCATTATGCACGTAACACAACCATGCTTGCTTAAAGTGAGGAGGACTTCAAACACTTGCTACAGAAGATCTATGACTACATAGTCTACCAGATGTGTTACATCTCAACATCAAAAAAACAAGGATCTTCAACAATGGGCCAAAGGCAACATCATGACAAATGGAGAAAAGACTGAGGTTGCCAATGTGTTCACCTTGTCTGGATCCACAATCAACACCCTAAGGTATCAGCAGTCAAGAAATGAAGTATGTGTTACACTGGGGAAATGTGCTGTCAAGGACCTCACCAAGGTGCTAAGGAGCAGAGAGGCCAGTTTAATGTGCCTGACCCAAGCCATGGTCTTGCCTTTTTAATCATTGCTATGCATGTGAAAGCCTAACAATGACAAAAGAAACAATGCCTTTGAGAGGTGGTGCTGGAGAAAAGTCATAAAATCCCAAAAAGGATAAACAAGCCTTGTAGAAAACAAAACCAAGGTGCACCTTGGAGGCAAGGATGGGGAAGCTTCATCTTACATATGTTGGGCAAGTTGTCACAAGGGGACTTCAAGTGTGGAACGGTCAGAGAGGAAGATCCTCAACAAAATGGACTGACACAGTAACTGTAACAAAGGGCTCAAGTATAAGAGAGATGGTGACGACGGTACAGGATAATATAGGGTTCAAATCCGTTGTTCATAGGGTTACTATGAGCCACAAATGACATCAGGGCACATAACAAAATTAAGGTGTTTCAAATCTGTTGTCTTATTAGGCAAAGCTGCCTAACAACGTTGTTTCCTGGCTCATTAAAAGCAGTCAAATATTCCTGGACTCTGTAGAGTCTCCCAAGTTAAGACTTTAGTTCCAAAGATCTTAGTCTGTTTCCCTTAATTTAAAATCTTCCCAGGATTCTTTTCTCAAATACCAGAAGAACAAAATAGGAAACAAATATGATCTAGGTATGAAGAATAAAACAGTAACCACACATATATGTTATTTGACTGCTTAGTTTTCAGGCAAAAGTAAAATAACTTGTAAGAGAGTGACTTAGGCACCAGTTCCTCATCCTGGTTGTCATTCCTCAAGCTCCCCCCTTTCCTACCACAAATTCCTTTTCTCCCAAATTCTCTTACCTGAGTTCTGAGTATAACCAAGAAAGCTGCTAAAATGTTACTAATTAGATTGTCAGAGTCATTCACAATATTTACAATTTAACAACAACTGTTCCTCATATTCCTGTCTAAGGAATAGGCTCTCTCTATACTTTCAGCTTATGTACAATTACTGCAAAGTAGTCGTCTTTATCACTTTGGTACAAAATTTGTTTCTTCATAATTAACACAAATATAAAGTCAAAGAGGTTAAAGGTGCCCTAAAGCATTACTGAATTAAAAGTAATAGACTTATTACTAGAGAATTAATAGAGAATTAAAAGTAATAGAGTTTACACTTTCAACCACACAAACCTCAACTTCAACAACTCAGACTAGAAGAATTAGGTTGTGCGTGGCATCAAAACGCAAGATCCACACTTCACTCCATACACAAAAGCCAACTCAAAATCGATCAAGGACCTAGGTCTAAAACCAAGGACTTCATTACAAACTTCATTATAAACATTATAAACTTCATTAGAGAAAAGCTTGGAAGAACTCTAGAAGTCCTAATCCACAACATAAACAGTCTTCCAAGCATCCTGAAAAACCTAAAACCAGGAGATGATAAAATAAATGAATGGGATCTTCTAAGAATCAAATCCCTATGCACATACAAAAACTTCTTCAATAGGGTAAAAAGGGAAGCCATGAACTGGAAAAAATTATTTGGTAATGACATGTCTAGAATTTATAAAATACACCAGCACAACAAGATAAATAAAACAACCCAACTGAAAAATGGGCACAGGATATGAACAGACACTTCACCAAAGACGACATTCAGATGATGAACAAACACATGAAGAAATGTTCACAATCTCTAGCTCTAAGAGAGATGCAAATCAAAACAAACAACTATGAGATACCATTTCACCCCAGTAAAAATGTTGTGCTGCTGTTATGTGCCATCGAGTCACCTGCGACTCAAAGCGACCCTATGTACAACAGCCCTAAATTCTGCTCTGTCCTGTGCCAATCGCACTGTCTCTGACACTCCCATCCCAATTATCCCAGTCACTGAATCAATCCACCTCACAGAGGGCCTTCCTCTCCTGTGCTGTCCCTCCACCCTCCCAAGCATGCTGGCCCTCTCTAAGGACCGGTCTCTCCTCACATGTCCAAAGTATGTTAGATGGAGCCTCAGAATCCTTGCCTCCAAGGAGCCACCCGGTTTAACCCTTTCCAGGACAAATCTGTTTGTTTTCCTAGCAGTCCATGGTATTCTCAATACTCTTCTCCAGCACCACAGCTCAAAGTCATAGCAAAATTTAACATAACAGTAAACAATTAATGCTGGCGAAGCTGTGGAGAAAGTGGAACTCTTATTCACTGCTGATGGCAGTGTAAAATGGTACAACCACTGTGGAAGGCAGTACAGCGCTTTCTCAAAAAGTTGCTAATAGAAATACCATTTGAACCAGTAATTCCACTACTGGGAATAAACCTCAAAGATACCATAAATGATAAATAACTGATAAGCTGATAAATGCACACCCATGTTTACTGCGGCTTTGTGTACAATAGCAAAGAGCTGGAAACAACCCAAGTGCCCATCAACAAATGAATGGCTAGAGAAGCTTTGGTATATTTACACAATGGAATAGTATGCTGCACTGAAAAACAAGGAACTCATGAAATATTCTACAAAATGGGGGACCCTGGAAGACATTATTTCACTCAAGACCCTGAGTGAAATGTCACAAAAGACCAAATATGGCATAATGCCACTAATGCAAAGTGGGTCTGATATCGGAGTTGGGGGGAATCTATGAGGGGATAAATAATGTATACTGCATTGAAAGACATGAGAGAGAGAATGGTTTAGGAGGAATATACGATTAGATACTATTGTCATGATAGTAGACTGGGGGGAGGGGTGGGCAGGGACAAAATTGTGCAACAATGAAAAACTGGAAAGCCAAAGTCTGTAAAATTTCATTAAAATAAAAAAAAAGGATCACAGTGTAAGATTCTGAATAAACTGGGGGATAAGAGGAATAAATCTCAAAAAGGAAAAAAAAAAAAAACCTCAGGACTGTTCCAACAGAGACTGGTGGAACCTCCTGTCTCTGAACCTGAAACAAAACACCTTTTAAAGTTCGAACAAAGTTTCATTTCCCCAACCCTCATCCAGCAACTTCAGCCAAACAATGGAAAGGTCTGTAAGATGACCCGAAACAGCAAGTAGGCACTGCCTCCTTGGAATAATCAACCACATAAGGTCAAAGAGCAGGACTTGTACAATGATAAAACCCCTGAGACAGGGAAAACAAACTGGTTAATGGAAATAAGGATTCAAGAGGGTCTATCAGAACAGTGAGATTCATTTTTTAAATACTATTTGCTGGACTTTATTAAGAAGAGAATGACATCAAGATTGGAGGAAGGCTCATTAACATTCTGTATTATGCAGATGACACAATCCTGCTTGCTGAAACTGAGGAGGACCTAAATAAAACACTTTCATTTATTAATTACATCTCGACAGCACCAATAAAACAAAAATCCTCAGTTGAGACCAATAGGTAGGATGATAGATGGAGAAAAGGCTGAAATTCACAATGATTTCATCTTGGTAATAACACCCTTTGTACCAGCAGTCAGGAGATGATGAGACACACAGCTTTGGTAGAGTCTGCTCTTCGAGCAATAATGTCAGTTTAAAGACTAAGATGAGCCTGTTTCAAGCTACAGTCTGACTAATCATCTACTATTCATCTGAGAAGTAGACCATGAATAAGGATGGTAAGAAAAGATGCATTAGAAACCTACAACCAGGAGAAGATAAATAGATGAATGTGATCTTCTAAGAATCAAATCCCTATGCACATCCAAAACCTTTTTCAACAGGGTAAAAAGGGAAGCCACCAACTGGGAAAAAGTATTTGGTAATGACATATCAGGTAAGGGACTTATATCCAGAATTTATAAAATAGTTGAGCACCACAACAAGATAAAAGTAAATAATCCAATAGAAAAATGAGCACAGGATATAACAGACACTTCAACGAAGAAGACATTCAGATGGCTAACAAGCACATGAAGAAATGTTCAAAATCCCTAGCTCTAAGAAAGATGCCAATTAAAACAACTATGAGACATCATCTCACCCCAGACAGAATAGCAATATGTAACAGAAGAGCAAGCAACAAATGCTGGCAAGGTTGTGGAGAAACTGGAACCCTTATTCACTGCTGGTGAGTGTGTAAAATGGTGCAACCACTGTGGAAGGCGGTATGGCACTTTCTCAAAAAGTTGCAAATAGAGATACCATTTGACCCAGCAATTCCACTACTGGGAATATACCCCAAAGAGACCATAACTGACATCCAAGCAGAAATATGCACACTCATGTTTACTGCGGCTTTATTCACAATATCAAGGAGTTGGAAACAACGTAAGTGCCCATCAACAAACGAATGGATAGAGCTGTGTATAGTCACATAATGGAATACTATGCTGCACTGAAAAACAATGAACTCATGCAATATTATTCAAAATGGGTGTCTCTGGAAGACATTATGCTGAGTGAAGTATCTCAGCCACAAAAGGACAAATACTGCATGGTGCCACTGTTGTAAAACAGGACTGACCTCGGGGTTGGGGAAGAGACAGAAAAATGGGTCCAATAATGTATACTGGAGTGAAAAAAATGAAAGAGAAAACTGTTTAAAAGGAATATGTGATTAGGTATTTTTGTCATGAGAGGAGTCTAGAGCGAAGGCTACATGGTGGAGAGGACCTGGGGGAGAGTTTGTAAAACAATGAAAGAAATTTTCTTTTACTTTTCCAAGAGAATAATGTACTAGGAGGAAAGGTTGGGAGGGGAGAAAAGAGCAACAATGAATTAATGGAAATCTAAAGTCTCTCTAAATTTTTACTGAAATTAATAATAAATTTAAATAAGACAACAAACAAACAAAAAAAGGATGCGTTAGAGTTGTGGTGTTGAAGAAGAGTGCTGAAATCCCATGGACAGCTCAAAAGAACATACAAATATGGCACAGAGAAAAGAGAACTTACCTTGAAGGCAAAGATAGTAAAGATTTGTCTCACATATTTTGGGTATGTTATTAGGAGAGGCTATTTCCTAGAAAGGGACACCACATTTGGAAAAGTGGAAGATCAGTGAAGGAGAGGAAGACAGACGGATACAGTGTCTGCAGCAACGGAATCAAATATGCCCAGGATGATGAGGATGGCACAGGATAGGACCGTTTAGATCTATTACTCATAGGGTGGCTATGAGTCATACTCAACTCCATGACACTTAACAACAATTGTTATAAAACAATTATTTTATATATGTATGAATGGTTGAATGAAAAACCATTTTGTTTGGTAAACTTACTCAAATCATATGTAAACATGCACACAGGAAAGATCTGCTAGTTTATGCGAAAACATTAATGGTTCAGTGAAAGAATTCTCACCTTCCATGAGGAAGAACCTGGGCAATGAAAATCATCATAGCTACTACCTATCTTTCAAGAAAGCTTCTATGTTGCTATGATACTCATAGATTTCAATGCTCCCTAAAGACTAAAGAGATTAGAAAGACATGGCACGCTACTGAAAGTTCAAGTTCTTCCTTTTCCAGTAAAATATTTACCTAGCTAATTAATCTATTAAGGCATTTAGTAAAGTAGAACCTTTGAGCATAACTACAGAAAATATTTCATAAAAACTACCAAATGTCCACCAACTCCACATCTTTAGTACACAAGACCTATCAGTGACTCCAAGCACAAATAAGGATAGTACTCATGTTATCTCTTCATTCCCCCTCACCACCCATTCAAATCTCAAGTCTTATCACTCTATCTCCAATACCAAATTTTTCCCCTAATGTTTTTTCCTATGGCTGAGTCCACCATGCTCTTTTCCTTGACATACAACAGCCTAACTGCTCTCCATAAGTCCATCTCCATCCCACTCTCCATATGAGGGGCATAATATGTGTAAACCCTGTGAATGGCTTTACAGTAAAAATTTAAGCCTTGATATAATTCACAATGTGGCTATATGATTTGGATTCTACCTCTGTAGCCTCATCTCTCTTCATTCCACTCCTCTTAAACAAAGTGCACTGCTCTGCTCCTTGAAAGGAAGAAGCACTTTTCAGTCCTAGGGCTTCAGCACACTGTTTCCTTAGTCTATAATGAATACTTCTTCCTCACCAATGCCTTCTCTAATCTTTGAATTCTCAGCTTGTATGTCATTTCTTCCAAAGATTCTCCATGATGGCTTACTCTATTTTAAGAGTTCTTGATAATAACCCCTGTAGCATTCAGAGAATTAGGCATGTGACACAACAATTTTAAATACATCTATATTTGTATCTGTTTATCTTTACAACTATTTGCTTATCTAACCATCAGTACCAGCAATCAAGAAATCCAAAGACTTACTGCACTGGAAAAGTATGCTGTCAGAGACCGCCCAAAAGTAATGAAGAGCAATGATGTCAGCTTAAAGTCAAAGGTGTGCCTTATTCAAGCCATGATCTTTCCCATCACCTGCTGTGCATCTGAGAGGTGGACAATGAATATGGATGACAGAACAGAAAGAGTAATGCCTTTGAATTGTGGTGTTAGAGTGTAGAGCTTGTCCCATGGACTGCCAAAAGAACAGACAGATCTTGGAAAAAAGGCGGCCAGAGTGCTCCTTTGAGGAAAGGATGGTGAAACTTTGCCTCACATACTTTGGGCATGTTGTTAGGAGTGAGTACTCCTTGGAAAAGGGCATCATGCTTGTAAAGACTAAGGGTTAGCAAAGGAGAAGACAACCCTCAATGAGATGGACTGACATAGTGGCTGATGCTAATGAGATCAAGTGTACCAATGATGGTAAGAAGGTGCGGGTTAGGATATGGCTTAGACCTGTTGTTTGTAGGGTCACTATGAATCTTAACCACCACCTTTATTTCCTCACAAGATCAAGGACTTTGTCTCTGAAATGCAGTCTAATTAATGTAACTATATCCAAGCACCTCACCACACAGTAGGCAGTCAATGAAGATTTTATTCATTAATTCCAAGTTCCACAAAGCAAGGCTTTGACACCCCACTGTACAGATTAACGATATCCTTTTTACTTCCAGAGACTGTCTCAAAAATAACTTGCAGGACCTCTGGTGGCCTAGTGGCAAGAAGGTGCACTGCAATCCCAGAGGTGCGTGGTTCAAATCCACCAGATGCTCTGCTGGAGAAGGAGGGACAATCTCCTCCTGTACCAGTCAGATCCAATTTGACGGTACACACAAAAAATAATAATTTAAAAAAAAAACAACTTGTAATAGTCTTTAACATTGGTTAGGCTTTGTAAAGCATTCAGAAAACATTTTTTTAAAGACTCTAATACTTGTACTGATCATGTATGCAGCCACTCGGGCTTGAAACTGCAACCATCTACAGTGATCCTCCTTCACTGTCTCCACACATCCTGTTATATGGCCTATTAATTCTACCCCTTTATATATCTGAAATTGTATCTTTTCCTCTTTACAAAATCTTTTATCATCTCTTCTATAGCTGCACTTTTAGCCACAAACGTCTCATGTCTCTGTCGTCTTTGTGTAGTATGCTGTCCCTTCCACTTATATTTCTACTACCTTACTAAGCCACATAGATAAAAAAGAAAACTACTTATGTCGCCCTTCAAGGTTTCTCCAAAGACATCAAACAACTGAAATCTCTTCCTCCACATGGGCGTATTTACCAGAATATACTTCATTACATGCCAGGTATTATTCCAATTATTAGTCTTCCTTTTCCTATGTCTCCACCCCTTCAGAACTATAAACTCCTAGAAGGACAAGGACTCAATCCTGGCTCATACACCCATTCAATAAGTACTTATTCTATTACTACTTCACTACTGTCCTATTAAAAAAAAAACAAACCAACATTTTCCTCAACTATACAGAATGTAAACACCTGTAACAATTACATCTGCAGCAAATGACTAACCCCCAATTGCAGCACCTTAACTTACTTCCTCCAAAACACCCTGAAAAGAGCTAAGAATCACTGTTGTATATGGGGTTGCCAGGAGTCAAAGAGTGCTGTCTCGAAGGCACCTAACAACAATTAACAAATACATTTTCTCAGGACAAAAGGGGAGAAATGACAGAAGTTCCTATTTCTGCCACTGGATGTCACATGCAGGCTAACAGAAAAGCAGCATTAAATCAGAGTTAATCGGCAGGCCAAAGTTCATTTACATATACAAATACAATATACCTTACATATTTAAAAAAAACCCACGCAATTAATTTTAATGGTACATGAGAAAAAATAAGGTAGGAAAGGTTCAACCAAAAAACGCATACCAAACTCGGATCAGTCTTATTTCAAGTTAAACTACTGACTTGCTGGGACTTTGCCAAAAGTCCTTCAAATATGAAGTATGATGCTAGGAACACTCCATCAAATTATATGACAATAAATATATACGTTCACTCCTCACATAGCAACACTGTCAAGTTTCAAACATTACAAGAGAATTGGTTCCTTCACCCAAAAATGAAGACTGGTCACAAAACAGAGAATGAATACATCAATACATAAATGCCAGACCACTGAGAATGACCCAGTCACGCTGGCACCTACCTTAACCATCACAACCAGCATTATCTTCATCTCTCCCTTTGGTATTCATTACTGCAGAAATGCATCATTAATGTGCAAAGCAGTTAAATGGTAGACTGGTTTTCCCCCAACATGCTGTCATAAATGTGACATGTTAGCTAACGAAATAGTCACTAAGTGAAGACATGTACTCACATTTCAAAGCAGATGAGTCCTGGATTATCTACTTCAATTTCCTCATTTTAAGAGAAAGGTAGTTTACATGATTAATCCATATAGCTAATTAGGAGGAGGGAGGGTTAGAACCTAGATCTACAGGATGATGGTAATAATGTTGAGGCCACTACATCATTCTATTCAAGAATAAGGAGTAGGAAATTTCTTGACAACCACCACCTCTGGCAAAAGCACCTGTTTATACTTAAGAAATTCAAGGAAAGTGGCAAAAGCAAGCACTTTAGAGAACTTAAAAAAGGAAAACTCTAAAAACACACTAATAATTTATTATTACTTTAGGTCTTAATTAACCACTCCGACAGGACATGGTATGTCTGTCTAATTAAAGTTACTGCAATCCAAAATCTGAATATGAGCTTTAGTAGCACTGAAATGACACTGAATGATCTACAGCTTATATATACTCAACACAGATCTGGACTTGAGGAGGTCAACAAATAAAACATCACTAACTGTCACTGAGTCAGAACCTAATCATAGCTGGCCCTAACAGTGAGTTTGCCAAGGCTGTAAACCATGGGGGGGGGGGAACACACACACACACACATATACCAGGAAAACTACACTGGAATAGTTGAAGGGAATAACTATTTGACATGATTATACATCATATGCATGACAATTAACAATGTGGAACAAGAGAGCAAGTGAACTGGGGTTAGGAGGAAAATAGTTATCAATGAAAACTCATCCTTTCTGTGAACTTTCACTAAAATCACAATTTTCAAAACAAAAACCCCCCACAAAAGCCATGTTTAAGGAGGAATATCACAAAACAAGCCCACTGTCATCAAGTATACTATCCCACAGGGTTTCCAAGATTACAAATCTTTACTAGAAAAAGACTCTCCTCTTTCTCTCACAGAGAAAGCTGGTGGCTTTGAACTGCCAATCAATCTTTCAGTTCATGGTCCAACACCTTGTGCCACCAACGCTTCACCAAATGGGAACTCGATCCAAGAATTCACAGTAAGGAGGGGATCGTAGAAGAATAAAAAGATAAAAATAAAGAAGACAGTATTTTTCTTTCTTATTTTCCAATTAAGGATTAGGACTGGTAGCCCAATCTGTAGGGCTTTGCACTGCTAACCCTAAGGCTGTGTGCCTCTGCCACTCAGGAGAAAGATAAGCAATCTCCTCCTTCTTTCACTACAATAAAATCATTTTTAAAAAGAATTATTGTTAAATTTATGAAACATGGAACTTACTGGTACATAAAGATTCTGTGTCAGTCTCATGAATTTAAGCAGTTCTATTTAAATTGTCCAGCAGCCATGTGGTATATGTGTTGATGGACTGCTAACCAAAAGGGTGTCCGTTCAAGCCTGTCACTTGCTCCCAGAAGCAAGCAGGGCAGTCAGTCTCTCTACCAGTAAAGACTTACAGCAGCAGAAACTCAACAAAAGGTCACTAAAAGTAGAAGTCAACTCAACAATACGAATTTGGGTTTAGTTGAAATCCTTATATCCTTTACTGTGATGTTAGTGAACAATGACAAAAGACAATAAACCCAAGACAGAGCAGAATTTTTCCCATAACAGCTATGTGTTTGCTGTAGTAATACAAGATGACGTGAAACATTTTAGAAATATTTTTACTAAGGGTGTGTGTTAAAAAAAAAGTTTATGGGGGGGGGGTTTGTGCGGGGAGAAGGGTGCAACAATGAATGAATGGAATTCCAAAATCTCTGAAGATGTTCATTGAAATGAAAAATAAACAACCTAAATTTTAAAAAAAAAGTTTATCAGTATTAAACCAAACATAAAATCAAAAAAGTTAACTAAATTAACCAAGAAAATATAAAGTGTTTCCTTCCTTAGTATGTCTCATTTTGTTACTACATAGTTCTCTAACTCCAAAGTATATTAAACATACAATAATAAAAATTTATCTTTTAAAACCCAATCTTTCTTTTAATACTTAAAATTGGTTTTCCTCTTGGAAGTAGAAAAAAAGAGGTGAAAATAATGTATTCTTGTTAAAGTGCTTACAGGTGCCACAAAATCTATGACTTGTCACTTAAACAACTTCCTTTTCAAACAGCTCCTTCAACATTTTCCTTTATTAAATATGTTTATCATGGCTGCCTAGAACAAATCAAGTCACTCTATATTGCTGAATGGCACAACTGATTAACACACTTAGCTGCTAAATTTAAGTCTGGAGGTTTGAAGACACCCAATGCAGTGTGGAAAGATGGGGGGAGGGGGACCTATATCCAGCTTATACACAGGGTCCCAATGTGTCAGGCTGACTTGACAGCAACTGGTTTACATTCTAAAAAACTGAAAACAAATTTGAAAAGTTCCTGACTTAAATTCCTAAAGAGTTAACTATTTCTAATTCAAGGACTGGGATTGTAAGATTTGAGAGACTATAAGGTCACAAGGAAAAGGCTCTTCTGAACCAGAGAAACTGCCTTTTTGTCCCCATTCCATCTTCTTTATCTGGCCAGTTACTAAAAACCTTTCAAATACTTAGAAGGTCAACAAATAGTTGGCTAAATACAAGTCTTAAGCAGTCAATCTGTGACCTTGTTCAACAAGAACTTTAATATTTGAAATATTTATGTATTGTTGATTTTAAGTTCAATTATATCCTAGAGTGCAAAAAATACATTTACTGGTATTTCTTTTAAAGCTCACATTTTCCTTAGTATAATGTGAAACATGAAAATTCAGATTTTTAAAGCATTATTTAGACAGTTTCATCATTACAAAAAATTCAATTGTTACCCTAAGTTTCCTAAAATGCCCTTATACTTCATACCTTTCCAATCAATAAACTATTACGTGAGAAGAATGCCCAGAATAAAGAAGTGAATGGGCTACAAGGTCTGTTCAAGTCACTACGTTGTCCTGTGGAAAAATTTATTTTATTTCACTGGGTTAGAACACTTACCGACCTTACTAAAACTCAAAGATTATTTCAAAACAAATGTGTCCTGAAAACAAGTCTGTTTATTCTAGAAAACTAACTAGAACTAGCTCACGAACATCTAGTCAGAACTGACTAAAAGCTGACCCTTCAGCAAATTTTCAGAGGCTTTAAATGGCGCAGGAGACTTGCAGGTCTTTTTCCCTCAGAGAAGCTCGTGGATTCAAACCTATCTTTGGGTGGGCAGGGTAGCTTATTATAGATAACATTCTAGACAGTTTTCTCAAACACACAATATAAATCCATACAATTGAAAATGTTTTAACTATAGTATTTATTATACTAAATTACTTTCAAGCACAGAATATTTAAATTTTGACAAACCAGTCTAAAGCAGTGGTTTACACCCTAATTCAGTATGGATAATGCCACAAATGTCAACAAGCTGATTATTAACCCACTTAACAAAGAACTGCTAAAGTTTTATTGCAACAGGTCTCTGAAATAGTGCTGTCTTAGATCTATATATAGAAGTGGATCCTTGAGCACAGCTCAAATAAGCACAACTATCAAATGATTATGACTACATCCACAAAAAAATCTGACAAAAATTACCCAGATTTATTTCCCTTCAAAACAGAACTATAAGTGAACGAGCTGGTGAATGGAAAATCAATTTGTTCCATAAACATTTATTCAAACCACAAGAAGTTACTTTTAAAAGGAAAAACAGAACCAAAAAAACAAAGCTTCAAATTCAGATACACAATACTGTATATGTTCCATAAAACAGAAAATGTACTGCTTGAAAGCACAGCTGTCAACAATCAAACTATCCTGTGCAATTCTTAACCACCTTTTACTCCAGGCAAGAAAAAGTCCAAGACATTCACCCATTTCAGCCTTTAGACTATACCAGAATTTACAACATTCCCAAAGAGAAAATGAGAGCAGATCCACTAGTCAACTACCCTGTCCCTCTTTTCCAATTTCTCCTATCTCCCTCTCTCAGAAGTCTAATACTTAGAAGACACAACTGCAGACTTAGGAGGAAAGAACCAAAATGAAGCACCTGTCTTCCATCATGCCAATGTGGGATACACTTAGAAAGAACTTCCTATATAGGGCTTTCTCAAATCAACAGATTTGGAAAAATCAGCAAGAATTTACCCCAGATTTAATACATTTAACTTAACTGAAAGAAAAGAAAATCCCAATCTAAGATGGGCTCTTTGGGAAAAGAATCAAATTGTAAAAGCGGCATGTCCTTGGAGAAAACCTATCAAATACTCTAGCATTTTTTGATTGTTAGTCCTTAATATGTAAGGAAATCTAGTTAAAATTGAAGTCTGAGAGTATATTCTTTGAAGGTTCAAATAAAAGCAATTATAAACTCCAGCAAGGTTAATTATGACAAATAAACATCTGTATCCATTTATTAAAATAAAATTTGAACAGTCAAACCATAAACTTAAAAAATTGGCCTATTACATAGTTCAAAGAAATCTTACTGATTTCAAAAGGCAGTACTCACACATTTTCACCAAAAAATATATACAAGGTATGTGGGTTGTTTCTTTTTTTCTCTCATAAAATAAATAGCACCTTCTCACCAAAAGAAACAGAACAGTACCTCAGAAATACCTATTTTTTCTTTGGTAAGCATATGCACACATCTACCTAACACTTTCTAAAAGGGGGAAGGGGAAGGCGCAAAAGGAACCTAGGTACCTATATACAAAAATCCTATTCTATCTTGGCGATAGACTAGGATTTCAACAATAGGATTTCATGGTTCTCAACATTTCCCAAGAATGGCATTACCCAAGGGTTCTACTCACAGAGGTACATGGCGCTGCTCAGGATCAGCTCTCGTCAGTTCTTCCTCTTCAATATCAGACTCCCCTCCTGAACTACTGTCAGTGACATCTGAATCAAATGCTTGTTCACTGCACCTCAAGTTAGCTATACCACTGGCTGTAAATCTCTCCAGTTCTTCTGAAATGGAATCACTTCTCAGGAAGTTACTGAGTCCCTCTGAAGTGGTGGTCTCACTGGCAGCTTTTCTCAAGGCAGCCTCAGCCTTTCGAGTCAACATCAACTGGCTACGGGGCCTTAAGGATTCCAAATTTGGCAGTCTGCTCAAAGTCTTTTCTAAAAATCCACCCAGCTGATGCTGTATGTGTCTCTCCACCTGCTTGGCTTGCACAACCTGTAAGCGCTTCTGTAACCTGCGGGCACGACTCTCAATATCAGCCTGTCGCCGCAGTAAGGCCGTTATCCTTGTGTCTGAATCTAAAGCACTAAAAAGAATGGAAGACAGGGGAGATTTTATACACTCTAACTTGACACCCCCAAAGTTAGAGCTGGAGTCTGTGCCAGATGATAACCTACTGCTTCCTTGAAGTGCCGGCTGTTCCATGGAATTTACAGAAGATTTGTTTGCAGTGCTATTATTGCTAAATATAGTTGTATGCTCTACATCAAGGCTTCTATGTGGAAGAGTGCAATTGGTCATAACCCCCTTTAAGTCCCCAGATTCAGAAGCCCCCACTTCACCTCTCTGGAGAGCAGATGAAGTGAGAGCACGTTTTCCCCCATTGAGGGAAATGGAATTGTCATGATCAGAATGTGTTGAACTTTTAGTCAATTTCTTAGCCAACCCATTTACAGGTGCTTGTGGAAGGGCTGTCTGACCAGTTGTATTCATGGTTCTAAGGTTTTCTAAGGAAAACTCCAAGACTGGCTGTCTCCCCAACAGCTCAGCTCGGAGTTCATAGGACTGAGATAAGAGAGGGTGAGATTTAAGGACTGTCTGCTTGCTGAAAACTCCTTGCAATTTCAAAGACTCTTTTGAAGGAACTGATGTCACATCGGAGCAGAGATAAGATGCCACCAGGGGTTGCAGCTTTCCCAAGTCTTCCTTGGTAGAATTATTTCGAAAATCTAGACTGGGATCTTCTGCAGCAATGGATTTTCTTTTGGTTCCGTTGGCAGCAATGAGGATATTGGCGTTGCCGTTATTTTCGGCACTACCAGGCGACAAGGTGGAGGATGGGGGAGCCAGTTTGAACCGGATGTGGTGTGCTTCAGCTGCTGCGTCAGTGAGAGCGGGCGCCATCGCAGCCATTCAGCACAGAGAGACAGGAAGTCCAGCCTCTCCTGGTGCTGAGGCCAGCTCCACGGCCCCTGACTGCCTCCCCAGAGAACAGACTAGAAGAAAAAAAAGAAAAGGAAGTTAGAAATACAAGCACATATAAAACAATCCACGTTTTTAATATAAGCACTAATTGAAGCTATATTCCAAACTGAAAGAAAAAAAAATAATCTGTAGACTCAACTATCTTTCAGTGGGAAGGGGCAGAGAGGAAGTATCACTCACTGCACAAGAATTCTATCCTCCTCTTATTGTCATGGTCACCACAAATCAGAAGTTACCAAAATAGAAGTTCAAATCTGAGAAAATTACAAACTGTTCATTGACTCTATATTTAAAAGAAAAAAAACTTTAGGCTTATTGAAATTAGTTTATTTAAATGTTTCAAATTAAACAACTAGCAATTAGAAAAAGATGAGTAAGAAATTTGCCCCATCCTCACGAAAACATCTGTCTGAATGCCAAACGTTATTTGTTCCTGCATTTTTCTGGTCAGATCTAGTTTTCCGGTTTTTACTTCTCCACGTGTATGAGCATCAGGATGGATGGTGAAGAGAGTGAGATTGTTCACAGCTTTAGTTTGCTTGGCTCCACAGTCAACACTCTTGGCACCAGCAGCTAGGAAATTAAGACGTATTGCCATGGGAAAGTCTGCTGTTAGGGACCTTTCCAAAGTTCTGAAGAGCAATGGTGTCACTTTGGAGACTAAGGTGCATCTGATGAAGGCCATGGTTTATGCAATCACTTGTTAGGCATCAGAGAGTTGGTCAATCACTAGGGAGGATAGAAGGAGAATTGATGCCTTTGAGCTGTGGTGCTGGAGAAGAGTATTGAGGGTACCATCGACTGCTAGGAAAACAAACAGATTCATCCTGGAGAGGGTTAAACTGGGCTGCTCCTTGCAGGCAAGGATTCTGGGGCTTCATCTGACATACTTTGGACATGTTGTAAGGAGGGACAGGTCCTTAGAGAGGGACATCATGCTTGGGAGGGCAAAGGGATGATGCAGGAGAGGAAGGCCCTCTATGAGGTGGACTGATCCAGTGACTGGGGTAACCGGGATGGGTGTGTCAGATGCAGTGCGATTGGCACAGGATAGAGCAGGGTTTAGGGCTGTCATACACAGGGTTGCTATGAGTCACAAACAACTCCACAGGAACATCATCATCAACAACAACGACGACATGTATGAGTCAGCTCTATAGCCCTTAACAAGTTTTACTATACTAATATAAATACTACCTTGATCCAATTGTCTTTCAAATTCAGAGTATTCAAAATTCTCTACCAGCTCCTTCCTCCCAACTCATTGCTTTCAGTCAGAACTGATTCATAGTTGACCCTCCCACAGGCTGTTAAGAGGTTGTAAATAGAGTGGGAAGGAGCTTGCCCATTACTCAGCTAAAGAGCTGATGGGATGGAAAGGTCGGCCTTTAGGTTGACAGCACAACTCCTTGCCCCCTAACAACCAGAGTTCCTAGCCTTTCTCTCAGCCTTATTCTAATCTCCCATCTTCAGCTGTTACGTACCATCAAGTAAGAACTGTCCCACAGCTGACCCTCCAGCAGGTTTCCAGAGTTAGTAAATTTCACAGAAGAGAATGCTGATCTTTCTCCAACAAAATAGCTGGCAAACGCAAACCACGTGCCTTCAGGTTCAGCACAACTCCTTATAGCTAGGCTACCAGAGATCTCATCTTCAATACAGCCTACCTAATCATTGTTCGTGTTTTTTTTTCTCCTTAACTCCAAAACGTCTTTAACGAAAAATATAAATAGCTGTCTCTCTCTACCTTCTTCATTACTGCACTGAAAGATCACCAATATCTTATTTTCCAATCTGTTATGAATGGAATCCTGTCTCTCAAAAAATGTGTATTTTAAATCCTAATCATATTACTAACGTCCATTTGGGACTGGGTTATGTTAATGAGGCAGGATAGGTAGAAAGCACTTCATAAGTCAATCTATTCTGAGATAAACAAAAGAGCAAAGATGGGCTAAAATAGGTGCCAAGACATATGGAGATCTCCAAGGAATCAGGAAGCAGAGTTAAAGAGGTAAAAAGATCCTCCTCCAGAGTTAATAGGAAAAGAATGAGCCTTCCCTGAGAGCTAGCACTTCTGGCCTTCTAAACTGTGAAGGGGTGGGTGGGTGGGTGGGTGTGTGTGTGTGTGTGTGTGTGTGTGTGTGTGTGTGTGTGTGTGTGTGTGTGTGTGTGTGTAATCACTGAACCATCGATAGGTATTTTTGTTTCTATTATATCAGCATCGGATAAGGAAGACTATATTCGGTGGTCTTGTCTTTTTTATCATTCCTAAGAGACTTCTCCATAGTATTTGACAGTGCTGATTATGTATGTATGTATACATGTATGTATGTATCTTTCATGCTGCCCAAGGTCCCTTCTGTCCACTTCTGTTTCAACTCACATCTTGGACACAGCTACATTATGGTGAAGCCTCTTAACACCTGGAACAACTTTTTCTGAGCTGTGATAATCATTAGTCTCCAAAGTTTCACATCCAACCCAAAGGCATATATAGTTCAAATCAACCAGATGCTCCACAGGAGAAAGAAAGGCAACTTGCTGCTATGTGATTTACAGTCTCTGAAAATCTGCTGGGGGGTAGAGCTATGTTCCTAAAGCCTCCCAAACTTCCAAATTTACTTCCTTTTCTTAATATAGTCCTCATCCTATGTTTTCATCTCTTGGTCAATGGCACTGCTTTCATTAGCAATATTTCATTATATTCTCAATATAAAAACCTCAATCATTTGTATCTTCTTCATCCACTCACCCCAACACCATGAACCTCTTAATTGTTCCAGGAACAGAGAAAAACCTATGTAAAGAACTGAGCCAGCTGTTCAGTGTGGTCTGTGGACCTATTTACCCCTCAAAGACTTTCTAAGAGTCAGTAAAAGTTTTTTTATAGTAATAATAAAATATTTCCCCTTCTCACTGTGTTGACATTTTAAGGATGCACAAATCAAGGCAGAAATAACCAGCTGTATTATGTACTAAGACTGTGTTTTAGTTGCCACTCATTTGCAGTTGTTTTTTTTGTTTTGGTTGGCTGGTTTTGGTTTTTCTTTTTCCAAACATTCTATCCAAGAATGTCCTAAATCAAGCAACCAGGAAAATTAATGATCTTAAATCTTGATCTTTGAGTATATTTTTAAAATCAATGTATGGGACAATATAAGGCTCTTTTGGATGCCTCATAAAATCTGTGGAAATGCACTCGTACAACTGAGAGGCAAGCTGAACTAACCTGTTTTTCCATGGAACCCTATTTGTATTTGGCACAATAACGAACAATTTGCTTATGCAGACTGAGATCTTTAGTAGCTATTTTCTGAAAAACAAGCAAAGTGAATCTGTCATTTCAAGAAAAACATGTAACATTATTTGGTGCCAATTTTGTGTTTCAAAGTTAAAATCAGAATTTGGAAAGTAGAACTTTCCTCCACCACTTCTTGCTATTACCTGAAAAGCCATTTCTGCTTAACCATACTAATAGTGCTATTAAGTATGTAAATTTCATACCACAATGAAATGTGTTATCTGAAAGATCTATATAACTCAGAGAGCCAGTATCTTCCAATGATCAAGCATGAGTAGAGAAAAGGATCTATTCCAAAGGCAAGGTAGACCAACTGATTTTATTGTAACAGAGTACAAAAAAGTTTACCAATAAAGTTTCAGATTCCACACTGCAATTAACTTTTTTTTTCTTTCTACTGATCTGTTTCTAATGAATTGACCATTGCACTTCCAAAGTTATGAAATGGCCAACAGACCATAGCAAGATACTTCTTTAGCCAGATTGCCATTAACTTTTATGTAACTACTACATACCCAGTTTGGGTGTAATACCATAAAACAGACCTACTTATCTAAAATCTCATCACTGCTGTTAGAGAAGATCCTCTGGGGGTTTTGACAGACTGTAAATAGCATAGGAGCACATGGGAGGAGACTGCATAACTTCCTCCCTGGGAACAGCCAGTAGAGTAGAACCACCAGTGGAGAGCCACCAACTTTGGTTTAACAGCACAACTCCTACAGAGTGTACCATCACAGCTCCATATGTTAAGGGGGAAAGCTATTAAAAGAGCCCTTTCTTTTCTAATTACCTGTGTGCATGAAGTTTGATTTCCCTTATATGCAGAAGCAGCTGGGTTTTTAAATTACATTAGACACTGTTGTTATGTACTGTCAAACTGACTGCGACTAAGCAACCCTATGAAAGGACCTGAAACCTGCCCTGTCCTGTACCATCCTATCTCTGATAATTTGAACCTACTGTACAGTTATATACATATGAGAGCTGGACATGAATAAGGATGACAAAAGAAAAACTGATGCCTTTGGGCTGTGGTTTGAAAGAAGAGTACTGAATATCCATGGACTGCCAAAACAACAAACATAAGTCTTGGGAAAAGTGCAGAGAGAGTGTTCTTTGGAGGTAGAGAAGGCAAAGCTTTGCCTCGCATACTTTGGGCATGCTGTTAGGAGAGGTTCTTTTGCTTTTTTAAAGAGGGGTCTCATGCTTGGAGAGGTAGAAGATCAGTGAAAGAGTGGAAGTGTGCAACAATGAATGAATGAAAACCCAAAATCTCTGTAAATGTTCATTAAAATTAATAAAATTTAATAATAAAAAAGAGTGGAAGAACCCTCAACCAGATTAACTGGTACAGGGACTGCTGCAATGGATTCAAGTATGTCAAAGATGACGAGAACACAGGAATAAGGGAGGTTTCAGACACCTGTTGTTCACAGGGCTGCTATGAGTCTTACTTGAGTTGGCACCTAACAACATGTTACAGTCATTGTATCAATCCATCTTGTTGATAGTTTTCCTCTCTTATGTTGATCTTTATAAGCATGTTGTTTCTATCCAAGGACTGGCCCCTCCTAACAACACAGCCAAACTTTGTGAGATGAAGTTTCACTATCCTTGCCTTTAAGGGGCACTCTGGTTCAACTTTTTCCAAGACATATTAGTTTGTACTTGTGACAGTCCATGGGGTAAATCAGTACTCTTCACTAACACAACTCACTGATTTCTTCTTCTGTCATCCTTAGTTACTGGCCAACTTTCAGACGCATAGCAAGTAAATGAAGAGATCATGGTTTGGCTCCGATGCACCTTAGTCTTTAAAATTACTTTCTTGTTCCTAAGACTTTGGAGAGGACCTTGACAGTAGATTTTCCCAATGTGATACATCTTTTGATCTCAACTGCTGGTACCAAGGGTACTGACTGTGGCTCCAAGTAAGATGAAATCACTGATAATATCCATCTTCTCTCAAACACGATGCTGTTTATTTAATGGTGATGATTTTTGTTTTCAGAATACTGAGATATAACGCATAGCAAAGGCTGTACCAAGTTTTTTTTCCCAGCAAGCTTTTTATTAAGTCTTCACTTTTTTAAGCAAGGTTGTGTCATCTGCATAATATAGACTACTGATGAGTCTTCCTCTAATCATGATGCTACGTTCTTCTTCATAAAGTCCAGCTTCTTGAATGATTTGTTCAAAATACAACTGAGTCCTGACATTAGAAAGATTTGCAAACACATAGAACAAAGCCTTTCACAAACTTTTTAACAAGTTATTTTACATAGGCAGCCCTGGTGGCCTACTGGGTTATGCTACTTAACCCAAAAGCAGGCAGTTTGAATCCATCAGCTGCTCCTCTGGAGAAAGATGAGCAATCTCCTCCTGTGTGGTTTACAGCTTCTGAAAACTCATGGGGGGGGGGGGGTGGCAAGGGGAGAAGATCAGCTATGAGTCAGTTCTGACTCAACCACACATAACTTTCTTATACTATATAATGGGTCTATTATTGCTTGTAAATAAAATTAAGTTCCTCCCCTGAAATATTTGCAGATAGAACAATAATCCACAAAAGTACTCTGTGGTTCTCAACAATTTTTAAGAGTGAAAAGTCATTCTTACACATAAAGTTTGAGAGTAACTGACACAACCCCCCACTTCCCAACTTAAGTCAGCAATGGGCAAAACATTTTTATCCTTAGATCAAACAGTATCAGCACAAGCTGACAGAACCTACACTGTGAAGACATTGAAAGTATTTCTACGAATATACAAATAGAAATATCTTTTAAAAAAATTTAAGTAAAAATTAAGGGATCTGGTGACAAGAAGCTGCACTGCAACCCCAGAGGGACGCAGTTCTAATTCACCAGATGTTGAAGAAGGAGGGACAATCTCCTCCTGTACAAGTCAGATCCGATTTGACAGTACACACACAAACTAACAATTTTTTTTAATTAAGTAAAAATTGATAAAACATTCCTATAAAAATTCTAATCACATGCAGGTTTGCCCTATGCTCCCTGCCCTATACTCCCTGGAGAGAGAGCAATGAAGTACTTCCTAAAGTGAAATTACCTACAGCAGAATTTATCAGAGAAAAATGTGTCTACATACTAAAAAATATAGCCCTTCAAGTACCTAAAGTAGTAACATACAGTGTCCAAAGACACAGTTCAAAGATATGGCTGCTAGATGCAAAGATACTTGGTCACATCATGCTCGATGCTTTGGGTGCAGGCTGCCTCTTTAAAGGCTTACTGCCAAACAAATCCTGAACACTTACTGCACTTCCCCCACCTTTTTTGTAAAAGTGAAATCTTCTTCAGGTTTCTTTATGTTAGCAAAGACCAGCATAAAAGCAAAGTGGTAAAGGGGGGAGGAAAAAACCAAAGTGGTGTTTCAAAAGGCAAGAGAAACCTACGTACCAATTGCTCCACATAAACACCAAATTTTTTTTAAAAAAAAAAGAAACCCTCCACCAAATTTTCTCAAAGATTATATGTTAGTAAAAAGTTGAAAGTCTGGAATCAATTCTGACTGACAGTAAATCCCATGCATTTCAGAGTAAAATTTCACAGGGTTTGTCTCTCTCTTTTTTTAAAAAACTTTTTTACACATTGGTTTCCACACAGTTTTTAATGGCTGTGACCTTTCACACAAATAGACCATCAAGTCTTCCTTCCCAGGCATGTGTAGGTGGCTTCAAACAGCCTTTTGGATAGTTGCTTATCCTTTTATCCTTTTGTGCCACCTAGGGACTTCTATATTTTAATAAACTTCCTATAGAATAATTAGGTCTTCTGAGGCTTACCGTTTTATACTACAGAATTCTGGCATATTTTATTCTATGTAATTAAACTTTCTAAGTTCAGTGTGATGTAGTGGATGTATTGTTCAAAATGGCTTTCCTAACCACTGGCTTTGACTTTCACCACAATGCTGCGAAACAGGGTATATAAAAATGATTCATGATTGACTTAGACCATTTTCCCATCCCACCAGATATAAACTCAGCCAGTTTAGCAACAGAAGAGAAGAATCTCACTATTAAGAAGTATGCTACATTCTCTATAACTCCTTTTGGGTGTGAGATTACTGCAACAGATCTAACAGTCACAGTGGTATTACCAGAGACTAATTTGAGATAAAAATGACTTGTGATTATTGCCCCACAGAGCCAGAGTCCAAGGAGTCTTCACTCAAGCTTGCACGAGGGTTGGGGATGGGGAGTGCCAAACTGGCAGGACTAAGCTTAAACCCTAATGCTGAATATCAAAGAAGGGCTCTTGAGCATGCTTCAGAAACTGTCCCGATAGGAATTGTAATCTTAACTTCCCTTTTAAGACCCAGTAACTACATGGTTCTGTGAGATCAGGGTGGCCACTTCAAGAGATTTCAAAACCAGCAAACCCTGCACTGGTGTTCAAATTAGAAGTACATACAGAGCCTGAAGGCCATGTGTGAGCTCACACAAATTAGTTTTGTACTATTACCTTCATTTTTTTCCCATTCTCACTTTAAATTTCATACTAATTCCTAATATAGTATATCAAGTGTTAGAGACTGAAAGCTGAACCAACCTGTTATTTGTTCAAAATAATTCAAATACTTTTTCAAGTACAAACCTTCTTCCTCTATAAACAGAAAGGATTAAAAGATCTTCCCAATCAACTCACTCTTCTTTTGAGTAAATATCAATACACAGCTGTTACCACCAATGCAAAGAGCAAAAGTAGTCATATCAGATGATTAATACAGTATGTGAAAAGAGCAGCTATATCATACTACCTCAAAACACTACAGCCGTCCTTATCAGGACCCAAGCAAGGACAAGGATGTCCAACAGCTTGAATAAAACTTATGATCAACTAGAATACAGTAAAAGGAGTTCCCTAATTAACATCACACCACAGAGGTACATAAGCGGTAAACACCTCAAAATTACTTTATTCTTTAAAGACTGCAACTTTAAAAATTTGGTGCATCAAAGCCCATTTTTTCAAGAGCTCTTCATTCTCTAATCACAGTCCTATGAACTAACAGAAATTAGGTCTGTGAAACAGCATTAACCATACATACATCTTAAAACCAGGGGTTTAAAAACAACTGAGATTTAAAAAAAAAAACATGACCAACAACTGAGATAGCATTTTAGCCCAGTAAAAATAACAAAATTTAACAGAGCATCAAATAATAAATGCTGGAAAGGTTGTGGAGAGACTGGAACCCTTATTCACTGTTGGTGGGAGTGTAAAATGGTACAATCAATCTGGAAGGCCGTATGGCTCTTTCTAAAAAAGTTGGAAATAACAAATACCATTTGACGCAGAAATTCCACTACTGGGAATATACCCTAAAGAAACCAGAACTGCCACCCAAGCAGATGTTTATTGCTGCTTTGTTCACAATAACAAAGAGTTGGAAACCACCCAAGTGCCCATCAACAAAGGAATGGATAGAGAAGCTGTGGTATATAACACAATGGAATATTATACAGCACTGAAAAACAAAGAACTCATACAAAATGGGTGACCCTGGAGGACATTATGCTGAGTGAAATATCTCAGTCACAAAAAGACAAATACTGCATAATGTCACTGTTATAAACAGCACTGATATTGGGGGGGACGGACTAAGAAAAGAGGAGATAAATAATGTACATAGCACTGAAACAGATGAGGGAGAGAACTATATGATAGGAATATGATTAGGTATTATTGGCATGACAAGAGCCCAGAATAGTAAAGTGGGGGTGGGGGCGGGGTGACGGACTGTGTAACAGTGAAAGAACTTTTTTCCAGAAGAAAAAAAGCAAATTTTGTTCACACTTTCTCCTTGGTCTTAAGCCCTAAAAGATGCATTGTAAAGAATAGCTTCTAAAACAATTATCTGAATCTAAGAAACAGAGAGAAAAGGAAATGAATGACCAGAGCCTTCAGAAGTAATTCCTATTCCTAGATCTTTTTCTACACTGTAACAGAACACTAGGGTTGTTGTTTTTTTTAATACTGAACTATCCCTCTCCTGACCGATAGGAGATTCCATTGTTGTTTGCCCTGGAGTTGAAACTGTTCCAGAGCTGACCCTCCAGCTCTTTTTCAATTGCTAGGGAAGAGACTGCCCACAGGTAATGGATCAAGGAGTAATGGTTCATCAAGACGGTAATTGGTTCATATCCTGGCTCTCTTCTGAAAGTTATGTAACTATTCTGTATCTTCAATTTCTTATCTGAAAATAAACAACCATCATCTAATGAGCAAGCTGTGAAGGTTAAATAGAATACATTCAAAACTTAGCCTCATCCCTGGCACAATCATCTACACTTGCACTAATATTACAATCTACAGATTAAAAAAAGATATAAAGAATAAATTTCTGAGAATAATTTAAAATGATTCTCTAAAACATCAATGTGTAAAAGCAGATTCCCCAAAATACAGATGATACCCAGTTGACATTCATTTTGGCTTCAACTGCCATAAACTTCCATACAAAGGAATACCATCTGATAACAAAAATTATGACCATCTCTATTTAATGATAAATGGAAAAAGTTAAAAAAAAAAAATTGCAGGGCCTAGTCTGGAATTAAACTCATTATGTGGCTCTACTTTCAGGCAAAACAAAAGACAGGCTTATAAACTGAATAATAACATTAGGGAGGTACTCACTCTTTAAAACAATCAAAAAGGATCAAAAGGAAGGCATTTGCCCAGAGAGAAAGCAAAAAGGGTAGGATAAAAAGGATGAATGGAAAGTAGAGTCAGAGGCAAGAGAAGGTGGCAAGGAAGAAGTGAGAAGAGTGCTGCTACAAGGGGGAATATGTCATAGAACAAAACGCATGTGTTAATGCAAAACCAGTCTGCTATGTAAACTTTTACTCAAGGCAAAATAAGGGGCTTTTTAAAAATTACAAAACATATATTTTTCAAAATAATTGAAAAATATTACTGAGACTTTGTTTTGGAGGTTTTCTGAGGATGTAAGTGATTTTTCCACCATAAATCACTTATTACTTGTACAATACAAGGGAAGTAAAAATACTAATGCTTAAAAGTAAAAAAACCCAAATAAAACTTCATTAATTCTTAAATTTAAGACAGTAAGGAAAATCCTGATTAAAACATGGCTTCCCATCCCATTTGGCCACTACAAACCTCAAAAAAGAAATATAAAACCTTACTCTTCAACAGTGAAAAATATTGACTGTCAAACATAAGCAGTTTTTAAAAACAACCCAACAGCTTATAACAAACCACCTTTCTTCAAGGAATCCAAAGCATTAATGCTATAATTAACATATTAATCCTGATAACCTAGATTTAGGGCTAGGATTATAATTTCCCATTTACTGTTGGAAACAGATAATGGTGTCATACATTCAGAATAAAGAATTTCTATAGTACAATTTTTACTTCCTCTAATAAACCACCATCTGACAAATAATACAGATGGAGCTACTGTCACGGGCACAACTAAGGATCTACAACAAATTTGCAGAGAAAAAAGGAAAAGGTTATCTAATCCAACACTTTTCGCTATAAAAAGTAGTACTGTTTCCCTCAAAGTTCCATGAAAGCATATCTGGATGTTAGAAGATGTTATATGAATTCTGTCGTTACATTTAAAGCAAACATTCCTAATAAAAAGGCACAATGTCCTTTCTCACACTGATACTCAAATATTTGCCTATACTCAATTTATTAAAGTTTTTCCCATCACACCTATTAACAGACCATAGAATACTGTTCTGAAAGCTACTAGTTGGTATTAAAAAAAGAGAACTATGAAACAAAATTACTAAGATTTTTTGCTTTAAAATTAACTGGCAAAATTTTTTAGTTTTTGCTATTTTTTTGTTTGGGACATATAATTTTTCTACATAAAGACCTATTTTGTAATGGAAGAAAAAGAAACTCTTTTTTCAGCATTCATAAATGTTGAATGAGGTTCTTTTCTTCAGGAGCCTTTGCCCTGGTGGCACAGTGGCTAAAATACTCAGTTGTTAACCAAAAGGCCAGCTAAACCACTAGCCACTCAAAAGGAGAGCCTTGGAAACCCTCTACTACTATTACAACTACTACTACCCTGTCCTATAGGGTCACTGCTGAGGTTTCTGTTGTTTAAAGAAGGGCCAATAGTGTGGTGTCAAAGCTGACTCAGGGTGACCCTACGGAACAGAGCAGAAATACCCCATCAAAATTCTTGGGCTGAACTCTCTATAGGAAGGAGAAGGCTAGTCTTTTCACCATCAAAGGTGCCAGTAAGTTCAAACTATCAACCTTTCAGTTAGTATTTATTAAGTACGTCACCAAGAGCTCTTTCTTCCTGTCATTCCAATTGTACAGTCCATGGATAAATATCCACCTGATACAAGTGGTACTATAATTGTGTCCCATGAGCCGGAACTAACTCATAGGTGACCCTCCAGGTTTTCAGAGGGAGTAAATCACAAAGGAAGAGACTGTTCTCTCCCGCAGAACAGCTGGTAGATTCAAACCGGATGCCTTTAGATTAGTGGCCCAACTCTTGACCACTAAGTCACCAGGAGCACCTAGGGACATAGGGAGGCAAAAATAAACCCGTAGGGCAAAGGTTCTCCTCCTTAGCGGGACTGACAACTCGGGTTATTTTTTGCCATAGGTTACTGTCCTCTATCACAAATTGTACACCAGTATCCCTGACCTCTATTGACCAGAAGTCAACAGCAGCCTTCTCTTGACTATGAGGAAATATACCTGAAGACCTAGGGGGGAAAATCACACCCTTTTCAACTGCATAGGAATACTGTAAATACAAACTTTCCAGAAAGCACAAACTTATATACTGACTTCAAACACTACAGGGCACACTTAACTCCACACCTACAAATAAAAAAACTTCCTTTATTCTTTTTCTTAAGTTCTCAAAGTATACTAGGGTCACCTGACAGCTCAAAATCTGCAAAAATGTTGGTTTCTTGTGCTAGTGGTGGAGTATTGTACATCACAGCAAACCTATGTAAGGAAGGAAACTGCTCCAAAGAGGTTCCTAGGCTGAAATCTTCGCAGGAATACATTACCAGAGTCTCAGACCACCATTACAATATATTACTGAGAATTTAATTGCTGTGCCACTAGGATTCAGAGAGCTGGAAAAAATGGTTACATTTCTGGCCAACGAACCAAAAATCCAAATTACATCCACAGCCGTACCAAAAAGAAGTGTGTTCATAAAGACTTTGAATATCAACTAAAACTTCGTATTCTGTGAAAAGACTAAAGCAAAAGAATGGCAATGTGGCATGCTCGTGCAGAGAGGAAATGGCACTAGAGAAGGTGAAGCTGTACAAAAAAACACAGGACATCCTGGGAGTTAAAAGAAATCTGCTTGAAAAATAAAGCGTATTTTAAGAGAGGAAACAGTGAAGAAAAGGTAGAGAGACAATGTGAAACCATAGCAAAGCAATCTATTTTACCTTTAGACTTTGCCTGCTCAAAGGAAGGAGGACCTATATATAAGTGCTTTTGTCGAAGATCAGAGATTATAGCCTTCAATACGGATTAAATCTAACATCAAGAAAACAAAAGTCCTTACCACTAGGCTAATACACAAAATCATGATAGATGGAAGAATTAAAACTGTCAATGATCTCATCTTATTTAGATCCATAATCAACACCCCTGGTACCAGCAGTCAGAAGATCAGTAGATGCATTACTTTGGACAAAACCGTTGTCAGGGGCCTCTCCAAAAATAATGACAAGCAATGATGTCAGTTTGAAAACTAAGGTGCACCTGTTTCAGGTCATGGTCTTTTCAACCACTTGCTATGCATCTGAGAGCTGGACAATGAATAAGGATGACAGAAGAATTGATGTCTTGGAGTTATGGTGTTGGAGAAGAGCGCTAAATATCTTATAAACTGTCAAAAGAATAATAAGTACATCCTGGGAAAGGTGTAGTTAGAGGGAAGGTTGACAAAGTTTCATCTCTCATATACTTTGGACATGTTGCTAGGAAAGGCTACTCCTTGAAAAGGTCAGGACGAGAGAAGAAGACCACAAATGATGGACTTGACACAGTGACTGCAGCAATAGGCTCAAGTGTATCAGAAATGGTTTAAGCGCAGCATAGGCTAGACCAGGGTCCAGAGTGGTTGTTCAGAGGGTTGCTAACAACAACAAAGGTAGTGGATATCAAAGATTTCTAAAATGAGGAGTGACACTTAAAAGCTGTGCATTTGGTAAAGTCCAAAGAAGTACTGCAATTATCTAGTTAGAATGCAACCAGAAAAAACTAAGGTGGTCACCACAGATGGGTCAACATCTCCTTAAAGCTTTAATTCAAAAAAGTCAAGGGGAAGAACAGTTTATTTGGGTCAAATGAGATATCCAAACAGAAAATGTACAGGATAGCTCCATCTCATTTATGAAAATCTCATTCCTCAAAAGGCTGTTCAAGTTTGGTATACCCTCTCTATTCTCAACACTACTCACCCCAGTTCAGATCGTCACATCACCTTACATCTTAGATTATCCTAACAGTATTTTAACTGTGCTCAATCACCAATCCATTCTGTATCTTTTATTATCTTACTGCCCATCCATTCTGTATTATTTCATCATCTTACTACTCTACTCTTATTTGTGCCTTTTAGAAGAGCCCAAATTCCCCAAAACAAAACCTAAAACAAAATCATGCCAAGTGCATCTGAACTATCAACACCATATCCCAACTCCTTTTATCTTTGTTGCTATGCATCAGAAAGCTAGACAATGACTAGGGATGATAGAAGGAGAATTGATGCCTTTGAGCTATGGTGTGCTGGAGAAGAGTTTTGAGAATACATATCATGGATTGCTAGGAAAACAAGTAAGTTTGTCCTTGAGAATGGGAACCAGGCTGTTCCTTGGAGGCAAGCGTTCTAAAGCTTTGTCTTGACATACTATGGGCATGTTGGTAGGAGGGATCAAGTCAGAGAGGGATATCATATTTGGCAAAGTGGAGGGACAGTTCAAGAGAGGAAGACTCTCAATGAGATGGACTGACTCAATGACTGGGCTAATGGGAATATGTGTGTCAAAGACAATAAGGTTGGCTCAGGATAGAGCAGGGTTCGGAGCAGTTGTACACAGGGTCGCTATGAGTCGCAAGTGACTCGATGGCACATAATAACAACAACATTGTTTTCCTCAGGGTGGAAATTATCAAAAGGTATCTCCAATATCACAGGCCAAGCAAGAGCCTGCTGAAGATTAGTCAGAAACAACTGGAACAATACATCAGCAGAGAACTGTCAGGTATGCAGGTTGGGTTTAGAAGAGGCCGTGGCAGTTAGGGACATCACAGTCAACGTTAGATGGATCTTGACTGAATGCAGAGAATACCAGAAGAATGTATATCTGTGCTGCATTGACTATGCAAAGGCATTTGACTGTGTGGATCACAACAAATTATGGCTAACCTTGAGAAGAATGAGAATCCCAGAACACATAATTGTGCTCACCAGTAACCTATACTTGGACCAGGAAGCAGTAGTTAGAACAGAGCAAGGAAACACTGACTGGTTTAGGATCAGGAAAGGTGTCGTGTCAAGGATGCATCTTCACACCTTTTCAATCTATATACAAAACAAATCACTCAAGAGGATGGAATCTATGAAGAATATGGCATCAAGATTGCAGGAAGACCCAACACCCTGCATTCTGCAGATGCCACAACCTTACTTGCTGGAACTGAAGACATGAGGCATCTGCTGCAGAAGGTCAAGAACTGTAGTCTTCAATCTGGATTGAAGCTCAACATCAAGAAAACAGAGTCTCACCACTGGGCCAATCAGCAGCTTCATGATGGACAAAAACTGGGGCTGTTAATAACTTCAGCTTGTTTGGTTCTACAATCAACACTCTTGGCACCAGAAGTCAGAAAATCAAAAGACAAATTTCACTGGGAAGTCATCTATCTGTCAGAGACCTCTCTAGAGTACTGAAGAGCAACAACATCAATCTGGAGAATAAGGTGCGCCTAATTCAGGCCATGGTCTTTTCAATTACTTGCTATACATACATGCAAGAGCTGGATAATAACTAAGGATGATAGAAGAAGGATAAATGTCTTTGAGTTGCGGTTCTGGGGTAGAGTGTTAAACATGTTGTGGACTGCCAGGTGGACAAACAGGTCTGTCCTGGAGAGGGTGAAAGCAGGCTGCTCACTGGAGGCTAGGATTTTGAGACTCTATCTCACATATTTTGGGCACATAGCCAGAAAGTACCAGTCCTTAGAGAGAGACATCATGCTTAGAAGGTTGAAGGGACAGGAGAGAAGACCCAGGAGAGACGGACTGACTCAATGACTGGAGAAATGGGATTAGGTCTGTGGGAGACTACGATTGGCTCAGGATGGGACGGGTTTCAGAGCTAATGTACACAGGGTCGCTATAAATTGCAGGTGGCTCGATGGCACATAACAACAATTGGTTTCTTCTACCTGGAAGACCTTTTTTCTACCCTTTGACTCAAAACTTGGTAAAATTTTTCCATACACAGTATCTTCCTTTACTAGGATTATTGTAGCAGAAATACCAAAAAAGAACGGCTTTACAGACCAGAATTTCTTTATCCACAATACAAGAGTCCAAAAGTATGAATACAGAGACTACCTTTAGAGAGATTCTTTAGCTATTTCAGCTTCCAACAGCACACAATCCAAACAAAGGGGCTCTGATGGGCTAGTGGTAAGAATCTAAGCTGCAATCCCAATAGCAAGCAATCCTGGGATTGCAGACCCATCTACCTGTAATCAAGTATTATCTATCTTCTCCCTGGTATGTCTTCAGTGTCTGGTGGTTTTATAACTCAGAAGTGATTACATTTAGAATCTACTCTATACTAGTATGGAATCATTAATCAAGCAAAAGAAAAAACTTGTTTTCCAAACAGGGCTGAAGGCACAGGTACAGAGGCCAATAAGTCAGTAACAGGTGCATTTTGAGGCTATTACCACAAAAGTTTCTCCAGACTACCTAGATCTTCATAGCTTTACTTGTGCTTCAACTGTATAATGTCTTTGAAATCATTATTATTTTAATTTTCTATTCTGTGAATTTATTCATTCCATTTCAAAGACAGACAAAGTTAGTATTAGTCTTCTTTCACTCACCCAGTAACTTTATCTAGAGCTTGATACATAATATTTATTTGATTGAACTAGAGAAGTATAAAAGCTCAACTGAGCTAAGCCTTCAAATAAGATTTTGCTAAGCAGAGAAAGATGGTGAAAATCCAAACAAGAGACTACACAATTAAAAAAAAAACAAACAAACAAACCAGGATTTGGAGAATGATCCATGAACAACTTGTAAACATAAATGATGATGCAGAATTTTCCAAGACACCGTATTTGGGGGTGGAGGTGGGGTGGGTGCAACAATGAATGGAAATCCAGGTTTTCTGTAAACTTTTGTTAAAATATCAGTTAAAAATTTTATTTAAAAAGACAGTATATGGGGAAAAAGTATGCAAGTATACAGTGATTTATGAGAAAGTACTGAAAGGTACACATTCTAGAATGCCAATTTTATGAAGTAAAATGACAAGTTATTTTTTTTTTCCCACCAGAAAACAAGTATAGATTTGGGATATGTGAATAAAATTTTCATTTTAACAACAAAAAAAATAATATAGGCCTCACCTTCAAGACCCTAACATTGTCCTATGATAAGTTTCCTGAAAAAGTTTTATAATTATCAAAGGAATTACAGCTCCAGCTGAAGGATAATTTATTAATATGACTGTTTTTTCATGAAAATTAAGAAGCCCTGGTGGCTGTATGTAAGGCATTTGACTAATAACCCATAAAGTCAGCAGTATATCCACCACCTGCTGCTCCTTAGGAGACAAACAGCCTTATCCGGTAAAGATTTACAGTCTTGAAAACCCAATGGAGGGTCAACCATGTGCTGGAATTAACTGAATGGCAGTTGGTTAGGTTTGGTTCATTAACACAAACATTAACCAGTATTCTGTATTCTACATGTGCATTCAAATTTAATCCTCAAAATAAAATTATAAACTAAATACCACTAATCTCATAGATCAGGTACTTGATAAGAATAATTTTATAATTTGCCCCCAATCACACAAATAATAAGTAGCAGATCTACGATTCATCACAAATCTATAAACCTAAAAAAGCATAGGGTTTTAAATATGACACAAAAGCCTCACTGGAAGACAACCATTTCTGAATTTTAGTCTTTAGAGAGAAGTCAATGAAATAACATCAAATACATACTAGATAGTTGCAACAAATACTTACTAAAAAATGGCCACAGCAGTCAAAGTATTACATTAAGTGCCTAGATGGATGCCAAGACCATTAAAAAAAGACACTACCCTATGCTATCCCTGAGGGCCACCCATTTGGAGTCCCTCCTCCATGCTGAGAAGTGTTGAGGTCAGAAAAGGTTTACCAGAGGACATAACCTTTAAACTGAAAGCTGAAGTATGAGTAAGGGGAAAGGGGAAGAATTAGTAGGATCTAGTACCTCCCATGCAGCTGTTCTGGGTATCTCAGATCCAAAATTCATTCCTTGCCCTCAATTCTAAATCCAAAACCAAGTCTTGCCACGCCACATTTCCTACATGAATAAAATGTCACCCAAATGTACTATTTCTCAAAATATCTCATTTAAATGCCTATTAATGACAGACACAAATAACAGAAAGACTGAAGGAGTCTAGTGTCTTATTTGGAGATACTAAGAAGTACTGCAGTTTCATTAGCAAGAAAAATAGAAGCTACAATTAGGTGTAATGGTAGTATAGATGATAAAGCACTTTTTTGCCAGAAGGTATCAAGGCAGACTTCCAGAAAGAGATGAACATACTCACTGAATTCTAAAAGCTAAGTAGAGTAATGCAATAAACAAAATAATCACATTCATTTCATCTTCTGCCTTAAATTCAAAATTTCATTAGAAGAATTCTGTTGTTGTGTACCACCAAGTTGGAAATGACTCACAGCTGACCCTCAAAGCAGGTATTCAGAGACAGTAAACTACACAAGAGAGACTGTCCATCTCTCTCCTATGCAGTAGCTGGTGCATTCGAGTCACATGCCTTTGGCTGGCAACAAAACTCCTTACCACTAAGCCACCAACAGTGGTAATGGTTCAGCTAATAATTTTATATTATCAAGTTCCAATCTAACCTCCACTATTAAAATAATTATTTAGAAGAGAGAAATGTTAAAAGAGAGATAAAACTTAAACCATGTAATGGTTCCATTTAAAGTTCTGCTTAAAGTTTTTCAGCGACTTTAGGATGAAGGATGAATCCAAACTCCTTTATTCGACATTATTTCTGTCCTCCAGCTATCCCCTTATCAGCCACATGAATCCTATAAGTTTCAGTCTTTTATGCCCCTTTGGCCCTTGCTTATCCTTTTCCTTTAACAGTTCACTTCCAAGGTAACTCTTCTTTAAAGTAGTTTCCATCCTTCTATGTTACTGTTACTTGTCTGGCATTCCAGGAGTCTTATCTGCAACTCTTAAGATACCATGAGCTCATTTGCTGTTGCTGTTAGGCACTGTAAAGTACAACACACAGCAATTCTAGAACAAGAGTTCTGAACCCTGTCCTCTCCGGGACCATCCTCACCATCTCCTACACACTTGAGCCCTTTGCTGAAGTCACTGTGTCAATCCATCTGGGGAAGGGTTTTTTCTCTCCTTTACGGACCTTTCCAAGCATGATGTCCTCCTCTAAAGAACAGCCTCTCCTAACAACATGCCCATGAACAGAATACAAATTTCAAATGTTGTCTGTCTCCTCTCTCCTCTCTCCCTGGACTGTATTCTTCTTTTAAAAACTGAGTAATGGCTTGGCTAGTTTTGGTTTTTATTTCTAGCCCCTCATATAGACAATATGTGGTATATAGTGGACCAATTCATACAAATTAGAGTATTCTACACATAATGCATCTGATGGAGATTATCATCAGGGGGTTTTAATGTAGACTCTCTGTGATCATGAAATGATAAGTAACCTAGTAAGAAGTAGGCATCAACAGAATCGAAGGCAGAATTCATCCAAATCAAGTTTCAATCCGTTATATAGCCAAGTACGTGTATTTAGGCTAGTAAATTTTTTAGCTCTGCTTTTTAAATTATCAAATTTGGCTATAAAAGTCATTTTCAGGAAATATTATAAATACTTCTAATACAACTACCCAAACTTTTACCCAGCAATAACATTTCCAGAGGAAATACCCTCATAGGTAAAAAAAAAAAAAGACACAAAACCAAAGATGTACAAGGACTTTTACTGAAAAATATAAAAAAGGGACAGTGACATATTTTGCAACTACTTTTTTAAAGAGAGAACACTGTTATGTGAAAATGTCTATGATAAGCTACTAGGTAACAAAAAAAACTAAGCCATTTAACAAATATGATTCCAACTGTGTTTAAAAATAGCAACACTTAAGAAAATGTTTTGAAAGATGACTATAAATAAAATTACTATGTCCAAATCACTGAGTTCAAATTTCTACCATTTTTTGTTCACAAAAAGGCAAAGAGAAAAACTTATTTTTGTCATTTTCTAGCATACTTAAATAATCCAAGTGCTTGTGAACAAGTCTAAAATCGGAAACTTTTTGAAGATCCTAGGAGTTTCAAAAGTAAACTGGTTTTGGTTTTGTTTTTTTTTTGAAAAAAAAAAAAAAAAAATTGAAGTGGTTATTTGGGGGAGGTCCCTGGCCAAATTCTAGTTGATCTCTAAGTTACTCACACATTCTCCCTATAGAGTACTGAATTAATGACCTTTTAAAATTGAATGGGGGAAAAAAATCAATTCTGTCAATATCAGGGAATGTTAAGTCTCAAGAGGCTAAAGGGAAACTCTGGAGGTAAGCTATAATCAACAACCAGTCTCATTTTCTTTATCTTTATGGTACATCCTCAGTTGCTCCAAAGTATAAGTAGTTAAATAATAAAGTTTCCTCACAGTACAGTTTACCAGACTATGCTAGCAATATCAGACACTAATTAGCTTTTCTGCCTCTACTCCTTCACACCCTCTGGTGGAGGTGCTAATGAGCAGTCTGAAGGCCAAAAAGCAAGTAACAAGAGGAAGCCTAGAAAGTAGTTTCTAACAATTTTTGCTTTGACATTCTAATAACAAAATTGTTACCTTTTTTTTTTTATTCCCCAACACTTACCCTCCAAATGATTTTTAACCAGGTTTGACCTTAGTTGATACCTTTTTTAAAAGAATTAAAAAGCTAAGGACTAATTCTGATGCTGCTCAAGCAGAATCTACTGTACTTAAAATTCAGAGTAAGATCTCATTTTGGATTCCTGGTTAAAGTAACAAGAACCACAGTTTTTAATAACATTTAGATAAAACTGGACTGAGTACCTCCAACTTAAACTGCCTGGCTGTCAAGGTTAAGAAGACACTTAAAAAAAGGGGGGAAGGGGAGAAAGCTTGTCAACCTCACAGCCAGCAACAAAAGCAAGAAGATCCTCCACAAGATGGACTGGTGGTACAGTAACAACAGCAATGGCTTTAAGCTTGGCAGAGATCAGAATGAAAGGATGGAGGAGATCGAGAAGCAGAGGTTCCGCCTGTTCACTGCATTATACCATGAATAATATAACCCAGGGTTATACTGTTGTTACTGAGTGACAGTTGACTCAATGGCACCTAACAATAACAACACAAAAAAAATAATTCTGCATTTTCCCTAGCAATTTCTGAAACCTGACCCTCCATCAAGAATCAGAGAAAAAAGAAAAGCCTTCAATGAAGTGAAATGACACAGTGGCATTAACATAACAGTAGGCTGAACTAGTAGCAACTGTGAGGGCAGCAGAGAATCAGGTGGTGCTTCGCTCTGTTGTTACCTGGGGCAAATAGGAGTTGGAACTGATTTTAGGACCCTGAACAAAATCTGAAATCCATGTCATTCAAATTCTATAGAACTGGCTTTAAACGCTGAAACACGAAGGCTTCCAAAGGGTATTATTTATTAGGTAACTACTACTGGCCAAGCTGGGAAACAAAAATTTAAAAGGTCCCCACTCTGAAGGGTCTCTAAGCCAAAGATTTTAAATGTTCATATAACATCTTTACATTTTGTTCGAGACAGCCCAAGATTGTGTTTCATTCATGCTCCCTACTTTGATGAAGTTGTTTTCTTCACATCCTGTTTTAACTTTACCCCTTATTCTCGAACTTAAAAGACAGGGAAAATAAAACAACTATCTACTGCAGCTCTTCCTAGAGTTCAGGTTTTTGTAAATTCCACCTAATGGCTTACTGTCCCCTATATTTTATACTACATCCTAAAATCAGGAACATGACAGAATCTAACAAAAAATTATAACCAAATGAATTTACTTTCCCAACTGTATATACACGCAAAACTATTCTATGACTTTTGCTATGACTCACAATTCTTTCCTCAATTTGCAAGAGATACCCAAGAATATTGATTACCTGTTACCTCTGGTGGCCTTTAAATGTTGATGATTTCTAGTATAGTAAGATATTTGCTACTTCTAATTAGTATTACCTTTTCCAATTAGGTGCACCTGAGTTTTGAGCTCACATTTTGGGAAATAGAAAATACAAATGTAAAAGACTTGTTTTATGATTTCCTAGACTCCTGCAGGAAATTAGTGTACATTACTGTAACATTTTGTGTGGCTGACATACAATCTTGGGATAGAAATTACAGTTTTACCAAACAACCATCTTCAAGAACAAGACCAAAAACTAGCCTTAACAAAACCTGCCCAAATAAAGTTCTCTTAGGAGGGTGGGGAGGAGAGTTGGGAATGGACAAAGGGGTGAGCTGATAATGGATGGAGGACCATGGCCCAAGTTCTCTCTGCACTGGGCGGTCCAGGTGTTCAGAATCAATTTATTTGGGACACCTGCTCTATGCTTCTTTATAAAGCAAGTAGAAGGGCACTATTGTAAAATAATGCTCCCTGAGATGTAAAACATTCTAACCCATCAGCATAAAAACATTTTAAAAGGACAAAGAATACACAGAAAAGAAAAGGTGCTTTGAACTTCTAAATAAACCACTCAATGATGAGATCTGCTCAAGGACAATCAACTGAAGACCATACAGCTCCTCCTCAAACTCAGGGGAAGAGGAAAGTCCTTTGGAAAAATCAATTAGTTTAAAAATTGATCTCCCGTCAGGAAGGAAGTCACTTAATTTGTGTCTTAATGTCCTCACCAAAAAGAGAAATAAAATTACCTATCAGCCCCTCCCTCAAGGAAGCATAATAAACAAGGAAAATTACTCTTAAGATGTGGGATGGTTTTTCTGTAACTACAATTCAATAGTTTGATGTTACAGACATTTTAAAAATTGTTTAATATATGCAGTCCCTGTTATAACCTGTTCCATTCCTATATCTGTCTTTAAATCAAATTTGTACATAAACACATCTAACATTTACTCAAACTTCCATCTCAGAATCAAACTCAAAAACAACCTCACGGATAGGTAATCTCCTGTGCGATTTGACTGCCTCTGAAAACCCACAGCAGTGTCACCTATGAGCAGGTTACGACTCCTCAGCGCATAACAACCACACATGGGAGACAAGGGAACTCAGGTGGCATTATCTATAGCACCTCTCTGTTACTTCTAATTCACCAGCAGCTCCAAGGGAGGAAGTTCATCAATCTCCATGAGATTTACAGCCCCTGAAAGGCCACTCAAGGACCCTGCCAAAGCCCCCTGTTGTTCTCTGACTTCAGTCAAGATCCATCTGACATCAGCATTGTTATACCTGGTGTCACAGCTTCTTCTAAACCCACATGAACTTCTGATGATGACTCAGATGTGTGGTTAATAACACATCCACTGACTTCTCAGGACACCATCAAGTGTGAGTCCAACCGTTAAATGAACCTATCCTAACTGATGTCATACAACTTCAGAGTGGACTGGACATGCAATGCAGTGTGTTTTGTAAAATGTTGTAAAACAGAGAAGACCAAGGCTTTCATAAGTCATTGAGCACCAAGTACCAACCAGGTCATTGTAGCTGCATGTGTAAGTCTCACTGATCCCAGATGAAACTGGAAACTCACCTCTCTGAACCAACAGAAGAGCAGAAAGAGCTAAGGTTTTGAGTTATTAGACATATATCAAAAATTCATTAAATGCCATGGAGCTGGGGGGGGGGAACCACAAACAACCTCACTGCTGTTGAGTTGGAACCAACTCAACTATCCCTCAAGTGAGTTTCAGGAGGAGACTGCCCATCTCTCTCCCTTCAAGCCACTAGTGGTTTTGAACTACCAGGTTTGGCCTTTGGGTTAACACTCTATGGACTACACCGAAAAAGCTACCTGTCTTGGGAAATAGGGGGCACAGCAGAGTGTGTGTTAAAAACATTAAAGAAACATTTCCAGATACACTAAAGCATCTAACATACACACTATTAATAATAAAAATATTTTAATGTATGTCACAAAGTAACACCCATTTTGCCTGCTATTTGTCTATCAAATTTTTAATAAAACCATTTGGAAGGAATAGGATGTAAATTAGACAGTAACCTGAAGACTCACTGTGTAACAAGGTAACTAAGCTTTACTCACAAAAGGGCGTAACTAGAATCACTCAACCCAGAATACCTTCCCCAACCAACTACACTGGATTTGTTTCCATATTACACAAATCTCTTATCAAAAAGAGTAAGTCTAAAACTTAATATTCTCTTTATAATATAAAGAAGTGCCCTTAGTCAACCTAATGAAACTCAGAAGATCTAGACACTGGTTACAGTGTAACACTGAGGAAGAAAAGGACTGCCACTGTTTGGAGGAGGAAGCAAACAATGGAGTACAGTTATTTTCCTTACTTCTCACCTTGATAAAAGTTCACAACAGAGGTAAGAATTTCTCATTTTCTAACGCCCCCATTTTTCAATAAAGTCAACTCACCTAAAAGAGCCAGAGATTCAACCATGGAAATAATCTGTGTAGACAATATAGAAAACCAAAAATTTTAAATCTCACTATGGTAAAGCACAAAAATCACAAAGTTATGTTCTGAATAAGGCTTTCAGAAAAGGTGCAGGAACAATTCTAAAATGCTACCTCAATGAATGCACTGTTTACATCAATGGACTCAAACCAATAGAAATGACTGAAACTCTGCTCTACCTCTACCTCAATTCATCATTCTTTAACTGTTTACAAACACAAATCAAAAATAATTACATGTAGACCTAAATGGGGCAGACATCAGACACCACTATAATACAGAATGACAGTCACAACATCCATGTTCTTCCCTTCAAATAATTCACACTTGAAAAACAAAGTTAGCCACTCTAATTAGGAGATTATTTACAAATTCATCAAAGATGCTAAAGGTCAAAGGAACTGCATACTTTAGTGGATAAACATACTGGAAATCCAACTCAAAATCCACCACTAAGGGTATTTAATCCCACGTTTATAACACATTTTTTAAATTCCCAAGGGTTGAGCACTTTTACCTTGACTTATTTTTAGAGCTACACATCACACTGCACTTATCACATGACATGATGTAACTGTGAGCAAGAAAATGGACTAAATCATTGAAAATACACGTGGTAAGAGTAAATTATATACATATTTAGAGTCATTCCATTTTATAATAATTTTATTTAAGATGATGTTCAGTTCACAATAAGCTTCTAAACTGTAAAGGTGTACAAACAGCACCACATAGAAAAGCAGAGAAACATGCAATGTCTTTTACGAAATGGAAATTTACCCAATCCTGGGGAAAACTGGCCTTTTATATACGTTAAGAACATTCTCCTGTTAAGTACAAGTATCAAACAAAAATTATCTGGACCAAAAATGCAAGAAAAAATGTTAACTGTAATTGCCTCAAGTAGAAAACAAGTATTATTCAAAAATATTCACTGTTGTTTGGAGAAGACTCCTTTTACCTCACAAGGTCAGTAAACTGAAAATTTCTAAATTGGTAATAAAGTACAGCTTACAGAAGAGGGGGAGGGGAAAATACACACCCACTAAAGCCTTTGTAAATAGTAGTACTTTAAATGACCCAAAAAGCGGGAGCACAGAAATGAGAGTCCATTCTGTGTTGAGGAACCGTCCAGTGGACTACTTTTCCATAGTTGAAAATACTTCGGCGATGAAGTTCACTAATAATCTAGAACTATACCATGATTATGCAAGGCAAAGATTATGTAATTTTATCGTTTATCTTAAAATGTTCTCAAACTCTAAAACTAAACCAACGAAAACGTTTTGATCTCTCCAGTAGGAAGTGAAAAGGTTCGTCTGGACAATTTTAAAATATAAACGCACACCTCAAAACAAACAAAAAAACACAAATGATTGTCAGCCACGTGACAAAGGCGACGGCAACAGCAGGCCGGTGAATGGAGGGGGAGCCGAGGCTGCGGGCGCCCGGCTGCTCGGAACTTCGGGGACCGCGGAATTCGGGGGCCCCCGAGCCCGGAGGGTCGCAGCGCCGAGCCCTTCGGGCATTCTCAACGCCCTGCTGTACAAGTTCACCAATCGGCCAAGAAAAACGCCCCGGTGACCTCCAGAATAAAGGTGGGGAAAGAGCAATTTAAAGTGGCGCCATCACCCCTTCTCCCATACGGCGATCAATAAGCAAGACTTAACTTACGTGTTCCTCTTACAAAAAAAAAAACCACACTGGGATACCAGGGTGGAAAACAGAAGGATTTTTAGGGAAAACACGGGGAAGGGTTGTTTATCGGATGGAAAAGTATTCGCCGAGACTGGAAGGACCGACAGCCGGAAAGCAGGCCCCCCAAACGGCAGTAAGAGTCCAACTCACTTAAAAGCAAATAAATGTCTCTTCCTCTTTAGTTTGAGAGGAAAAAAAAAGAGAGAAAGCAAACACGTCGTCCTGAGGTAGACTAGAACTGAAAACCCAAGTGACCTCGATTTACAAGCAACAAGGATAATAAATAAATGAAACAAATAACCACCTCACTAAACAATCAGAGTTGCGATACAAACCGTGAAACGCGCAAGACTTGTGTGTTTCGAGCAGAGAAAGGCCTTTTGCAGTCAAGAGAAGTTCAAGGCGAGAGCCAGAGTTTGTTTTGCTTTTTTCTTTTTTTTCCTTACAGGAATAAATCATGCTCTTTAGGCCGCATTTTTAAATAGAACGCCAAAGGAAAAGCTGGCGAACGGGGCGGCAGCTGGTGGGGAAGGGCCCCCGCACACCCCCGCCCTTGGGGCGACTCCCAGTCCCGGACCCGCAGCGGGGAAGCCCGGAGAGGCCATTTAAAGTTCCGGGGATTTTTTTCCTCCCCTGCCCTGCCTTTCTAGTTACAACTAACAAAGAGAGGGAGAAATGGGAGCCACAGGGAGAGCGAGGAGAAGGAGAAAGGGCAGCGGGAGGAGGAGGAGAGAGCAGCAGCAGCACCTACCACGTGATGGAGGAGCGTAGCCCGGGCGGATTCAGCCCCACAAAATGGGCGCAGTTTGCAAACAGCCCCCCGGCCTGGGCGCCGAGGGCC
>NW_006399966.1:1764500-1789850 GCF_000299155.1 Elephantulus edwardii | reverse complement strand
TGCCGCCGCCTCAGTTATGGTTCCTCGCTGCGGTCGCGGTCCCTGCCCCTACACATGTGGAGGCCGCGGCGCCGAGACCCAGCCACTCCCGGGACGTGCGATGCCGGCACGCTGCACTGCGGCAGGCGAGACTGGGGCCCTAGTTCTGGCCGATGGGAGGCTAACCTGAGGCACAGAAGCCGTCACATTCCCGCGGCACTGGGGCTGGCGGAGCCAGCTATGAGGGGCTAGGCGGGATGGCGCGACCGAGCGGGAGAACGTGAATGAGGAACTTGTTTGCACTGTGAAGTAAACAAGCTAATGCAGTCGTTGCCACACTATTCCAGGACAAAACGTGCGCTGAATCGGGAAAAAGGCTCCCTGACCAATGAAGCGGTTTCTGCCGCTCTTTGTCTTAGCAACCACCCTCTATACACTGCAGCACGGCTGGGCACTATCCCCAGTGCCGCGCTCCGCAGCCGCCAGAGTGGTGGTTAAAAAAAAAAAGCGCACATCGAAATTGCGCAGGCGCGGACCAAGGCCCGCGCCGGATCAGCCCGGGAAGGGGCGGCCGGGAGCGAGAGGGGAAGTGAAGGCCCACCGAGCGCCGGGCCCGCTGGGAAATGTAGTTTTCATTAAGAAGCACGAGGCTTGTTTTGGGTGTCATGGCTTGGCAGATCCGCCAAAAAGCAAATGACATTACACAATGAGTGTTTATGCTTCCTGCCGCCACCAAAAGGAAGTTCACTGCTATGCTTAAAGTTTAACAAAGAACTCCACAGTGAAACCTAAATCTGACAATAAAATACAAACTTTCCATTCTCCTGCCATAGTTTAAACTGGTGACACTTTACCATTGTCTTGCCAGTAATTCTTGCCTCCAAAATGACTTGATAATAATAAAACCTTTTCTAGATTTAAAAAGTTTGGGTCTATAATGAAAAGTGCCACATCTACCAACTCCACCATCCTTTAAAACATAAAATAGTTGCCTTTTAAGTTTTATAAAGGAATTTTAGGATTCATGAAGTATACACTTAAGTGACAGGGAAGGAAAGGCCACACTCCAACAAATAAATCATCAAATTTGGCAGAAGAGAAGAGAGTATACTCTGCTTCAGAAAGGCAAGTAGGAAATGCACAATACTTTTTCGCGGTTTACCAGAACTGACATCCGGTGGTATACGTCACTTCTGCTAGTTAAAAACACCCTTACTGTCTTTAGAACAGTTTCAGGCTGCCCACAAAGTCACACCAGCTCACCAGGGCTCATTGCATTACAGCAGATGCTGTAGATGCATGCACCTGTACTTCCATGAGTTTCCATTTGTACTCTGAAATCACAATCCCATAGTCAGGGTTCTCAAAAACCTAAAAGCAGCCAGCCAAAAGTGTCACAGGCTCAAATAATACACAGAATAAACTATATGTGTACATCAGGAAGCAGGAGTGGCATCCACTTCCTAAACAACAGGCCTCTGGAAACTCTATGAACTTTGAGAAATGACGATAGTTATAGAAAGGCTTCAGGCCTTTTATTCACAGGGTTGCTATGAGTCCTGCTCGACTTGATGGCAATCAACAACAACAATATATGTGTAAGCACAGCCCAAATTCCTTAGGCTTTTTTTTTTCTTCATTTGTAATACTGGAAGAATTTAGGGTTTGTTTGTTTTTATAGTTGAGTAAAATAACATACATCAACAGTAATTCCATAAAATGCAGGATGTATTAAAACACACAGTTCTAGCACCAATAGATGGCGAACTAGAGCCCTATTCTAAGGGTTCTCAAATCTAAATTAGCAGCAGAATGAAAAAGCCCAAATAAGGCAAAGCCCTTTGCAGTGTATATTTAAATATTATATTCAAAGATATACAGCATAAAATAATTAATTTTACTATTATTCCAACTCTTAAAAAAATTCAACTCCTATGGTTCACCAGACCCTCCAATCAACCAAGGTTATGAAACACATTTTTGAAAGGGATTAAAAGAAAGAAGGGGACCCGATCACTTCAAAACTATACATTTTGGGGGAAAATAAACTTCAACCTTCCTTTTCCTTCACTTCTAGGCTGAATAAAGAATTCACTGTGATTATGGCACTAAACTAAATAGTCAACCTATTCTACATTATTTTCTCAAACTGGATGCCTTTCTGCTTAACCAATTTTTACACATAACAGCATTTAAAGGTGAGCCATTATAGAGGGAAAAATTCTTGAGAGAAACACATTTTTTTAAAGTGCCCCAGAAAAAGTGGATGTTAAAGCTGATTATAAAAACACACACTGGGAGAGCTCTGGTGGCCTAGTGGCAAGAAGCTGCACTGCAACCCCAGAGATGTGTGGTTCAAATCCACCAGATGCTCTGCCGGAGAAGGAGGGGCTATCTCCTCCTGTACCAGTCAGATCCAATTTGACGGTACACACACACACACACACACACACACACACACATACACACAAAATAATAAAAAAAAAACCAACACACACACACTGGTCTATAACTCACTTTTCAAATCACTCTTGGTTTTATGGTCATTGTAGCTGACTCCCAATAAATCCACTCTATGCTGATTGTTGTTGCTGTTAGATGTTATCACGTTTGCTATGATTCATAGCAAATCTATGAACAACAGATTGGAAGTTTGTCTATCCTGTGCCATTGCCTTATCTCCACCATGCTCAAGCCCACTGTTGCAGGCACTGTATCAGTCCATTCAGTTGAGGATCTTCCTCTCTTTCCCTGACCCTCTCCCTTTCCCTGGGTGCCCTTTTCCCCCATCCTGACATCCCAAAGTATGAGATGAAGTTTCACCATCTTTGCCTCTAACGAGCACCCTGGTTCTGTTTCCTCCAAAGCAGATTTGTTTGTTCTTCTGACAGTCCAAAGTATATTCAACACTCTTCCCCAACACCACCTGATAAGCCCATCTTCATGTCCAATGACTGGTTGGTTTGGACATGAAACCAAAACCTGCCTTATGAGATGTGAATAAGAGGCCTTTGGGAGCTTCTTAAAACTTAAGAAAGGCACTGCAATCCCAGAGGCGCACAGTTTGAATCCACCAGATGCTCTGCTGGAGAAGGAGGGCCAATCTCCTCCTGTACCAGTCAGATCTGATTTGACGGTACATGCACAAAAATTAATTTAAAAAAAAACCACTTAGGAAAAATTTCTGTCAAAGAATACTGGAGGGAGAAACAGTCCCTTTTCTTCAGATTAATCTCAATGCTAAATGTAACACTTCAAATTGCTACATTCATTTTGCAACAAGCATAGTAAAGATGCCACCAACATCAAAGGGGGCAGAATGGAGATTGGTCAAGTATCCTGGTGCTTGGTGATAGCATTGGTGAGTCACTCTATTGGCAATCCTGAGATCCACCAATTCTAGACTAAATTACCAGCTCCATGAGAACAATAAAGCAATAAGGTGTATCACACAACCCTGCTTTATCGCTTGCTTGCTTACTTACTACACTTAACAGTAATATAAAGAGCTGGCACTATATTAAGACTTTGGTTAAATGCTCTCAGCGATTCCTTTAACAGTGTTCCAAGCCTGAGAGTCCCTGAACTGGTCATTCCAATTTCAGATATATTACTCTTCTCTATACTGTACAGGAGTTCTCGCGGGCCCACTGGTTATGGAGTTGTCCTGCCAACCCAAAGCCAGGCAGTTCAAATCCACCAGCTGCTCCTCAGGAGAAAGATGAGCAAATCCCCTCCAATCTTTTTTTAGAGGCTGATTTACAGCCTCTAAAGCCAGCATGCCAGAGGATCAGCAGTGTATCGCTTTTGACTAGACACAATAAAACAACTAAATAGAATATAAAAATACTGTACAAAAGATACTTTCCAACTTCTACTACAGAAAAGCCAGAAAAATCCCAAGCACAAAATTCAATCACAAACTCAGCACCTCACATATCCAAACTAATTCCAAACCCATTCATTCACTCATTCACTGTCATCCAATTAAAACAGATTCAAGCAGACCATCCACTGGATTTCTGAGGCTTTAAAATACACAGGAAGAGACTGCCCATCTTTATCCTGCACCACTACTGTTGAATATAAATAGTCAAGAGACTTTTGGTGTACCGGTCTAACTCCCTACAGATTATACCACCAAGTTCCAATTAAAAAAAATTTTTTTTAATTCTGTAACCCTGGATTGTCTTAAAATCTCAAAAGGACAGAAATCCAATTTTTAGGGTAACCTGTTATTTAACACAGAAGCCATGGGACTTGTCAAAAGTCTGGTACAAAAGAAATACTTCTTAAGAATTTGCTAACTGGAAGCTCTGGTGGCCTAGTGGAGAGAACCTGCACTGCAATCCCAGAGATAAATGGTTCAAATCTACCAGAGGCTCTGCCAGAGACGGAGGGGCAATCTCCTCCTGTATCAGTCAGATCTGATTTGATGGTACACACACACACACAAAAATAAAAATAAAAAAAAAAAAAGAATTTGCTAACTAAGGGAGCTCTGGTAGCCCAGTGGCAAGAAGCTGCACTGCAATCCCAACGGCATGTGGTTCGAATCCAGCAGACAGATGTTCCCCTGGAAAAGGAGGGGCATTCTCCTTCTGTGCCAGTTAGTTCTGATTAGATGGTATACACACACACACAGAGAATTTGCTAAATAAATGAAAAGAGGTATATGGGGTGGGGGAGGGAGCCTCCCAGGGCAGCTCAAGATTTTAATCTTGCTCTATAAATTACTGTATTACTTTGGGCAAAGTACGTAGCTGATAAGCCTCAGTTCTACTCTGTAAAGTGGAGATACTAGTACAATACACATTATAGTAATAATCATTTATTACAATTATTATTAATGACACATACTTTTCTGTGGTTCTAAAATTAAAGACTATGGAAATTTGAAAACCAAAAGTAAAGAACATACTTCCCAGTTCTCAAGCCGAAAGAACGGAAGAACAAATTCAAGCCTCAAGTAGCAACACTGAAGGAGTCTAAGGTCAAAATCTCCAATGATGCAAAAAGCAAAAAAAAAGATGACAGAAGGAATACATAGGAGCCACTGTTTCAAAAAGAATAATACTGAACCATTTTAAGCAGCCGCGTATCATCAAGAGCCTCAAGTAATGAAGAAGTACAAGCCTACTGAAGGCACTGGCAAAAATATAAGGTCTCAGAAATTGATGGAATACCAATTGACATATTTTAACAAACAGATGCGGCCCTGGGCATACTCACTAGTCTATATCAAGAAATTTCTGAGACAATTACCTGGCCAAGTGATTGGAAGATATTTGTATTTGTTCCCATTCCCCAAAAATGCAATCCAACAGAACATGGACATTATCAAACAGTATCATTAATAACAATCTAGTGTTTCATTGACTGTGTGGATGACAACAAACTGTAGCTAACTCTGAGAAGAAAGGGAATCCCAGAACATTGGATTGTGCTCCCAGGAAGCAGTCATCAGAACAGAGCAAGGATATGCTTCATGGTTCAAAATTGGGAAGGGTATGCCAGGGATGTGTCTTATCTCCATACCTTTTAAATCCATATACAGAACAGATCATCTGGAAGGCTGGGCTCTATGAGGAAGCGTGTGGCATCAGGATTGGAGGAAGACTCATCAACAAGCTGTGTTATGGAGAGGATACAACCCTGCTTGCTTAAACTGAGGCGGACCTAAAGTGCTTGCTGCAGAAGATCAAGAAATGCAGCCTTTAATATGGACTAAAGTTCAACATCAAGAAAACAAAGAGTCAGATGTGAAGGCAATCTGGCTGCGACATCTGTCATCCCACTGATCGCCAGAGTTGATTTGGCTGATTTGGCTGGCTAGGGTGGGTGACCCCTTCCTCCCTCACTGATCCAGGTGTGTCCCTCCCAAAACTGCATGCTCAGCTGGAGAGGATGACCATCCCTGAAAGAATAAAGACCGTCCTTCAGTCAGGGTATACGAGTAGCTATGCTTCCCTGCTAGAACCTCCAAACAAGCTCTCAAGAAAACAAAGGTTCTCATCACTGGGCTGGTTGGCAGCATTGATAGTCATGACTGAAATTGCTAATAGCTTTAGTTTGCTTGGCTCCACAATCAACCCTCTTGGTACCAGCAGCCAGGAGAAAGACAAACTGCACTGAGAAAGTCTGCTGTCAGGTACCTCTCCAGAGTATTGAAGAGCAATGATATCAGTTTGTAGGCTAAGGTGTGCCTGATACAGGCCATTGTCTTCACAATTATTTGCTATGCATCAGAAGGCTGGACAATGAATAGGGATGACAGAAAGATAATTGATGCCTCTGAGCTGTGGTGCTGGAGAAGAGTATTGATTATACTTACCATGGACTGCCAGGAGAACAAACAGGTTTGTCCCGGAGAGGGTAAAACCAGGCTGGTCCTTGGAGGCAAAGGTTCCAAGGCTTTGTCTGACATACTTTTGGCATGCTGCAAGGAGGGACCAGTCCTTGGAGAAGACATCATGCTTAGAAGATTGGAGGGAAAGTGCAAGAAAGGGAGAGACCCTCGATGAGATGGACTGATTCAGTGACTGGGTTAAGGAGTGTAGATGGGTCAGAGATAATAAGGTTGGCAAAGGATAAAGCAGGTTTCAGGGCTATTGTACTTAGGGTCGCTGTGAGTTGTAAGCGACTCAGTGGCACATAACAACAACATCATTAATATCACATGCAAGAAAAATCTTTGCTCACTACTATTCAAAAACAACTGGAACAGTACATTGAAAGGGAACTGCCAGATATTTCAACCTAAATTCAGAAGAGGTTATGGCATGAAGGGTATCATCGTAGATGACAGTTGATCTTGGCTGAAAGCAGAGAATACCAGAAAGATGTTCACTTGTGTTTGATTGATTATGCAATGGCATTTGACTCTGTGGCCCACAACAAATTATGGCTAACATTGAGAAGAATGGGATTCCCAGAACATTTAAATTATGCTCATCTGAAAAGCAGTTGTCCAAACAGAATACGGGAGCACAACAAGGCTTAAAATCAGATAGGATGTGCATCAAGGTTGTATATTTTCTTCACTCCTATTTAGCATGTACACAGAGAAAGTCATTGGAGAAGCTAGACTTTATGAAGAGGAATGTGACGTCAAGATTGGAAAAAGACTCATCAACAATCTGTGTTATGCTAAAGATACAAGTCTGCTCGCTAAAAGTGAAGATAACTTAAAGTACTTACCATAGAAGATTGATGACTATAGATTTCAATATGGATTACATCTATACATCAAGAAAACAAAATTCCTCACCACTGGGGCAACAAGCAACATTATGAGATAGATGGGGGGCAGGGGGACTGAAGCTCTCAACTACTTCACTTTAATTGGATTCACAATACACTCATGCTAACAACAGTAGAGAAATCAAATTATGTTGCATCAGGAATATGTGCTATCAAGAACCTCTGCAAAGTTGTAAAAAGCAAGGATGTCAGTTTAAAGTTTAAGGTGTGCCTGATCCAATCCATGGTGTTTTAAATTATTTCCTATGCATCTGAAAGTTGAATAATGAATAAGGATGGCAGAAGTAGAATCGATGCCTTTGAACTGATGTGTTGGAAAAAGAGTACTGAGTATCTTCATCAACTTCTAAAAGAACAAATGGGTCTGTCTTGGAGGTAGTGCAACCAGGGTGCTCCTTCAAGTCAAGGATGGTGAAATTTGTCACATACATTAGGCATGCTGCCAAGAGGAGCCAATTCTTGGATGGGTACATAATGCTGAGAAAGGTAGGGAGTCAGGCTAAGAGAGGAAGACCCTCAACAAGACAGACTGACACAGTGACTGTAACCATGGACTAAACCTTGTGAGGATGGTACAGGATAAGGCAAGGTTCAGGTCTTTTGTTCACAGGGATGCTATGAGTTGTAGGCAACTCAATGGCACCTGCTAACAAACCACAAAACCAAAACAAGTTGTCATGGAAGAAATGCAGCCAGAGAGGCAAGGATGGTGAAATGTCATCTCACACACTTTGAGCCTGTTTTCATTAAGGGCCAGTCCTTGGAAAAATACATGCTGGGAAAGGTAGAGAGTCAGCAAAAGAGAGGAAGACCTTCAACAAGGGCTATCACAACAGGCTTGAGCATAACAGAAATCATAAGGATGGTGCAGGGAAGGGCAAGGTTGAATCTGTCGTTCATAGGGCTGCTATAAGTCAATGGCCCCAGCAACAACATAATTGATAAGTTAAAACATAAGTTAATAAAAATCTGTACCATTTTCTAAACCAAAGTTTACATTTCCAACTACCAAAGCCGAACTCAACGCTGTCAATCTGGCTCACATCACAGGAACCCAGTATGCATTCAATATTCTTCACCAACAAAATTCAAAGGCAATCGATTCTTATTAATTTTCAGATGCACAGAAGTAATTGAAAAGATTATGGCTTGGATCAGGCACATCTTAGTCTTAAAACTGACATCATTGCTTTTAAGCACTTTGGAGAGGTTCTTTATTATTTTCTGGGGTTTTTTGGTTGGGTTCCCCTCTACCCCTTAGGAGACGTTCTTGACAGCAGAGTTTCCCAATGTAACACATCTTTTGATTTCTTGCTCAGCATACAGACTGAACTGGTATGGAGAGATACAACCCTGACACAAATCTTTCCTGACTTTAAGCCACTTATTAACTCTGTTCTGTCTGAACAACTGCTTCTTGGTGTATATAGAAGTTTCACATGCACACAATTAAGTGTTCTGAGATTCCCATTCTTTTCAAAGTTACCTATAATTTGCTATGAACTACGCTAAGCTGTCAAATGTTTTTGCAAAGCTAATAAAAGATATGCCAACATCTTTCTAGTATTTTCTGCTTTTTTCAGTGGTATCTTGTCATTCCATAGTCTCTTCTGAATCCAGCTTGAATTTCTGCCATTTCCCTGTCCATGTACTGTTTCAGTTGGTTTTTTTTTCATAATCTTCAAGATTTTACTTGTATATGATGCTAATCATATTGTTCAACACTTTCCACTATGTTAGATCACCTTTTTCTTAAATGATATTATAATATTATTCTATAATATTAACTCAAGAGTCAATAAACAGAACCAAAGAAAACTTAAAGAAGGAATATGAAGGACGACTAGTTCAACCTTCACTTCAACCTTTCATTAGGGGAGAAATGAGGCCAAGAGAGAATGGTCAGAAGACTGCCCCAAAGAAACAGAGGCTAATGGAAATGCTAAGATCAGCCCGTCAGTCACAAATTCCCAAGTTTTCCTACAGAAGTAGGAAAACTCCTGTGCACCAGATGACATACTGTGCTGCTAACTGGAAAGTCAGCAGTTCAAATCTACCAGCTGCTCCTTGAGGAAAAAAATGGGCTGGCTGCTCCTAATAAGATGTACAGCCTCAGAAACCTGAAGAAGAGTTACTGAATGGAAATGAACTCAAAGGTAGTGGGCTTGGTTTTATTCCAAAGCCATATCCTCCCAACAGAAGCATTCCACCATTCCCAAACTTTTAAAGCATACTACTTGAGGAATACATAGTGTAAACAGGATGGATCATTTTTGGTAGGTGCCACTGAGTCAACTCTGACCCTAAGTACAACAGAACAAAACTCTACCCGATAGGGCATCATTCCCACAATCTTAGTTGTGTCTGAACCTATTCTTGCAATCACTACATCAATTCATCTCATCAAGGAGCTTCCTTTGCTTCACTGTCCTGCTAACATGCCCAAAGTATAAGAGACAAAGTCTCACCATCTTGACCTCTAAAAAGCATTCCAGCTGCATTCCCCCAAGGCAGTTCTGATTGTTCTCTTACATTATGGAGGGTATATTAAATATTCTCCTTCAACAGAGGTCTCCTTGATCCAAAATATATATTCTTATGCACGACTCAGTAGCAACAAATGTTCAGTAAGATTAAATGACATAAGACATTTGAAAAACTTTCATATTTGGTGAATTAAGAATGCAAAATATGCTTAGTTTCAATCCCTCCTAAAAACAAGGTAATCTTCTTCTTCCTAGAAAATACAGAGTAGAGAATTTACATAAAGATAGCATCTTACCATCTCACCATACAAGTTACCTAGTAATTTAGAAAGAAAGAAAACAAATTCTTAGGCAGCCTCATGATCAAACTGTATTAGTGATAAGAACAATAATTAATGTTATAGGTTAATCCTGAAGCACTCCTAAGTCTAGAAAGACTATTTTGGAATATATCAGAAGTTAGCACCAACACTCAACTGAAAAAAACCCAAGATATTTAAAGAACAAGTCTCTTGGGCCCTCAGCTATCCTTTCTTCATATCTGACATTCAAGATTGATGAGTTTCTCCTGCAGCCCCATTCTAAAGGTAAGTACTCAAGTACATGCAGTTTAACTAGCAGTTTACATGGATATACTGTTACTCAAGGAATCGAATTCAGCAACAAAAAAAGTGCATACTTATTTGGGTGTAAAAACCTACATAGTAATTATGTTTTGAACTTTAAGAAACTGCACTGCAATCCCCAAGACACATGGTTAGCTGCTTGTCAGGAGAAGGATGGGAAATCTCCTCCCATGCAATTAACTGTATCTGAAAACTTGCTGAAGGGTCAGCTGTGGGATGGTTTGGACTTAATGGTACACAACAAAAGAATGTGTGATTAGCCAAAAAAATTTATCAACCAATACTAACAGGAGTAATAAGCAGAGTTTGCAGATAAGGCAATGTCAAAGAAACCATCTGCACAGAATCTACTCCCCATCAGGTAATAATAATGATAATAAAATTAACAAAAAAACCCTATTGGATTCTTTTCCAAATAAACTGTAAAGGTATACATACAGGGAACCTTCAAGGAAGAAGTCAATAGTCAAAACTGTAGAATGAGGGCCTGCTAAAAGAGGTAAGGAGCAAAATAGAGAAAAAAGGGGAACAGGTACCCCAAAGTATACAAAGTGAGTCCAAAATTATGGTGCTGCTTCTAAAATCTAGCTCTGCTGGTTCAGGAAACCATAGGATTCTGAAAGAAGTATGCCTGTTTCTTCCAATGAAGAGAACACCCCATTCTTGGAAAGGAACTTTAATTTTTCATTTACTGATTCCTGGAGTCTTCAACTGGTTCTATATATGTTCAAGAACCATATAGCTGTAAACAAGGGAGTAACTGAAGCCACTGGAAAAATATGAGAAACTTTTATTAAGTAAAAATATAGTAAAAGATTGTGGCAAAACCAGGAACATTTTTGTTAAAACAAGCACACATGTGGTAGAGAACAAAATGCAAAATTCTCAAAATTGTTCTAAGAAAAAGGAGTCTTCAGGGAAGCATCATGCTTAAGACAAGCTGCTCCAGAAAACTCCAGACTGTATGTACTTTGCAGGAAAAGATAGAAACAAAATAGTTTTAATCATTAGTAGGTTAAGTACACATGATAAAAAAAACCACAAAATAACAAAACAAAACCACCACAGTTCCTTTACGCAGACAATGAAGCAAAAAGCACTTAATGTATAAACTGTTACAGGTACAGCATTATAAAAGAAACCATAAGCTATTGAGAACATGACTGGAATTCAGGACATGCTAAAGTCCTTATCTTTGTCACTCATTTACTAAGAAATCATAAATCAATTTTCACCTCTGAGGCTTTTTCACCTCTGAATTAAACAAGAAGAGATGTCAGTAGTCCCAACCATACTTCAAATAAATTAATACAATTAAATTTAGACATAAATATATCTTAACTTTGTCTCCAAGGAATGAAAATCACTTCACAGAATAAAAAAGCTAACTGAAACTATAACTTCTGCGTTAAAAACCAAGAGGGAAGAAATTTTTATACACAGGAGCAAAAAACAACTCACGCTTCATAATATGGTGATCTCAATATGTGACCCTGTGGGGAACTCTTAGGCCAGCATGTTATAATTGCAATATAAACAATATGACTAGCATTAATACTTATTTCGAACTTCAATTCTTTTTTCCAAGATGGCACACTAAGAATACTTCTCAATTCATTCTAAAAGGACAGTATTACTCTGACAACAAACCCAAAGACATCATGAAAATCACACTATACTATATCACATCAAGAAAATAACACTATACACAGGTAAACACAGACAAAACTCCATATAGCAAAGTGAATGCAATATTCCAAATGTTATACTACTATAAAGGATCATGAACCATAAACCAGCGATTTATTCCAAGCACTCAACTTCATTACCTAAAAATAAACTGATGTAGTAACATACATTACTATTCTAAAGGCAAAAAGCCACATGATCATTTCAATGTTATTGTTATGTGCCGTCGAGTCGCTTGCAACTCATAGCGACCCTATGTACAACAGCCCTAAACTCCGCTCTGTCCTGTGCCAATCGCACTGTCTCTGACACTCCCATCCCAATTATCCCAGTCACTGAATCAATCCACCTCATAGAGGGCCTTCCTCTCCTGTGCTGTCCCTCCACCCTCCCAAGCATGGTGTCCTTCTCCAAGGACCGGTCTCTCCTCACAACATGTCCAAAGTATGTTAGATGGAGCCTCAGAATCCTTGCCTCCAAGGAGCCACCCGGTTTAATCCTTTCCAGGATAAATCTGTTTGTTTCCTAGCAGTCCATGGTATTCTCAATACTCTTCTCCAGCACCACAGCTCAAAGGCATCAATTCTCCTTCTATCCTCCTTGGTCATTGTCCAACTCTCTGATGCATAACAAGTGATTGCGAAGACCATGGCCTGTATCAGATGCACCTTAGTCTCCAGAGAGACACCATTGCTCTTCAGTACTCTGGAGAGGTCCCTAACAGCAGACTTTCCCATGGTAATGCGCCTTTTAATTTCCTGGCTGCTGGTGCCAAGACTGTTGACTGTGGAGCCAAGCAAACTAAAGCTGTGTACAATCTCAATCTCTTCACCATCCATCCTGATGCTGCCAATTGGTTCAGTGGTGAGAATCTTTGTCTTCTTGACATTGAGCCTCAATCCATATTGAAGGCTGTAGACCTTGACACTATGCAGCAGGCGCTTCAGGTCCTCTTCAGTTTCAGCAAGCAGGGTTGTGTCATCCGCGAAGTGCAGATTGTTGATAAATCATCCACCAATCTTGACTCCACATTTCTCCTCATAGAGCCCAGCCTCCCGGATAATCTGTTCTGCATATAGGTTGAAAAGGTATGGGGATAGGATGCATCCCTGGCGTACGCCCTTCCCAATTTTGAACCATGCAGTGTTACCCTGCATAATCAAGGATGCTTTCGGCAGAATGTTAAATGATCCAGGAAGTATTAAAAGAAGATGGAAAGAATATACTGCACTGTATCAAAAGGAATTGGAAGACACAGAAGAATTTCATGAAACAACATATGAGCAAGAGCCTATGGTGATGAAAGAAGTAGTTCAGGCTGCTTTGAAGGAAATGGCAAAAAATAAGGCTCCAGGAATAGACGGTATACCAATTGACATATGTCAGTTAACAGATGCTGCCCTGGACGTGCTCACCAAGTTGTGCCAAGAAATCTGGAGAACAACCACTTGGCCAACTGACTGCAAGAGATTTTACTGAAGATCATTTCAATAGATGGAGAAAAAGCATTTGACACTCTTTCATGACAAAAGCATTTGACAAACTAGTAAGAGAAAGATACATCCTTATCCTGATAAGAGTACCTACACCCACCCCCACCCATCCCACCCCCTACAGGGCTAACATCATACTCAACAGAAAAATTCTGAAAGTCTTCTCTCTAAAATCAGGAATAAAGCAAGGATGCCTGCTCTCATCACTTTTATTCTGTACTGTACTAAAGATTCTAGTCAGGAAGAAAGATTCTAGGCAGCAAGAAAAGGTCATTCAGATTGAGAAAAAAAAATTATCTCCTTACAAACAATAATCTAGCTCTGGTCGTGCAGTCCATTGGGAATCGTGCTGCTAAACCAAATGCACCACATCTCTGATGGTTCGAATCTACTAGTGGCCCCATGAGAGACAGATGGGCCATCTCCACTCGTGCCATGTACAGGCTCAGAAAATTTGCTGGAGCTATCACCTTGATAGCACTGAACTTGAGGAGAGGTTTTAGCATACGAAAACTGGCATATTCCATGGGTAGTTGCACTGCTAGCCCAAGAGCCATGCATCTCTGGTGGTTCAAATCAACTAGCAGCTCCAAAGGAGAAAGATTGGCAATGCTATCCTGTGGGAATTCACAACCTCAAAAACCTGCTGGATGGTTCCGATTTCTGGAAATGAGTCTAAACTTCTGAGTATATAAAAAACAGTCCTGAGGCATCCCCAAACTAGTCATTATTAAGAATGGAGTTCCTCAATGTATTAAAAAAAACCACCTAACATTTGCAACACTCTACAAAGGAAATTAAGAAATGTAACTCCATTTACAAAAGCACCAAAATCTTTGGAGTCAGATCAGACTGGCACAGGAGGAGATTGCCCCTCCTTCTACAACAGAGTATCTGGTGGATTCGAACTGCACACCTTTGGGATTGCAGCACAACTTCTTGCCAGTAGGCCACCAGAGCTCCCTAGAAATAAAACTTTTAAATCCAAAAACCTTTTTGACTAGATGAATAATCTCTATATTTTTAACAAAAAATAACTTTTATAAAAAATATTCTTTGTAAATAGTGTTTCTCAGTTTTGTCTAGAAATTAAAGATACTCTAAATGGGAAAACATCACATGTCCAAGGATTAGAAGAAGTAACATTTTAACATTTTGTTGTTGTTAACATTATAAAATGGGAGAACCACACCTAAACTCACTGCCAATCATAACTCACAGGTGCCTCTCTGGGGGGCGGGGGTGTCTAAGTGTGTGAAGCAGAGACAGACTTACTTAACCTTCTGCTGAACAGCTGGTGGATTCAAACTTCACACCTTTTGGTTTGCAACACAACAACCACAAACTGAGTCACCAGAGTTAAGATGGCAAAACTGACCAAACTAATCTTACAGATTTAATGAAATTCCTGAATAGTTCAGACAATCTTGAAAATAATTTTTTTTAAAAAAGAACAAAGTTGGAGTATTCACATTTTATAATTTCAACATCTAATTTCCACTAGTAATCAAGGTAGCATGAGTCGTCTACGACTCGACGGCATCAAATAACAATAACAGTGACGACGACAAAGAGAGAGCTACATTGGCCTAGTGGACAGAAAGTTAGCTACCAAGCCAAAAGTGGGTGATTTTCATCTGTGGCCCCCGGCCAGGTTCAAATTGTTTTCCTGTCAAACATTCTTCTAGGTGGTTGGTATAGCACTGGTCTGAGAGTTGCTGTACAGAGGTCACTCGTGGTTGCTGTGATGCTGAAGCCTGTGACAGTGATGTGCCAATCGTGGTAATGGGCACCCATGTGGACAGTGCTGGCTGGAGCTTCCCAACTAAATCAAGCCTGGAAGCAGGAGCGGCATCCACTTCCAAAATGGCTTGCCTCCGGAAACTCTATGTACGAACAGTGCTCAGGCCGTTCGTTCATACGGTCGCTATGAGTCGTCTACGACTCGACAGCATCAAACAACAACAATCAAGGTAGCAGCATGTTGATAGGCACAGTGGGGTTTGCTTAGTGACCCCAGGAACAACAGAAGGAGACAGTGCCTGATCCTGTTCCATCCTCATATCAAAGCTACGCTGTGCTGGAGCCCACTGTAGGGGCACTGGATGGACACATGGAAACCAATGGACCAGACAGTGAGTACAGAAATGGACTCTCATATTATATAACAGTCACTTGATTTACTTTTTTTCTTTTAAACATGGGTGCCAAAGCCCTTCAGTTGAGCCAAAAACTGAAAAGGGTCTTTCAAACAAATGATGCTGCAACAACTGGATGATTACATGCAACAGAATGAAGATGGACTTCTACCAATAGCTCCAAATCAAAACTAACTCAAAATGGATCACAAACCATTACAGTCAAAACTATAAAACTCCTAAGAGCAAACAGGGGTAAATATTACCTTGAATTAAGCAATAGTTTTGCGACACCAAGAGCACAAATGACAAAAGAAAAAGCAAGTAAGTCAGATTTCATCATTTTTAATTGGTGCAGTAAGAGTGAAATCAAAAAAGTGACAACATATTTTCCACAGAAAATATCTGCAAGTCATAGATCTGACAAGACTTGCATCCAGAATATACAATGAACCTACAGCTCAACAAATAAAAAGACAAATGATCTGATTTTTAAACAAGTAAAAAATCTTAACAGACATTCTTCAAAGATGGCTATACAGCCAACAAGCACATGGAAAGGCCTTCAACATCACCAGTCACGAGGAAAAGGAAAATGAAAACCACAATGAGCGAATACTTCACACCCACAGGATGGGTATGATCAAAAAGACAAATGGCGAGGATATGGAGAAATCACAGCCCTCACCTATTGCTAGGAGAAACTGAAAATGGTGCAGTAATTTTGGAAAACAAGTTTGTTGGCTAGTGCAACAGTGTTAACATATGACCTAACAATCCCCAAGAGAAATGAAAACAAATCTCTGGGCAAAATTTATACATAGACGTTTGTAGCAGCATTATTCAACACAGGCAAAAAGTAGAAACAATCTATATGTTCATCAACTAATGAATGACTAAATAAAATGTGGCATTATACATATAATATTATTCAACCAAAAAAGAATAAAAATAGTGCTAATGTCCTACAGTATAGAACAATTTTGAAAACATCATAATGTGAAAGAAGTCTGATGCAAAAGGCCACATATTGTATAATTCCATTTTTAAGAAATGTCCAGTATAGGCAAATCCAGAGACAGAAAGTAGATTAGTACTTGCAAGGGACTAGGGAGGGTGGGAGACTCGCTCAAGATAGGGCAGGCTTCAGAGATATTCTGCATAACAACTGGGAGGGCGAGACTGGCTCAGCACAGAACAGGCTGCACATAACAACAACACAGAGGGTGGGAAGGGAATGGGAAGTGGCAAGTTTCCTTTAGAGCTATGATTCTGTAAAACTGGATTGTGATGGATGTTCAGTGTCTCTCGTAATATACTCACAATCATTTTTATGATATGTGAAAATCTCATTTTTAAAAGGATAAGGTCAAATCAACACCTACTTTTTAAACAATCTCACTTTGCACAAAAACGCTGATCTACTTGTGAGAATGTAAAGTGACAGGTGATGGGTTTTCCATTTGTTTCCTCTTGAGAACTTACCTCTGAGCATTCATTTGTCTTCCTGTTTTAAGTATTTTGCTGCTGTTAGCTGTAGTCCGCTCTGACTCAGGGCAACCCCATGCACACAGAGCAGAACTTCATTGGCTTTCAAAGCTCTGACCATTTGGAAACAAACAGCCAGGGCTTACTTCCCCGGCAGGAAGTAAGGCCTGAACTTTTGGTTCTCAGTCCAGCACTTAACCACTGTACCACTCAGGGGTTCTTGACAGCAACATATAAAAAAACCCAAAAAACAAAAATCATGTTCCCTTCAAACACAAGTTAAATTACTCTAGGTGAAAATGAAGTTGGGAAATCCCAACATGTGACCCATCCAATCAGCCATCTGAAGGAATGACAGATACAAGCTAACACTTTCAGTCAGCTGAGTCTAGAGTTTAAGAAACATGAAATCTTATTATTGGAAGGATTATCTTCAAGGGAGATAAGATTGCTTGGTATTATAATCTTAAAAGCTTAAAAGCAACAGTATCATACTCTAATTGAAGAATATTTTAGCAGAAAGTCTGCATCTATAAATGGGTATTACAAAGAGAAAACCTGGCATTATCATTCCCAGGACTGTTCACAGTATAAAGAGGAAGACCCAAGTGCTAAACAAGAAAGAATATGCTGATCGAACTCATTTCCGTCAGACTGATCAGTTTTCTTTTTTTTTTTAATAAGTTTACTTTTCCCCTCGTCAATCAACACATGGTTTAATACAAATGTGTTAGCACAAGACTTTCTCTCAGTCATCACCACAGTGACGTAATTCATGGAGGCCTGGCACTCCACTCTCAGCTCTACCACTAACGAGCTATGGGACCAAAGGCAAATGACATTCTTTCTTCTCAATGTTCTCATGTGCATAAGACAGAGAGCTGGACTATCCTAATATCAAGATCTTTCTCTTAACTCTAAAGTTCAATAATTAAGAAACCCACAAAGTACAACACTACTACTAATATAGGATTAAATGACCTATATGTTTAATAATATATTAATGAGAAGGAAGCAATGAAAATTTGTAAATAATGGAATTACTTTCTCTAGAAACAGAAAAATGTACTCAAGACACACACAGAACTCACTTCAAAATTATATTCAGACACAAGCATATATGAACCGTCTGTAGTAGAAATCAAAACACATTTAGCCAAAATTCCCAGTCAGAGAACATTAATAATCTATTTCTATTTACTTAATTTTAGGAAAACAAAGTCTAAATAGCTTACTGAAAGCAAGAGATTAAAAAAACTCAGGCGCTCAAAGCAAAATGTTAAACTCCTAAGTAGCAAAGGAAGCCACAGAGAAAGAGACAAGGAGAAAGAAAAAGAATTTTTCTCAAAATAGAAAGAATACGTGACAAGAAGCTGCATTGCAATCCCAGAGGCGATTGGTTCAAATCCACCAGATGCTCTGCTGGAGAAGGAGGGTCAGATCCAATTTGATGGTACACACACAAAAAATAATAAAATAAATTTTTAAAAAAATAGAAATTAAAATGAAGAAAAATAATAAAAGACCAAAACGTGGAGCAAACTAGGAACAAAATATCAGTTAAAATCTTCCAAAACAATACAAAGATGTTATAAATACACAAAAAAAGCCAGAATCCAAATACAGACTGAATGGATCCCTTCATACACAGGGTATAAACAGTGATAAGAATACAACCTGGCAGGGGTGGGAGGAGGAAAATAAAAAAGAATACAACCTAAGTTTTACTGAGGAAGACTGGGGAAGGGGGAGCTATTTCTAAATTATGCCTTAAAGTATACATACCCCTAATAATGAATCAAATTCATCATAGAACAAACAAGATGTTTCCAACTTGACCTATCTGGTGTCAGATAATCATGGGAGTCAAAAATACTCCCTTTGCATTTGAAAAGAATTTAAATATAAAAGCATAGTAGAGAATAGCAAATCTTGGCAGACATCTTCAAGGAATAACCTTCCTTGCCTCCAAGAAGTGCCCTGGTTGTACTTCCTCTAAGACTGACTTCTTACTCCTCTTGCCGTTCACGGAATAACCAATCCTCTTTGCCAACACCACAATTCCAATGCATCAATTCTTCTTTGGTCTTCCTCATTCATTATCCAACTTTTAAATGCATAGGAAGCAACTGAAAATACTATGGCTTGAACTGAGCCACTTTAGGCTTTAACATGCATCCTTGCTCTTTAGCACTTTAAAGAGATCCCTGACAGTAGATTTTTCCCAAGGCACCGCGTCTTTAGACTTCTTGACTGCTGGTACCGTGAATGTTGAGATTCCAAATAAAATTAAATCATTGACAACTTCTTGTCTCCATCTATCTCGCTGTGGTCAATTGGTCCAGTAGTGAGGATTTCTGTTTTCTCGATGTTGAGGCATAGCCCATATTAAAGGCTGTATGTATGTAGTCTTTGATCTTCTGTAGTAATTACTTCAAGTCATCTTCACTCTCTGTAAGCAGTGTTGTGTCATCTGCATAATGCAAGTTGATGATGGGGTATCTTTCCAATCTTGATGCCGCACTGTTCTTCATACTGTCAACCTTTTTCATATGTTTTGTTCAGCACATAGACTGACCAGGTTTGGAGAAAAGACACAATATGATGCATACCTTTCTTAACTTTAAGTCGTAAGTGTTCCCATGTCCTATCTGAAGGACTGCTTCTTGGCATATGTACAGTTTTCACATGCACACAATTAAGTGTTCTTGAATTCTCATTTTTTTCAGTTATCCATAATTTATTATAATCCACACAATCTAATGCCTTTGTGTAGTCAATAAAGATTTATGTTGATAATAAGGAAAAGATTGCAAATAGAACATGTTTTCTATTATCAAATCATAGTTTACCTACATTTGAAATGCACTTCTGATTAGTTACTATAAATTTAGAGGCAAGGCAATGCTAACAAAGATCTCTAAGTGTAAAAGATGTACAAAAAAGACTGACAGAACGAAGTTATCACTGGATACTGAATTAAAAAATCAAGTACCAGGGAGCTCTGGTGGCCTAGTGGCAAGAAGCTGCTCTGCAATACTGAAGGTGTGTGGTTGTAACCCAGCAGATGCTCTGCTGGAGAAGGAGGGGGAATCTTCTCCCATGCCGTCTGGATATGATTCGAGGGTACACAACAAGGGAAAATAAATAAATATTAAAAAAAAATCCAGTATCTTCAATTTTAAAACAAGAAAAGTAAGGGTAGTACAATCAAAATCATAAAATCTATCAATACAGTACTAATTTAGTCCCATAGTCATTTATGTCTTAATCTAGGTACAATGCTTTTAAAAGTATAGTATTTCTCTCTATAAAGATGTTGTTACGTGCCCACACCTGACAATCCAGTGAGTTTCCAGAGACTGTAAACTGCACAGGAGGAGACTGACCATCTTCTATGGAACAACAGCTGGTAGATTCAAACCATGTGCTTTTGCGTTGGCAGCACAACTACTTGCCACTAGGCCACTGAAAGGAGCTCTAGCAATCAATTCCCGTGTGACTTACTGTCTCTGAAAACCTGCTAGAGGGTCAGCTGGGAGTCAGTTCCAACTTGATGGTACACAGCAGTGAGGCCACCCAAGCTCCCTTTTTTTTCCTTTCCATATTTATATACACAAGTTTGTATTATTACTAAATAGCTGTTATTGTTATGTGCCATCGAGTCACCTGTGACTCTTAACGACCCTATGTACAAAAGCTTGGAACTCTGCCCTATCCTAAGCCGGTCGTCTCACTGTCTCCCACAAATCTACTCCCATTATCCCAGGTACTGTGTCAATCCATTTCATCTGGGGTTTTTGTCTTTAGAGCTGTCCTTCCATACATCCAAGCATGTACACTGGGTCACTAATGGGTCACAGGTGACTCAATGGCACGTAACAACAAGAACATCAAAAATTCACCACTTAATGATAGTGGTTGACAGAAGTCAACTCTTCTGATCATGTCCTTTCTATCTCGTCCATCACCAAAAGACACTAGTCAGTTACTTCAGATCATAGGGGAAAATGCACACTCAAAATCCAATGGGGTTTCTTTGATGCCAATAAAGAGAAAGGTGCATCAAAGAATATTATAGTAAAGACAAAGAGTAAAGTGACATAGATGGAACAGCCATCCTTTGGATTTTCGGAGTTCAAATCAGATTCAAAATGTTCACAGGTAAACTTCTATGCATTAAGTCCATTAAGGGATTTCTATTAAATAGAAATGAGGCCTTAAATTTCTGAAACTACTATTAAATAAAAGAAGAAAATTGAAACAGGAGTGTCATCCACTTCCACTTCCTAAACAATATGCTTCTGGAAACTCTAGGAACTCTGAGAAACAACAATCATTATAGAAAGGCTTCAGGTCTTTTGTTCACAGGGTCGCTATGAATCGTGGTTGTTGACTAGATGGCAAATAAAAACAACTATTATATAACAATGACTCAACTAAAAGTATCTTGATGTCAATTTCAAGACAAAACAATTAGCTGCATGAACCCTTGACTAAATCACTGGAGCTTGTTACCAAAGTCCTTTCCATTCTTTTATCTATGTGAGACAGAAAATCTTTTACACATTTAAGAGTACTTCTTACATACATTTTTTAATCTTCAATTTTTAAGATACCTAAAACACTAAAATTGCTTCATAAATTTTATGCCATAACTCTGAATCATGTCTATGAACACTGTGTGTAAGATTTTTAGGTTTTATGTTTTATTTGGAAGTTAGTTTTGGGTCTGGAAAACACTTCCCCTCCTTAACCAATGAGGACTGGTTCAAAGACCAGGTCTTTATGCAAAAACTGGTATTATGTAAAAATGTAGGGTGACTCCAGATTAAGAAATGGAAGATGACTACATCCTTACATAACTGCCAAACCACTAAAAATCATTAACCAGTCAAGTTGACACAAAATATTAACCTTTTCAGCGAGCATTACTTTAATTCTGGGTGTCAAGTCTGTCTGAAATGGCTGAGTCATGGCCAACACCCAGTGGAGCACTGATGTTTCCTGAAGAAAGCGTGAATCCACTGCTGCGGAACTAATTCAAGTTCACAGCAGTTCTCCAACAGGCTTCAGAGGCTGTGAATCTTCTCAGAAGGAGACAGCTTACCTTTTCTTCAAAGTGGCTGATGGATCAAATCACTGACTTTTCATTAACAGGGCACCACACTACACCACACTGCTACTAGGCCACCAGAGCCCCTTTTCTCTGTATCCTACAAGATCTAGCCTGCAAGAAACCAGTTACTATACAACACGTGTGATGTTCTTTTTTTTTTAACCTGTGTCAGTATCTTTTTTTTAATTGTATTTTTTTAGTACCAGTTTATTTACAAAATTCATACATTGTTTTTCAAACCAGCAGACATGTCAAAGCCTTGCTTTCACCTTGCACTTTAGTATTTGTTACTGCTAGACAGATATCATTTATGTGCAAAATAGTTTGGAAAGATTTTTCACTGATGTTATAAATACAAAATGTCAAGGAAATAAACTATATCAGAGGAGTAGATATTTACAGCTATAAGGGTGGCCTTAAATAGACTATGTAATTCATTTAACCATTACTCTTGCTTCTGAGGTTCATTCTCACTTCTCATTCATATAAATAATACTCACAAATCTTTCTAGACCTAGCCCCACCCCTGCCTTGGGATAAATTCACGCAAGTGGAATTACTGAGTTAAAGAACAATTTTAGATTTGATTACTTTTACTGCCAAAATAAACTACAGAAAACTTACATACACTGTATACTTCCTCTAGTAGTTTTGAAGATTGTCCCAAATTTGAAAGCTTTTAAAAATACTATTATCTCACTTTAAGCATTCTTTCAATTACTTGGGAGAATGAAAATGTTTTTCATATGCCTCTTGGTCATTTGTATCTCTCCTTCACAAGCATTACTAATCTCTGTCAATCAAGTTCTTTGCACTTTCTCTTGGCTGTCACAAACTCAAAAGCCAGTTGGGATAGTCTCACATTAGTGACTTTGGCTCCCCCTAGTGGCCAAAAACCTACCATTGTGATCAAGCACCAGACAAAAACTTGCAGGTTTCAATTATAAACCTGTTCATCTTTTGAGCTATTGCTTTAAACATAATTTACACATAGAGGTAAAAGAGAAAAAGCAATGTATCCAGACTCATAATTATCAGCTATTATAAAGAAGGAAAGTGGGGATACCTCTCTAATGTGCAAGAACTACTGTTAAAAAAATTCAAAAAGTATAATCACTCCACTGCCAAGTAACTTACCTGGTTATTTCACAAAAGCCTAAATAATATTCACTTCCCAAAACTCTATTTTAACAATGTGAGAACACTTCAGTTACCAGATGACAATGACTTGACAGCGAATTATTTCTCTTTTCCAAAAGCAAAAGTAAGGTAACAAAAACATCTGTGCTTTTAGCATTAATAAAAGATTTTTTAAAACAAACCAACCACCATCTCTTGTTAATCCTTATTCCAAAATAATTGCATTTATACACTGAGTCCTATAGCTTTAAAAGGCAGGACCAGAATAATAACTGAAAAAAAAAAAGGGTAAGGCCAGAACCAGCAAGTAGCTGTGACAAACCCAGCTTTTTCTCTGGTGCCCTCCTGCATTTCACAAGTTTGGTCATCAGTCCTTTGATTATTCACTCAACACTTATCTTAATACCATCATATGAAAAATAGTGAAGATAAAAGAATAGACTCAGTAACTAGCATTTAGAGACAAGCTGGCATGAGGAAGAAGCAAATCAACAATCACCATTCAAAAAAAAAGTGCCAGAGGGAAAAAAAGAAGTGCCAGGTACACATGGATACATGCACACAGAGCACGTGAGCTTGGAGGAAGCTCTCAATGCCAGCTGGTGTTATGCATGTTGTCATCACCATCATCACTGTTAATAACTAGGGTGAGTAAAATACCAAAACAGGTGGAGGCAAAACAACCAAGTAAAGGCCCAGAGGCAAAGAGCAACAGGTGCACAGAGGAAAGATCAAGCAGTTCAGAACTGCTGTGTGTAGGGTGCTCAAGGAGTGGAAGAGATGATCTGGCCGGGCCAGTTTACCAAGGACCTGGGCGCTTAACAGAAGAATTTGACCTTTACCCTGAAAGCTAGGTCCCCTAAGGGGAAAGAAGTATATGCTGTGATCTGCATTTTACAAGGATCACTCTGACAGCACTGAAAGACTGAAGGCAGACCAAGAGAAGATGACGTGGAGCAGAAGGGCAGGCAGCAAAGGATGGTAACTGAAAGGCTGAGCTCAGAAAGGGAAAAGAGGAGTGACTAAGGGAGCTCTAGTGGCCTGGTGGGTATGGAACTGCACTGCCAAACCAAAGACTGGTGGTTGGAACCCATCATCTGCTCCATGAGAGAAAGATGGGCAATCCCCTGCCATGTGACTTAGTGAGTGTGAAAGCCTGCTGGAGTGTCAGCTATGAGTTGGTTCCAATTCAACAACAGAACATAACATGAACATTAAGACAAAAAGCCAAAGGGATCTCAAGAACATGGTGACTAACATGGCAGGGAAAAAAATTTAGTGACTGAATAGGTGTTGGTGCAATTCTCCAGGATATAAAAATAGGAGGACGCCAAACAACTATGAGATATCATCTCACCCCAATCAGAATAGCAAAATTTAACAGAACAGCAAGCAACAAATGCTGGCAAGGTTGTGGAGAAATTGGAACCCTTATTCACTGCTGGTGAGAGTGTAAAATGGTGCAACCACTGTGAAAGGCGGTATGGTGCTTTCTCAAAAAGTTGCAAATAGAGATACCATTTGACCCAGCAATTCCACTACTGGGAATATATCCCAAAGAGACCATAACTGACATCCAAGCAGATATATGCACACCCATATTTATCGCGGCTTAGTTCACAAAAGCAAGGAGTTGGAAACAACCCAGGTGCCCATGAACAAACGAATGGAGAGAGAAGCTGTCGTATATTCACACAACGGAATACTACGCTGCATTGAAAAACAAGGAACTCACACAATATTATTCAAAATGGGTGATCCTGGAGGACATTATGCTGAGTGAAATATCTCAGTCACAAAAGGACAAACAGTGCATGGTATCACTGCTGTAAAATGGGACTGATATCAGGGTTGGGGTAAGACTGAGAAAAACTGGATAAATTGTGTATACTGCACTGAAACAGATGAGGGAGAGAGTAATTTAAAAGC
>NW_006399966.1:1751361-1764240 GCF_000299155.1 Elephantulus edwardii | reverse complement strand
ATTGCGCCTCCTTCTCCGGCAGAGCATCTGGTGGATTTGAACCGTGTTCCTCTGGGATTGCAGTGCAGCTTCTTGCCACTAGGCCACCAGAGCTCCCCCATTAAAATTATTTTTAAAAAATTAAAAAAAAAAAATAGGAGGACTTTGGGTTTAGGAGATAGATGATGACATAATTTTGAAATGCCCACAGGATATCCATGTGGTGATGTCCAGGAGACAGCGGCATTTATGGGACTGGTGATAGGGAAATCATTCAGAGCTGGAAAACACACACTCAGAAATCATGGGCATATGGATGCCCAGAGAAGCACAAAGGTAAGTGAGGTCCCCAGCAGCTGCATAGGGTGAGAGGAAAGCCTACGGAAGGAGGGGAAACCCTTTCAAGGGTAGAGAAGGAAGGGGTAAAGAAGACCTGCATCACAATGCTGCTTGTCAGGGAGTCTTCTACCTCCTTTACACTGTTAAGGCATTTCCTCCTCACAAAAGCCCTATGAGATAAGTGCTGTGTTGTTGTTATGTATTACTGAGTTGGAACCAGCTCATAATGAACCCTCCAGCAAATATGCAGGATCTATAAATAGCACAGGAGAAGACTATCTTTCTCCCACGGAACAGCTAGTGGATTAGAACCATGTAGCTTTGGGTTGGCAGTACAGCTGCTTACCACTAAGCCTCCAGAGCGCCTAAGAAGTAAGTGTAAACTCCCCCCATTTTACAGATGAGAAGCTGAGGCATGAGGAGGTTACATGTCTTCTCAAGTGGCACAGCTGCAATTTGAATCCTGGAATCTGGTTCCAGCATTCATGTTCTGAATCCCTAGACCTCTCCAAAATGAAGACAAGAGCCCAGAAGGGACAACTACCACCAGCATCATGATCTAGGCTGTAAAAATCTTTTGAGATTATCTTTAAGATGGGGGGGAGGGAATCTATTAAAAATGAAAAGCAGAAGCTTCAGCTGTTTCCTCATAGCTGCTGGGGTCAAAAAAAGAGCCCAGAGTGACAATTTTTCTTGGTCAGTGTTGAGTTTGCTGTAACCAAAGCACAACATTTCAGGAAAAGACAGTTCTCAGAAAAAAAAAATTTAAAAAAAAATGAAAAGCACTAGACTATTCAAAACTGAAAAACAATCATTTTTTTTCAAAAGTTTTTCTTTTTTTCAGTTTCTCCAAATCATGGATCTGAATATAATCTCTGATCTTCCAGAATTATCATGGCTACATCCTTCATTCCCTGGAGCAAAAGAGCCAACTGGTTACCTTCCTGGTACCTGAGCCCAGGCCCACTCTCTGCTACTATCACCTGTGCACTGCTGCTAAGGGCAGCCTGGCCCAGTCACAGTCCTCCTCCCAGTCCAGTCACCAACAAGACAGAGAAATCGGAACAGGAGTTTGGGAACTGGCCACTGCTGACAACAGACGAAGCCACTGCATAATAGCAGTTTATCGATAAAAAGCCCTGGTGAAGGTTAAGTAGCAAAAAAAGTTGGTAAAACCCATGGCTGTTAACCTCAAAGTCAACAGTTTAAACCAACCAGTTACTCCAAAAGGGAGAAAGATGTTCACATCAAGTGTCAGAATCAATTTGACAGCAGTGTTTAGTGATTAGCTGGTTTTATCAAAAGCTGTAATCCTGGAAGAAAGTAAAAGTCTGATGAAAGCCATGGACCCTTCCTTCTATGAAGTGCAAACATGCAAAGACACATCATTTGGCATTAGACAAATTCCTTTAGTCATCACTAAGGTCTTTTTACTCCGGTGAATAGTTTATACACTGGAAGCAGTTTTGCTGCAACTTTCTTCTCAGAAAGAAGAAAGCTGGTCAGTCCAAACCACTGACTTTCAGTTGACTGTTAAACACTTAGCCAAAGCACCACCAGGACTCCTCAGCCTCCTAGCCCAGGCCTGGATATGCCCGGTACTATAGCTTACCACCAAAAGAATGGGTTAAAATAGAAGGAAGATTGGAACAGAAACAGTAACAGCCTAATACTAAGGTGGGAGATTGAGAAATAGGTGATAACAAAGAACACAAAGTACTTAGGAGAGACTACTTAGGGATACCTGCTCTAGGTCTTTTTCTGGAGTGGTCCACGTCTACCCCCAAAAATGACAGTCAGATGCAAAACTCTGAGTGATATCCATGCCAACTTCTTTATACATGGCATTTAATTAAACATAGGGCTTTCTGGTGACCTAGCAGGTCAGGAGTTGTGCCATCAACCCAAAGGTGGTGGTCGTTAGGTACCATCAAGTCCAGTATGACTCACAACAACCCTGTGAACAACAAATCTGAACCCTGTCCTATCCTGTGCCATTCTCATCATCTAGGGCACACTCGAGTCCACTGCTGCAGTGACTGTGTCAATCCATCTTGTTGGGGTCTTTCTCTCCTTCACTGATCCTCTACCTTTCCAAGCAAGAAGCCCCTTTCTAAGGAATAGCTTCTCCTAGCACTAAGTCCAAAGTATGAGAGTCAAAGCTTTGCCATCTTTGCCTCCAAGAAGCACTCTGGCTGCACTTTTTCCAAGACATACCTGCTTGTTCTTTTGGAAGTTCATGAGATATTCTGTACTCTTCTCCAATACCACAACTCAAAGGCATCAACCCTTTTTCTATCCTTAGTTACTGCTCCGTTATCAGATGAATAGTAAGTGAATGAAAAGACCTTGGCCTGAATCAGAGGCACATTAATCTTCAGATTAACACCACTGTTCTTCAATATTTTGCAGAGAAACCTGACAACAGATTTGGCCAATGAAATACATCTACTCATCCCTGACTGCTGGTACCATGGGTGTTAATAACGGATTGAAGAAAGATGAAATCACTAACAACTTCAATCCTTTCTCCAACTATTATTTTGGTGAAGACTTTTGTTTTCTTGCTGTTGAGATGTAATCCATATTGAAAGTTATAATCTTTGCTCTTCTGCAGCAACGTTTCCTCACTTTCAACAAACAAGGTTGTGTCATCTATATTAAGCAGGTTGTTAATGAGTGTTCCTCCAATTCTTGTTCATAGAGTCTGACTTCACAAATAATTTGTCCCACATACAGACTGATATAGAGATATAGAGAAAGGATATATCCCTAATGCACACCCTTCTTGATTTTAAAGTATGAAGTGTTCCTTTGCTGCATTCAGACAACAGCTTCTTGGTCTAGATACAGATTTCATATTAGTATAGATAGAGCTTTCACATGAGCAGTTCCAATCCATCAACTGTTCCTCGGAATAAGGTTGTGCAATCTCTTCCCATGCTGTGAACTGCCTCTGAAAACCAGCTGGAAGGTCAGCTATGAGTCAGCTGGTACACAGTAACAACAATTATACATAAAGTTGTTCTAGTCGTTTTTGGATAATCTTGGATAATACAAGATTTTGCTTGTATGTGATATTAGTAATAATGGTTGATAATTTCCACTCTGTTGGATCACTTTTTAACTTAACCTTCATCTCTCAAATCAGATCTTGACAATGGTAACTAAAAATGTTTAAACAACTTTATCTTCTAAATTTCAAATATATGTAAACAACTGGAACAATTTATTGACAGAGAACTACCAGAAATACAAAGAGTTCACAGAAGCACTAGGGATAAGTCAGATCCAGAAGAATGTCTATTTTATGTTTTACTGATGATGCAAAAGCATTTGGCTATGTGGATCACAACAAAGTGTGGCTAACCTTGAGAAGAATGGGAATCCCAGAACACTTGATTGTGCTCATGCAAAACCTATACTCAGATCAGGAAGCAGTCATGAGAACAGAGCAAGGAAGCACTGCATGGTTCAAAAGAAAAAAAGGAATGAATCAGAGATGCATCCTTTTCTCCATTCCTTTTCAATCCATATGCTGAACAGATCATTGTGGAGGCTGGTCTTTATGAGGAGAAATATGGCATCAGGATTGAAGGAAGACTCATCAACAACCTGTGTTACGCAAATGACACAACCCTGCTTGCCAAAAAATGAGGAGGACCTGAAGCATGTGCTCCACAAGGTCAAAGACCAGTCTTCAATATGGATTGAAGTTCAGCATCAAGAAAACAAAGATTCGGGGAGCAACTGGTGGCCTAGTGGCAAGAAGTTGCACTGCAATCCCAGAGGCGTGCAGTTCAAATCCACTAGATGCTCTGCTGGAGAAGGAGGAGCAATCTCCTCCTGTACCAGTCAAATCTGATTTGATGGTACACACACACACAAATAATAAAAATAAAATTTTTTTTTAAAAAAAAAAACAAAGATTCTCATGAACGCTCATGTTTATTGCTGCATTGTTCACAACAGCAAAGAGATGGAAGCAACCCAAGTGCCCATCAACAAAGGAACAGATAAAGCAGCACTGAAAAACAAAGAACTCATAAAATATTACACAAAATGGGTGACCATGGAGGACATTATGCTGAGTGAAATATCTCAATGAAAAAAGGACAAATGCTATATAATGCCACTGTTATAAACAGAACTGGCATGGGAGTTGGGGGAAAACTAAAAGAGAGGATAAATAATGAACACTGCATTTAAATACATGAAGGAAAGAACTGTCTAAAAGAAATAAATGATTAAGTATTATTGGCATGACATGAGTCCAGAATAAAAGCTGCATAATAAAGTGGACTGGCGGGTGGGGGTGGGGGTGACCTGTATAACAATAGAAGATTTTTTTCCCCAAAGAGAAAAGCAAATTTCGGGACAACAGGGAGAAAGGGAGGAAAATGTGCAACAATGAGTGAATTGAAATCCAGGTTCTCTAGAAATGTTCATTAAAATCTCAATTAAAAAAATTCTACTTTTCCTGTGAGCGGCTTCAGGTAATCGGCCAACATGGTTCGCTACTCGCTTGACCCGGAAAACCCCACAAAATCATGCAAATCAAGGGTATGCATATCCGGAAAGCCACCAAGTATCTGAAAGATGTGACTTTGCACAAGCAGTGTGTGCCCTTCCGACGATACAACGGTGGAGTTGGTAGATGTGCCCAGGCCAAACAGTGGGGTTGGACACAGGGTCGGTGGCCCAAAAAGAGTGCCGAGTTTTTGCTGCATATGCTTAAAAATGCTGAAAGTAATGCTGAACTTAAGGGTTTAGATGTTGATTCTCTGGTCATTGAGCATATCCAGGTGAACAAAGCTCCCAAGATGCACCCCCACACATAGAGAGCTCATGGTCGGATTAACCCCTACATGAGCTCCCCCTGCCATATTGAGATAATCCTTACTGAAAAGGAACAGATTGTTCCTAAACCAGAAGAGGAGGTTGCCCAGAAGAAAAAGATCTCCCAGAAAAGACTGAAGAAACAAAAACTTATGGCTCGAGAATAAATAAATCATTAAATAAAATTAAAACTTTAAAGCTGAAAAAAAAATCTAAGGGGAGCTCTGGTGGCCTAGTGGCAAGAAGCTGCACTGCAATCCCAGAGGCACATGGTTCAAATATACCAGATGCTCTGCCGGGAAAGGAGGGACAATCTCCTCCTGTACCAGTCAGATCCGATTTGATGGTACACACACACACACAATAATAAAATAATTAAAAAGAAGAATGGATCCCTTGTGTTGTGGTGCTGGAAAAGAGTACTTAGCATACCATTGGCTGCCAAGAGAATAAACATACTTGTCCTGGAGAGGAAAAAACCATATTGCTCCTCAGAGGCAAGAACTGTGAAGCTCCATCTCACATACTTTGGGCATGTTGCCAGCAGGGAACAGTCCCTGGAAAGGACATCATATTTGGAAGGGTGGAGGGTCAGTGCAGGAGAGGACCACCTTTTATGAGATGGACTGAGACAGTGACTGGGGTAATGGAGGTAAGTGTATCAGAGACAGTGAAATTGGTGCAGGAGTGGGCAGGGTTCAGAGGGTCACTATGAGTAGTAGTCAACTCAATGGCACATAACAGCATTTCAAAGATGACAAACCTATATAAAATGTCCATGAAGCCTAAAGAAATAACCTAACTCTTCAATTTGCACTATAAATTTGCACCTAAATTTTCATTTTTCTATGTACAGGTATTGCAAGTCACTCAAGTCACTCATGCAATGGCATGATGAGTGATCTAAGTCTGGGGCTCAAATGGAAAGTTAAAGGGTCTAAGAATAAAATCAGTAGCACATGTTTATCGGATACATACTTCTTTCTGGGAACACTCTACACCCTTTCTATCAACAAAGGCATTTAATCCTTCCATAGTTCTACCCTAGGAGCTAAGTACTATAACTACACTCTTTAAATGCATGGGGAAACCAAAACTCTACATGATTAAGGATGTTGCTGAGGACATCACACAGCTAGAGCATGCATTATGGTGTGATGGGAAACAATTATTAGTAGTAATTACTAACAGTAATAGCTCACTATGTTCTTAACAGATAAAGAGTTCACACAATAATCCTCTGAAGTATGACTGCTTCCAATGCAAAAGAGAATCCTGAATCTTGGAAATTCAGGATTACACAATAAGAACGCAATAGCGTTCAGAGTTCCCAGCTTGAAGGAAAGAGCAAGTGAAATGTGAAAATGCTTGGGTTTGCAGTTCCATACTAGCAATACACAGCTATAAAATTAAAAAATGTTCACGATTCCAAGAGGACATGGCTCCTAGATGCTGGGTCCCTTTGATTATGTGTCCCTTTCAGACATAGATGAAAAGGGTAAGAACTGAGATGTCATTTTCAAATTGCATTATATTACCTTTTTAAGTTTGGTAACTTTTTGAAGAATCATTTGACAACAAACAGCACAAGATATTGAAAAAGACAAAATACAGTGGCAAATCTCCTTCCCATCTTGTCCTGTCTAGAACCTGCCTAGGCTCTAGACTTCATGGGCAATCCATGTTACCATTTTCATGTTATTTTTACAAGGGCAGAGGGGTTTTAGGATTTCTTTTTCCTAATGCATTAACACCAAAAAACAAAAACTGTTTTTTTAAACACACACACACACCCTCAAAAAAAACCCCAAGCCAGTATCATCCATACTGTTCATATCATACTTTACACGTAATAGCTTAGCTTAGAGAGACTGTGAAGATAATGCAGTATAGGGCAAGGTTCAGATTCGTTGTTCATGCATCATCATGCACCATAATGGATTCAACAGCAACTAATAACAATACAGCTTGAAGATATATGAATATGTCTTAGGCATATGGTTCGAATCCACTAGCTGCTCCCCAGGAGAAAGATGGGCAATCTCCTCCCATGCAATTTACTGCCTGAAGAAACCCGCTGGAGGGTCAGCTATGGGTCAGTTCTGACTCCAACTGTACATAACAATTACATAATGTTTTAATCTGTCAAGAATACTTCTGACTTGTTTTCATCATGAATACACTTTTCATTAGTACAGACCAAAAATTTGTATCAGTGGATACCCAGGAAGGAAAGGGAAAAGGGAATGTAGTGGTATATCAGATTCTGACTGACTAAATGCAGGGTTGCAGAGCTGATGAATGCAATTGTTGTCAATAAATTGTAAAAATTTCAACTGGAAGAATTTGTGCAATTAATTTGTTTGCCAAAAAGAATTAAGTAAATCATCAGAAATCATTTTGATCCCTTTCATCATCGTTCACTCCAGCACAGAAGGTGGCCAGCATCAACCTCAGCAGCATGAGACCACATCCTCGACCATGCACCATTCTCTGCTTCTCCCCAACCCCATCGTCAGCCCTCCACTCCATTCATGCCTGAAAGCTGAAAATCACAGTTGGAAGCACTGTTGATCTTACTTACTCGTGACTGCCAATATTCAGGCATTTTTAAAAAAAACTACAGACTCATTACACAGAGAGAAAAGAATAACCATTTCCTTGGGTACTTATTCACAAGAGTACCTTAACTGAGGAGTAAGCGGCTTGGAGTCATTTTCCCCTTGGTATTTTTGCTTAGTATTGATGTTTCCTTTGGTGCTTTGGTTTAGGACGAAGGGGAGCATAGGCACTATTTTATATATTCTGGTCTAACGTTTGAGTAATGTCTGACAGAACCATAAAGTTCTTCTTGAAATAAGATCACCAAAAACAAAGAACTACAGAAACTGAGCATTCTGGCTCCAAAGTATGCACTTTAATTAATCTATCATTTCTTTTCATTTAAAAAACAAGTAACTCCAATCTGAAAATACATCTCAGGAATGTTTTAACAGTATTTACAACTGAAAGAAAGAATAAAATTCCCCTTCTCTCCCTTTATCTTTCAGCTTGCAAAAGTAATGTTACTCTCTTCCACTTTTCCAAAATAAGCATTGATAATATACTGCAATTCTTCTAGCTGTTTGGTCTTTTTTTTTAAGTAATAAATACAGGAGGGAAATATTAGAAAGTATTTCTTTAAACTCAGATGTTTTCCACTGATCAAAAGGCAGGTATAAAACAAACATGAATTAAAGCAGTCACATACCTACATTCTTAAGTAGTTAACAGGTGGTAATTCACACATTAGGAAGCATTGATTTACATTTTGTATTTCTACTCCTGGTATAACTTGAGCAATAATTATACTACTCCAAATTCCGGGAGATTCAGACATATAATCTCAAACGTCACATGCATTTTTTAAGAAGTAGGCAAATGTATACTTAATGTATGAAGACCAAAGTGACTAAAATTAAATTCCATATACAATCCCAATTTCTTTACGTTTTAGGGAACTTGTTAGGAACTTTGATGGTGCAATCAACTGCTAACTGAAAGGCTAGCTGTTCAAACCCACCAGGAGAAAGATGTAGCAGTGTTTTTGTAAAGACTGAAAACCCTGGAAAGGTACTCTGTCCCTACAGGGTTGTTCTGAGTCAGAACTGGCTTGCAAGCGGTGGTTTGTTTCTTAGAACCTGTTGGTATACTCATCTGTATCCCAAAGAGTACGGATGGAGCCCATCAGGTACCGGCACAAAAGCAAGTAGTTGTTGTTGTTATGTGCCGTCGAGTTGCCTACGACTTATAGCGACCCTATGTACAACAGCCCTAAACACTGCTCTAGCCTGTGCCTAAGAGAAATATCCTTGTATATAAGATCCTCCAGTTCCTATGGTTCAGGATTCCTAGGTGGGCTACCCACACAAGCTCTCCAACTCTACAGGGAAAATGGCTACAAAATCTGTCAAATTGGCTTTATTCTCACCAATATAAGCAACTCGCTCATTAACCAACAGAAGCAGCAGGAACATAAATGAAGATGAAAATTTACCTAAAGATTTCCCGTAAGTCGAGGTATTTCGGTTACAGCAACTCTCTTAGCCTCTGATTTCCCTACTGCATAGACCTGGAATTCCACAGAGGACAGCTACTCAATTCTTCTAACTATGCCAGCACCAAACCCCAGGGAAAGCTACCTGCCCCATCTGCAGGAGGGCTTCCTTCATTCCTTATCTTTCTCTGTCCTTCCTTAAGCTCTGTCCTCTGCTTAGCCCTAACAGAGTACTTGAGGTCATCTTCGCACAAAGGATGGAAAGAAGAAAAAATAAATTGCCAATGAGAGCTTTTTTGTTCTAAAGCTCATTCCGTCCACAGCGTCCAAAGAGCATTTACCCCAGGAGATGAAACCTGGCACACAATGCTACATGGTAAGGGGGGAAAAAAATGCATAAAATCTCATACACAAAACTAGAAGGACACAGAAGCACCAACAGAGCTGGTCAAATAGACCAAAAAGTCTAAGAATATTCTGACATGAAGTTTCAGAATAAACAAATGGTTAATGACACATCTTTTGTAACACATGAATCAGCTACTGATTTGCAAGAGTGGGACACACCCTAGTACCTATGACTCTCAAGTACCTATTTCAAAGTGGACCTTGAGGTCTGCATTGCCAAACCATCTTACTGGGATAGGAGTAGAACTTTACAACTGTATGGGTTGTTAAAAATTTAAGTGGAAACTGAACAAATCATGATGATGGAAGTTAATCTGAGAACTCTCTTTACATTTGAACACCCCAAAAAAAAGAGTAGCAATACAAAATCAGGAGTAACCAATTGGTTCCTAGGAAGTAAATGCAATAATCATTTTGGGAGGTGAGGAGTATCAAAAACGGAGATTGTGCTGAAAACTGGAGAATGATCTCAATCTTACATAAAGACGCACAAAATGAGGCCATTAATAAAAAAACCCAACAAACATGTCTTACCTTAAGAGGCATCCAAACAGCATTCATAGTGTCAAGAATAGTTTAGACAATGCTCAGAAATGAACAAGAAGGGAGTCTTCAAAATTCCCCCAAGTCACAACGTATGAGCAGGTAGAAAAATTTTGTTTGAAGGTTACCTAAAAGAGAAGAAAACTTCCATTTAGACTGAAAAAAATTACTCAAGAAAAACCAAAGTACTTTCAGAACTCAGTGCAAAGATTTTAAGCACGATCTGTCTCACTATCCTCAAAAGATATCAAAATACAAGGCTCCTTTCAGAAAAGGGCAAACTGTATCTCTGTCTGTATATACACACATGAACACATCCTAGATAAGAATTTTTAAAAACTAATCTTCTTCTGTTGCTGTTATCAAAAATTAGAAAATGAAAATCCCAGAGAGAAAAATTATTATCCAAGGTACTTTATACCATTGAAAGACTAATTGGTCAGTGTTTTGGGGATTGTTTTTTAGTTCCTTAAATCAAATTCTTAATTTTATTTAGTGAGTTAACCATCGCTAATCTTTCTGATTGTACTAAGTTTTATCAGACTTAAATTAGGTTTCAGAGCTGACACTACTGAAAAATAAAATCTCTTCTGGACCAAAGCACTCAAAAACTGAAGGGGAAAAAAAGACCTTCTTGCCTAGAATCTTTACAAACCAACCAAACCCTCTCACTTAGGGGATGGAAGGCCTGGAAATTTGCCTGAAAGCAGAGGCTGGACTAAATGACCTCTCAAGAGCCCTGGTTCGTGTCTTAGGCCTGAACGGAATTCCAGCTTAACCAGTTACTGCTTCCCTTAAAATGGTGGCTTGCCCGAGTAGGGACAAAAATGACACCTCTTTAAAAATCAATTTTGAATAACAAAAAAGTTAAGTATCCTCATTTTCAAATAAGAACCTCTGGAGTGGATTTGTTCTTGGTAGGCGTTTTGTCACTCTGGATTTGAAGACTTGGCATCACTTTTCTTACCGCTCATGGATTTTCCTTAGGGGGAGGGGGTGGACAGAGCTTATGGAGCTTGACTCTTGACCCGTCTCGGGCTGGTTTCATACGCCCCTCCAAAGCCAGAAGGGGAAAGAAAGGGGAGAGCCAGCACCCCTCCCCCACCTTGGACCCTTGTCCCAAACCAATCCTCCCCCCTCGACACGTCCCTTCTGTAGAGCGACTCCTGCCCCATTCTCATTGTTGGGGTGGGGGTCAAAGGGAGAAGTGGGCTCAGGGCGGGGGGCGCCGCCGATGGTTGCTCCAGCTCGCTCCTGGAGGGGCGGCCCGCGGGATGCAGCTTCCCTTCCTCTCCGCGTCGGTCCGTCCCACCTCGGCTCGGCCTGGCGCCCAGGGCTCCGCTCGGCGCCCCTGGCCCCCGCTCCAGCCTGTTCCTCGGACAGCTAGGCCCCGTGCCACTCGGCCAGCCACTTGCGGCCCAGTCCCGAGGGTGGGCGCAGCGCGGGGGTCCCTGTGCCACACACACACACACGCGTTCCCACTCCCCCAAGCCCAGCCGCTTCCAGGGCCCTCGGCGGCGCCCGCTTCCCGGGCCCCTCAGCTCCCCGCCTCCCAGCCCGGCCGCCCCCTCAGGCTCTCCGGGTAGAAGCCTCTTCCCTTTCCCCACCATCACCCCTACCCACTCGTGCCCCCACCCCCAGGGCACCAGTGCCAACAGCAGCTCCCCCAGCCCCGGACCTACCTGCACGGCTCAACCAAGCCTAGAAGTGGGGGCGGGGAATCTTCCGCCCTCCTCCATCTCTCATTGGCCCTTCCGGGGCACATCGTGAACACCAATGGCTGGTAGCGAGTGTCCGTCAGAACGATAGGGCTGGACGGAAGGGGGAGAGGGATGCTGGTGCCTCGGCGTCTCTGTCTCTGGGTTATCTCTCTGTCTCTGTCTCTCCCTCGGCGCTTGGAAACGAGAAGCGTTTGGACTAGGGGCCCTGGCAGGGGCCTGAGTTGGGTGGAATCAGCTAAGAGAATCTTAGCTGGGCTTCCTAACTGTCTACCACTCTGACCCCCTACCTAAGTCCCCTTTCCGTCCTCTTCTCCATCACCCCCACTCCCTGCCCCCCACCCCTGTAAGGTTCTTCATCCAGGAAGCGACGTGATGAAAACTGGAGGCCTGAAAGCCACAGAGAGAGATTCTATATATGTATATAATCATTTACATATATAAATACTTACCTACATATATATTACCAGCCAGATATAAGGCCATGAGGGCCTGGAAGGAAAGGCACGCATCTCAGAGTCAGAAAAGGACTTGAGATACAACCACTTTAAGAAGGAATCCAAAATCACTCAAACAACTGCTAACAGTGCTTACCTTCTGGGAGCAGAGCCGAGTACGTGGGTCATCATCAGGTGGAAGGAAAACTTGTATTGCGCTGCATATATATTTTTGTAGCTTTTGATTTTGGTGCCATTCACAGTAAATAGCAATTTTTAAAAAATGATTTATATTTTTAAATAATTCTAGGGCCACAAAACCAGGGAAACAGGCTAGAATATGATTATCCAGAAAAACCGGGGCAAGACTCTTTTTTTTTTATATGTCAGATTCCAGATGCTGGTGGTAAAACCAAATGGAGGCAGTTAGGGACTTTACAAAATGGTGGACTGTCTGAACTGGGGAACATTTATTTTATTTTTTTTTCTATATTTTATTAATTTTCATAAACATTTACAGAGATTTTGGGTTTCCATTCATTCATTGTTGCACTATTCTCTCTACCCTCCTCCCAGTTTG
>NW_006399966.1:1743182-1747491 GCF_000299155.1 Elephantulus edwardii | reverse complement strand
AAGGGATATTCTTCCACTTTTCAAGATCTCTTTTTGTTTCTTGTAGTAATGTTTTGTAATTTTCTTGGAAAAGGTCCTTTGTACTTCTGGTTAAATTTACTCACTGGGGAACATTTAGATTCTTCTAACTATGCACAGTCTCCTCCACAACGATTTACAGCATCTGAAAACCCGCAAGAGGTTTAGCTAAAAGTCTGCTTCCAACTGCACGACAATGAGATGAGAGGAGTCTAAATATGATGCACGCCAAGGTAAAGTCATGCAAATGAAAAAGAAAGATTCAGGAAGATAGGAGAAACAGGAAATGGCTATGAGAGGAAAGTAAAGAGAGGAAGGGTTGCCACAAAAACAGGATAATAAAACTATTTTTCGAGGCCGTCTTTAATGACCCTCTTTAGGCTCTGGCAACCACTTGACAATAAGAATGAAAACCAAGAAAATACTCATACAGCAAGCACTCTTAACTTTGTTATGGCATGGACTCTTCTGGCAATCTGGCGAAACATATGGCTCCTTTCTCTGAATAATGTCTTCAAGTGCATAAAAAACATGTATGTAAAAATTAAAAAAATTCAAAGGGCATCAAATATATTGAAATATTGTTATCAAAGTATTTTTATGTAAAATATGATATGATAATATATGTACTTGTACTTAATAAATTAAATAATAAAACCTAACAGCAGCTATCAGGAAGGCATCAGTGGTTTTAACTCAAACCTACCAACCTGTTGGAGGGAGGAAGATGTGTCAGTATGCTTCCAAATATTTCTGCAGACTTGGAATCTCCACTGAACAATTAATTCTACGCTGCCCTATAAAGTTGCTATGAACCAAAATAACAACAATGGGTTTGAGTCTCGGGAGTTTTAAAAGCAGAGCTAGTGACCATCATAATTTTGAGGTAGTAATGGAGAAGTATTTCAAAATACCTGCAACAATTGTGATGTGATATGAAAATACCTCTGATTTATGTTGGTGACAAATTAGACAAGAGTACAGGTTTGATTTGATACTGCTTTGATTTGTTGTCTACACGTGTGATGATGAAAATGCTAAATTTGCCCCCACCATCTCATTCAAAATCGCTGATTCTCTAATCTGTGGACCATAAATTAAGATACCCTACCTTTGAAGCAAAAGGGAAAAAAACACAACCCTTAAAAGATCATTCTCCCCATCCCTACAGAATCTAGACATCTAGAATCTAGAATCTAGGGTTCCTTCCCTGTCTCTTTCCACTCCCCCCTGGCTCCACGTGCATTTCTATGCCCTGTCCTGCCTGCAGAATTATGACATCCTTGAGTCACATAGCATAAACAATTATTCGTGAACTTCGGGGATGGGGGGAAGTATATATATATATATATATATATATACACACACACACACACACACACCCGATTTTCCTTAAAACTCGAGAAAGTAAGCTCATTATTAAAGATGCGGTGGGGAGGAGAAACAGATCACAAAATTGCAGATCTGATATAGCAGGAGAAAGAAACCCAGAATGGGGCAATATTCATTCCCCAGAAGGAAAAACAAATTATAAATAGAAAGTATCTTTATCAGTTATGAGTATTAATTCTGTTTAAATCAAATTTAGAAAACACTTTCAATCCAGCTCCTGCTTTCAAGAAGCTACAAAAGGAGGCAAACCTCAGTATTTACCACATAGGATTTTTGTGAAGATTAAATGCATGGATACATTTTTATGGATTTAACCAATCCCTGACACAGGCTAAAAGAGTCAAAATTTGCTTGTTTTTAATTTAAAAAATAAGATCTTTGATTCTGGTGCTAGTATATTAATTTTTAACTTTCCCTCATTTATGTAAAATCTACAAATCATTTATTTTTTCTATTCCATCATTCATACATGTTTTGTTTCATAACATTAATTAGCACAGTTTAATGTATTGCATTAATTATGTCTCTTTTAACTCTTGTTATATATTGCTTTTCCCTTAACTCAATTTATCTATTTATTAATTTTTTACTCACCTCACCATCCTCCTATCTCTGGTAACTGTTAATATTCAGTCTTTTTACACTTTCAGGAACCCTATGGAGGATATGCTGTGAGTCTTCCAACTCCACAGCAATTATTTTTTCATTTTTTAATTTTCTCACAGTTTTTCCATTTATTAATGTTTACTTTCATGCCTTGCCTTTTAAACTCATCAGTGCCTTTTTAAACATACTATTAGCTGCACTGGAATCCCAGAGGTATGCGGTTCAAATCCACCAGATGCTCTGCTGGAGAAGGAGGGGAAGTCTGCTCCTGTACCAGTCAGATCCGATTTGACGGTACACACGCAAAATAATAATAAAATAAAATAAAATACATACTATTTTTAAAAAAAACACCTCACGTGGGGGAAAAATACTTTTGCTACTTGTATTACAAAGTACTAATTGTCATAATTCGGTATGTAAACACTTTAAAAATCAATCAAAATCCTGCAATCCTCACAAAGTGCTGGTGGGAGTGAAAATTGATATTGCCACTTTGGAATTGTGGTCATATCAAATGTATACCTAGACCAAGAAGCTATTGTCCAAATGAAACAAGAGAGTGAGTCAGGGTTGCATACTTTCTCCATACCTATTCAGTCTGTATGCTGATTAAAGCATTTGTGAAGTCAGACTCTATGAAGAAGAATGTGGAGCCAGGATCTGAGGAAAACTCATCAACAAGCTATGCTATGCAGCTAGCACAACCTTGAGGAAGATCTGAAACATTGCAGATGATCAAAGACTACACCTTCCAATATGGATTAAACCCCAGCATCAAGAACAGAAAGGTTCTCACCACTAGAACAATATGCAAAATCATGATAGATGGAGAAAGGATTGAAACTGTCAATGATTTCATCTTACTTGAATCCACCATCAACACTCTTGGTAGCAGCAATCAGGAGATAAGGAGACAACTTGCACTGAAAAAGTCCACTGTCAGGGACTTCTCCAAAATACTAAAGAGCAACAATGTCATTTTGAAAACTAAGGTACCTCTGGTTCAGGCCATGGTCTTTTAAATCCTTGCTATACATCTGAGAGCTTGACAACGAATAAGAATGATAGAAGAATTGTTGCTTTTGAGCTGTGGTGTTAGAGAAAAGTGCTAAATAGCCCATGGACTTCCAAAAGAACAAACAGGTAAATCTTGCAAAAAGTGCAGCCAAAGTGCTCCTTGGAGGCAGAGGTAGTGAAATTTCATCTCTCAGACTTTGGGCATGTTGCCTGTTGTTATTGTTAGGTGCTGTCAAGTACGAACAATAGTGATCCTATGAACAACAGATCCGAACCCTGTCCTATCCTGTGCCATCCTCACAATTTCTGACACACTTAACCCTGTTGCACCAGTGACTGTTTCAGTTTATCTGGTTGAGGGTCTTCCTCTATTTCACTGAAACTCCATCTTCACAAGTCCTGTGTTCCTCACCAAGAATACCTCTTCTAGCAGCATGCGCAAAGTATGTAAGATGAAGATTTATTATCTTTGCCTCCAAGGAAGACTCTGGCTGCACTTTCTCTGAGACATATTTGTTCTTTTGACAGTCCATAGGTTATTCAGTAATTTTCTCCAACACTACACCTCAAAGGCATCAATTATTCTTCTGTCATCCTTATTTATTTTCTAGCTGTCAGATGCATAGTAACTGACTAAAAGACCATTGCCTTAATCAGGTGCACCTTAGTCCTGAAACTGACATCATTGCTCCTCAACAATTTGGAAAGGTCCCTGACTGCAGACTCTCTAAGTACATTACATCTCCTAATGTCCTAACTGCTGACACCAAGGGTATTTGTAAATTCAAGTAAGATGAAGTCATGGACAGTCTGAAATGTTGCTATGAGTCGCAAGCGACTTGACGGCACATAACAACAGCAACAACAATCCTGATGTTACCTGTTGGTGCAGTAATGATAATCTCTGTTTTCTTGACATTGAGATGCAATCCATATTAAAGGCTATATTTTTTTTTCGATTTTCTGCAGCAAGTGCTTCAAGTCCTCCTCACTTTCAGCAAGCAAGGTTGTGTTGCTAGGAGAGACTTCCTTGGAAAGAAATGTCATGCTTGGAAAGGCAGAGGGAGGTTCAGGGGAAAAGAGGAAGATACACACACACACACACCAATGAGATGAATTGACATGGTGACTGCAACAATGGGCTGAAGTGTATCAAAGATGATAAGGTTGGTTTGGTACAGGAAAAGACAGGTCTATTGTTTATAAGGTCACTATGAGTCCTATTCAACTTAATGGCACCTAAAAACAACAAAAAAATTTAAGATATCTGTCT
>NW_006399966.1:1736593-1743082 GCF_000299155.1 Elephantulus edwardii | reverse complement strand
TACCAATTGACATATTTCAACAGACACTGTCCTGGATATGCTCACTAAGATGTGCCAAGAAAGCTGGCCAACTGACTGGAAGAGATTGATATTTGTTCCCAATCTAGAGAAAGGTGACCTGACAGAGTGCGGAAATCATCAAACAATATCATTAATATCACATCCAAGCAAAATTCTGCTGAAAATTATCCAGAAATGACTGGAGCAACATGTCAACAGAGAACTGCCATATGTGCAGGTTGGGGTTAGAAGAGGTTGTAGTATTAAGGATATTATAGCTAATGTTAGATGGATCTTGGCTGAAAACAGAGAGTACCAGAGGAATTGTCTATATGTATTTCATTGACTATACAAAGGCTTTTGACTATATGGATCACAACAAACTGTGACTGACTCAGAAGAATGGGAATCCCAGAACATTTGATTGTGCTTATGTGAAACCTATACTTGAACCAAGAGGCAGTCCTCAGAACAGAGGAAGGAGACACGGCATGGTTCAAAATTGGGAAGGGTGTCCACCAGGGATATATTCTGTCTCCATACCTTTTCAATCAGTATGCATAAAGATCATCTGGGACGCTGGGCTGTACGAGGAGGAATGTGGCATCAGGATTGGAGGAAGATTCATCAACAATCAGCGTTATGCAGATGACAGAACCCTTCTTGCTGATACTGAAGAGGACTTGAAGCACTTGCTGCAGAAGGTCAAGGACTGCAGTCTTCAATATGGATTGAAGCTCAACATCAAGAAAACAAAGATTCTCACCACTGGGCCAATTGCCAACATCAGTATGGATGGTGAAGAGATTGGGATTGTTAACAGTTTTAGTTTACTTAACTCTTGGTACCAGCAGCCAGAAAATCAAGAGACAAATTGCATTGGGAAGTCAGCTGTCAGGGACCTCTCCAGAGTACTGAAGAACAACAATATCAGGCTGGAGACTAAGGTGCACCTGCTCTGGGCCATAGTATTCACAATTGCTTGCTATGTCAGAGAGCTGAACAATGACTAGGAATGATAGAAACAGAATTGATGCCTTTGAGCTGTGGTGCTGGAGTAGAGTGTTGAATATATCATGGACTGTTAGGAGAATAAACAGGTTTAACCTGGAGAGGGTGAAACCGGGCTGCTCCTCAAAGACAAGGACTCGGAAGCTCCATCTGAAATACTTTGGACATAGTACAAGGAGGGACTGGTCTTTGGAGAGAGACATCATGTTTGAGAGGGTGGAGGGACAGCGCAAGAGAGGAAGACCATAATTTAGATGGATCGATTCAGTCACTGGAGTAATGGGGATAGGTGTGTTAGAGACAATAAGGTTGGCACAGGATAGAGCAGGATTTAGGGCTATTGTTCATAGGGTCACTATGAGTCACCAACAACTGGACGGCATGTAACAACAATAACAACATATACTAGAATTCCAGGGGTACCACCCACCCCTAGATAAATATTATACACAAGTGCACTCTTTAAATGTAACACTTACTGTATAAGAATATCAGTAGAAGTGTAGACCCTCTGCCCCAAATTGAAAATATTCCAAATGTCTACCTAAGTATAAAATTTATAAATTGGGATACAATTTAAAAAATTAAAGAACAATATAAGTTAATTTTTGTAACGTCAATATTCAACTTCTTGTTGTTGTTGCTATGTGCTGTTGAGTCGCTTGTGACTCATAGCAACCCTATGTACAGCAGCTCTAAACTCTGCTCTGTCCTGTGCCAATCTCACTGTCTCTGACACACTCATTCCGATTGCCCCAGTCACGAGAAAATACGTAAGAATATATATGTATATATTCACATATCAGCCCTCTGGTGGCCTTGTGGTAAGAAGTTGCTCTGCAATCTGAAAGACAACTGAATTAACTAGATGCTCCATAAGAGAAGGTTGGGCAATCTCACAAGCAATTTATTTACTGCCTTTTAAAACCCTCTAGATAGTCAGCTACAGGTCAGTTATGACTCAACAGCAATACACAACAATACACATGTAATGTGAATTCGTCTAATAAAGTTCAAATATAGGCAAAACTAATGAGACTAAGGTGCGTCTGATACAGGCCATGGTCTTTGCTATCACTTGTTATGCATCAAAGAGTTGGACAATGACTAGGGAGGACAGAGGAGAATAGATGCCTTTGAGCTGTGGTGTTGGAGAAGAGTATTGAGAGTACCATGGACTGCTAGGAAAACAAACAGATTCATCCTGGAAAGGGTTAAACCAGGCGCCTCTTTTGGAGGCAAGGATTCTGAGGCTCCATGTAACATACTTTGGTCATGTTGTGAGGAGGGACGGGTCCTTGGAGAAGGACATAATGCTTGGGAGGGTGGAGGGACAGAGCAGGAGGGGAAGGCCCTCTATGAGGTGGATTGATTGAGTGACTGGGGTAATTGGGATGGAAGTGTCAGAGACGGTGCGATTGGCACAGGACGGAGCAGAGTTTAGGGCTGTTGTACATAGGATCGCTATGAATCGCAAGCGACTTGACGGCACATAACAACAACAACAACAAACCTATATTGTTGAAGGATGCAGAAATACATGGTAAAGTTATAAAGAAAACCATGGGGGGAAAAACCATAAATGTTAGAAGAGCCAATAGGAAGGACAAAATAAGCTGTAGTTGATGAGGATGAGAGTATTCTAAGGGATTACCTGTTTTTGGATTGTGAGGTTTGTTGGTTTGTTTACCATAGTGGGGGTACATAGTAATGGCCCCATAACTATTTCCACATTTTACATTGTTAGCTGTTGTCAACCCTAACTCAGAGAAAACTTATGTGCAACAAACAGATCAAAACCTTGACCAATTTTGTACCATCCTCATAATCTTTATGTTCTTAAGCCCTTTGATACAGTTTCTGGATCTATTCGCCTCATTAAAGGTCTTCCTCTCTTTTGCTGACCCTCTACTTTCCCAAGCAAATTGTCCTTTACAGGAACTAGTATTGGTACAGTTGTGACAGGTTTTGGTTTTTGATGTTGATGTGTAATCCATACCAAAGACTCTAGTCTGATTTTTTTTCCAGTAAGTACTTCAAGTCCTCTTCATCTTTCGAAAGCAAGTTTATATCATCAGCAGAATTCAGATTTTTTATGTCTTTCTCCAACCCTGATGCTACATTCTTCTTCATGTAGTTCAGCATTTTGAATTATTTTCTCAGCATAGAAATTGAATTAAAAAAAACTTTTTTGTGTATTTTTTTTGGTATAAAAGTTATAGTTCTCAGTAAAAAAATTTTTTTTTTAATATATATCTCACTAGTGGCAAGAAGCTGCACTGCAATCCCAGAAGTACACAGTTCGAATCCGCCAGATGCTCTGCTGGAGAAGGAGGTACAATCTCCCTCTTTACCAGTCAGATCCGATTTGATGGTACACACACACACAAAATAATAAAAAATTTTTTTAAAAAATCTCAGTAGAAAAATGGACAAGGGGTATGTCAGAAATTTCATGAAAGGGAAAAATCACAAGGTGCTTAATAAATTAAAAGATGCTCAACTTTAGTGATAGTCACACGTTTAAATATCACTGAAAGCTCATTCTCATTTAACAGATGACAAATATGGGTAATGTTGCTACTATACGGAATAGTATGAGAATGAAGGGAAAGGTTTGGGATCTTCTTCATTGTCGTTTTCACAGAAGTTTACAAAAAGATTGGGTTTTCATTCATTACTGTGCATTTTCCTCCCTCCCCGAGTCCACTGGGTAATGCGCCTCTTGTTCCAGATTGTGAACTGTCGTACATATAATGCTGATCTACATTATTTTCAGACTGTGCTTCCCCACATCTGTCTCAATGCAGTGCTCACTATCTATCCACTTTTTTCCTGTTCCCTCCCACCCCAGTCTCCTCGGAAAGACATTTTTATATATAACAGGTAAAAGTAAAAATAACTACAATACTATGGAAGGCAATTAGGACAAAGCCATAAAGATTACCAATTGCTATGCACTTTAGTTCAGTGATCCTGTCCCTAAAAACTTACTCATTCCTCCAAATCTTTATCAATCACCTGCTGAGTGGCAGCCATTATTTTATGCCCTGGAATTTATCCTAATGATAAACTTGATACATTAAATATTAAAAAATAAACATTATCATTGTGAAACAGAACTTAAATTCCAGAGCTCAGGATCACCGTGTTCAACACGTCGTCACCCTGAGTTGGCAAATTTGAAGGCATCTAAAATGATAATTAAGGACATACATGCAAATCCAGCAGTCAACATCACTTGTTATTGTATACTGTCAAGTTGGATTTGATTGGCACAGGAGGATCATCTGGTGGATTTGAACTGCATGCCTTCAAGATTGCAGCATACCTTCTTGCCACTAGGCCACCAGAGCCCCCCTTCAACATCATTCCTAACTGAGAGAGACTGAGAGCATTCCTCTTGTGGATGGTAACCGGACAAACGTGTCCTCTATCACTACTAGTCAACGTTGCATTGGAAGACTGTTGTGGTTGTTAAGTGCTGTCGAGTCACAGGTGACTCATGAAGGAGAGTCCTCAACACTTTTGGAAGTCCTAGCTAGGGGAAAGAAAGTGTATCTAAATTGGTAAAGAAGAAGAAAAAAACATCATTATTTACAGACAATATGTTCCTATAGGCAGAAAAATCTCAAATACTCAGCAAGAGAATGACAAGAACAAATTCAAAGATTCAGCAAAGTGGAAAGGTACAAGATGAACATACAAAAATCAGTCGGATTCTGCTACACCAGGAAAGAGAACTCTGATGAAGAAATTACAATAGCCATTTATAATAAGTTGTTATTGTTGTTATATACCATCGAGTTGCTTGCAACTCATAGCGACCCTACATATATGAGCCCTAAATCCTTTTCTATCCTGTGCCAACCTCATTGTCGCCAACACACCTACTCCCACTACCCCAATTACTGAATCAGTCCATCTCATCAAGGGTCTCTCTCTCCTGTGCTGTCCCTCCACCCTCCCAAACATGTTGTCCCTCTCCAAGGACTGGTCCTTCCTTGCAACATGCCCAAAATATGTCAGATGAAGCTTCAGAATACTTGACTCCAAGGAGCAGCCTGGTTTCACCATCTCCAGGACAAACCTGTTTATTCTCCTAGCTGTCCATGATATATTCAACACTCTTCTCCAGCACCACAGCTCAAAGGCATCAATTCTCTTTCTAGCTTCCCTAGTCACTGTCGAGCTCTCCGAGGCATAGCACTCAATTGTGAAGACAATAGCCTGGATCAGGCGTACCTAAGTCTCCAGCCTGACGTCGTTGCTCTTCAGTACTCTTCTCTTCAGAAGTCCCTGACAGCTGACTTTCCCAATACAATTCATCTCTTGATTTTCTGGCTGCTGGTACAAAGAGTGTTCACTGTGGAGCCAAGCAAACTAAAACTGTTAACTATCTCAATCACCTCACCATCCATTCTGATGCTGCTAAATTGGTCCAGTGGTGAGAATCTTTGTTTTCTTGATGTTGAGCTTCAATCCATATTGTAGGCTGCAATCCTTGACCTTCTGCAGCAAGTGCTTCCTCCTCAATATCAGCAAGAAGGGATGTGTCATCTGCATAATGAGGGTTGTTGACGAATCTTCCTCCAATCCTGAAGCCACATTCCTCCTCTTACAGCCCAGTATCTTGGATGATGTGTTCTGCATACAGATTGAAAAAGTCTGAAGGCAGGATATATCCCTGGCGGACCCCTTCCCAGTTTTGAACCATGCAGTGTTCCCTTGCTCTGTTCTGATGACTGCCTCTTGGTCCAAGTATAGATTTTGCATAAGCACAATCAAATGTTCTGGGATTCCCATTCTTCTCAGAGTCAGCCACAGCTTGTTGTGATCCACAAAGTCAAAAGTCTTTGCATAGAAAAAATATAAAATAATTAAAATAGAACTAAATAAAAATAAAAAGACTTATACAAATAAAACACTACTACTAGAGCTAGAAAAGAAACCCATATAAATAGAATATACATACTCATCGATACAAAGGTTTGGCATTGTGAAAATGTAAATACTCAAAGCATTGCCACTAGGCCATCAGAAGCATGGGCAGACCTGCAGCCTTTTAAAATTCATTTGGTTATTACTGTTTTGTTTGTTTGTTTGTTTTTTATCAGTTTATTTTATTTTATTATTATTTGTGTGTGTGTGTGTGTGTCTGTGTACCGTCAAATCAGATCTGACTGGTACTGGAGGATATTGTCCCTCCTTTCCCGGCAGAGCATCTGGTGGATTCGAACCATGCACCTCTGGGATTGCAGTGCAGCTTTTTGCCACTAGGCCACCAGAGCTCCCCTTGGTTGTTACTGTTTTTTAAATGAGCACTCCTAAGTGGTACAGCACTATTCTGTCATTTCTCTGTATTGAGGTAACTAACAAACTACGGCTGACTCTGAGAAGAATGGGAATCCCAGAACACTTGATCGTTCTAATGTGAAACTTATACTTGGACCAGGAGGCAGTCGTCAGAACAGAGCA
>NW_006399966.1:1733319-1735088 GCF_000299155.1 Elephantulus edwardii | reverse complement strand
CTTTTGTTTAGAGTCAACAACACCTTCCAGAGGGTCCTTATTTTTAATAAGTCAGGGCCGAGGGATTATTTTTTAATCCTTTGATACTATATTTTGGAGGAACATTCTTTTAAGCCGTACAGCACTCTTCTGTCAATTTGTTGTACTGAGGTAATCTGGGTTTGCTGTGATGCTCAACCTTTTACCATTGGGGTATCAAAAGCCATAATGGCTGACCATGGTGGAAAGTATTTGGTGGAGTTCCCAGTTTGAAGACAAGTTGGAAAGCAGGAGTGGCATCCACTTCCTAAACCACATGCCTCTGGAAACTTTATGAACTCAGAGAAGCAATAGTTGTAGAAAGGCCTCAGGTCTTTTTGTTCAGGGAATCGCTATGAGTCGTGCACGACTTGATGGTAATCAACAACAACCACAAAACAACAATATGAAACCTATACCTGATTCAAGAAGCTGTTATACAAACAGCACAAGGAAATATACCATGGATTAAAATCAAGGAAGATGTTCATTAATACTTTATCCTTTCCTCAAGTGTATTCAGTCTGTATGCTGAACAAATCATTCAAGAAGTTACACTATATGAAGAAACATATGGCATCAGAATAGCAGAAGATTGGGAAAGCAGTGGAATGCTCCCACATCGGAGTTTTTGGGTGGTGAGAGCCAATGAGAATGCTTGATTATGGAAAAACGTTTAATGATGGAGCTCATGGAGTTTGAATCTTGCATTGGTTCTTAAATTCGGTTGGGCCCTTGGGCTGGTTTTCATTGTTTTTGGTCAAACATTCATCTAAGTGGTATAGCACTGATCTGTCCATTTGCTGTACAGAGGTAACTCATGGTTGCTGTGAGGCTGAACACTGTGACACTGATGCATCAAATATGATAATAGTTACCCGTGATGGACAGTGTCTGGTGGAGCTCCCCGATTAAAACAAGCTTGGAAGCAGGAGTGACATCCACTTTCAAAATAGCTTACCTCCAGAAACCCTATGAACTTGGAGAAACAAGGAAAGTTATACAAGTGTTCAGGTCTTTCGTTCATAGGATCTCTATGAGTCATCTATGACTCAATGTTACTTAACCGTAAGAACAACAACAACATCATAGAGAGAACTCTGTTAGCCTAGTGGACAGAAAATTACACTACCAAGCCAAAGGAGGAGGATTTTTTAGTCTGTGGCCCTCAGACCTGGTTTTAATTGTTTTTGGTCAAACATTCTTCTAAGTGGCATAGCACAGGTCTGTCCATTTTCTGTACAGAGGTAACTCATGGTTGTTGTGATGCTGAACACTGTGACACTGATGTGTCAAATGCAATAATAGTTACCCGTGGTAGACAGTGTTTGGTGGAGCTCCCCAGTCAAAACAAGCTTGGAAGCAGAGTGGCATCCTCTTCCAAAATAGCTTGCCTCCGGAAACACTATAAACTTGGAGAAACGATTAAAGTTATACAAGTGTTCAGGTCTTTCATTCAGAGAGTCGCTATGAGTCATCTATGATTCAAAGGCATAGCTAATAGCTTTACATGGAAAAGAAAAAGACTTCAGATAAAAAAAAATACTACTGAGGCAAAGTTAAGTCTCACACTTGCTGATTTTAAGACCTACTGTGCTGGAGAAGAGTATTGAATGTACCATGGACTGCCAAGAAAACAAACAGATTCATCCTGTTGTTGTTGTTGTTATGTGCTGTCGAGTCGCTTGCGACTCATAGCGACCCTATGTACAACAGCCCTAAACTCTGCTCTGTCCTGTGCCAATCGCACT
>NW_006399966.1:1717160-1732914 GCF_000299155.1 Elephantulus edwardii | reverse complement strand
GAGGGTCAGCTATGGGTCAGTTATGACTCGACGGTACACAAGAACATATAGCCATAAGGGAATTCTGCTGATCTGGTGGTAAGAAGCTGCACTGTAATCCCGAAGGTACATGATTCCAATCCACCAGCTGTTCTGGAGGAAAAGGATGGACAATCTCCTCCCATGAAATGAACTGCTTCAGAATATCCATTGGAGGGTTAGATATGGGTTGGTTCCAATTCAATGGCACATAATAACATACAGCCATAGGAAAAGGATATATAGCTCTGATGCACACACTGTCTCAATTTTAAAATGTAGTGTTCCTTTGCACTGTTCAGACAAAAACTTCTTGACCTAGGTATAGGTTTCACATGTGCATAATTAAATATTCTAGGATTCCCAATTTTCTCAATGTTAGCCATCATTTATTATGATCCACACAGTCAAATGCCTTTACATAGTCTATAAAACTCATCCTATCGTATTCTTGCCTTCAGAAAAGATCCGTACTTATTCAAACTTTATGCTGAGCAAGTTATTTGAGAGGCTAGATTTTATCAAGAGGAATGTGGCATTAAAGCAGAAAAAGAAATCATGAGGGTAGGCAGGATAGAGCAAGGTTCAGACTTAGTTCATTGGGTTGCTATGAGTTGAAGTCACCTAACAACATGCTGACGTATAATGCTGTGAGTGATAGGATATTATTCATATACAAACAAGGAAGATCTGTTAATACAACGATCAATCAAATAGTGCACCACCACTAAAGCCAAAGATGAAGTTAAAGATTGCTACCAACTTACACGTTAGGATCTTTAAAGTTCAAATTCAAGGTTCTGGCTCTAGAGGAAGGCTTTCTCTCTTTGGCCATGGTTTTAAGAGTTTCTAAAGCATAGGATCTAAAGGATAGGTATGCTCCATGCTTGGCTCTTACTTCTTGATGCTACTGAGATTCTCAGCTTCTCTGCTCACTCCTCTCTCCTTTTATTTCCCACCCCCTCCCCCTTATTTCTTATGAGACAGAAGATGTTTCCAGTTCCAGGAAAACATCAGATCTGGGCATGACAAGATTAAGGGTGTGGCATCCCACTGTCACTCCTTTTACAACTAACAGGTTTATCAGATCATAGGGAATCAATGCTTAACATTTATTACATCATTATATCCAGAACACTAAGAATCACGGTTTAGACAAGTAAACAGGTATTTAGGGGAGGTGCAACTCAATCCACAACATATATTTTCCATGGAAAGAAAAGGAAGGGAGTGGAGGGATGATTACTAAATCATATTATTTTGGGTGATGAGAATAAGGGGATGATCAACACAATAATACCAAAGAAAGACACAGAGAGGTGTGACAAGAGTTAGACAACAAAAGGAAATGCTTTAACATACACAACACAGTAATCATGGTAACAATCTATGAATGGCCATATAGCAGACTGACAAGATGAATAGGCATGGGTAAATGAAAGAACTTCACCCATGACCATACCTACGTTGGTAGAAGACCTTTGTACATATGTGAAAAAAAAAATATATATATATAAATATATATAGTTGATTGCCTTCGAGTCGAGCATGACTCATAGCAACCCTATTAACAAAAGGCTTGAAGCCCCTCTACAACCATCAAATTTATGCAAGTTCATAGGGTTTCTGGAGGCATGTATATGAGAGAAAGAGAGGAGACAGACAGAACAGCATAGTATTCTGGTGGCCTAGTGGTTAGGATCTAAGCTGCCAACCCGAGGCCACATGGTTTGAATCCATCAGCTGCTCTGTGGGAGAAACATGGACAATCTCCTCCCACATAATTTACTGCCTCTGAAAACCTGCTGGAAGATCAACCATGGGTTGGTTTCAACACAATATAAATATTTAGAGCAAACAGCGAACAATACAATAATGAAAAGACATTGATTCTTCTTCTCTCATCCTTACACTGTTCAACTTTCAGATCCATAGAAAGCAATTAAAAATACTGTGGCTTGAAACAAAAACAAACAAACAATCAAAACAAAACAAAACAAACCCTGACTTGGATCAGGCACATCAAAGTCTTTAAACTAAGATCTTTGCTCTTTAGCACTTTGAAGAGGTCCTTGGCAGCAGATTTTCCCAAAACAAGAAGTCTTTTGATTTCTTTACTGCTGCTATCATGGTTGTTGATTGTGGATCTAAGTAAAATGAAATCATTGACAACTTTTATCTTTTCTGTATCTATCACAATACGGCCTATTGACCCAGTGATGAAGATTTTTGTTTTCTTGATGTTCAGATGTAATCTCTATTGAAGGCTGTAGTCTTTGTTCTTCTTCAGTCAAGTACTTCAAGTCTTCTTCACTTTTTGCAAGCAACCCACACAGGTCTCTTTAGGAGAGACATGGGCAATCTCCTTTTGTGTGATTTACAGTCTCTGAAAACCCACTGGAGGGGATGCTCAAATCAGTTTTGTCTGGACTACAGGAATTTAATGAAAATAATGGAAAATTGTAAAAAGAAAAGAAATAAAAGGACATATCTATAGTTTTTCCTTCTTTACTCATTAGTAAGCGGAAAATAGAAAGAGGGTTGGTAGAATGTGCGTGTATCAAGAAGTAAAGTATCAAAACAACTATGAGATATCATCTCACCCCAGTAAGAATAGCAAAATATAACAGAACATCAAGCAACAAATGCTAGCGAAGATGTGGAGAAACTGGAACTCTTATTCACTGTTGGTGGGAATGTAAGATGGTACAACCATTGTGGAAGGCGGTGTGGCGCTTTCTCAAAAAATTGCAAATAGAGATACCATTTGACCCAGCAATCCCATTACTGGGAATATACCCCAGAGAGACCATGTCTGCCATCCAAGCAGATATATGCACACCCATGTTTATTTCAGCTTTGTTTACAATAGCAAAGAATTGGAAGCAGCCTAAGGGCCCATCAACAAACGAATGGATAGAGAAGCTGTGGTATATCCACACAATGGAATACTACGCAGCATTGAAAAACAAGGAACTCATGCAATATTATTCGAAGTGGGTGACCATGGAGGACATTATGCTGAGTGAAATATCTCAGCCACAAAGGGACAAATACTGCATAGTGCCACTGTTATAGAATGGGTCTGTCATCAGGGTGGGGGTATGACAGAAAAAACTGGATAAATTATGTATATTGTATTGAAACAGATGAGGGAAAGAACAGATTAGAAGTGATATATGATTATTATGGTTAGCACAGGAATTCAGAATTAAGGTTGCATAGAGAAGTATACTCGGGGTGGGGGGTCGGGGGAAGGGACGTGGGAATTGTATACTAATGAAGGAATTTTTTTTCTTTTTTTTTCTTTTTTCTCTCTTCGGAGGGGGAAGCGAGCTGGTGGGGAGGGGTGGGAAGGGAGAAAATTGCGGCAATGAATGAATGGAAATCCAAAACCTCTGTAATAAAAAATTAAAAATTTTAAAAAAAAAAGAAGTAAAGTAGTTTTGTGAAGCTTTTCTTTTGTCTTGTTAAGGAAAAAAACCTTCAACACACAAATACAAGCTACAAAATACAAATTGTATCATTTCAGTGATTACACACACACAAAAAGCTCTTTAATATTGCACAAAACAGAGATGGATGGTTCAATTTGTGCTATATATTTACATTCTTCTGTATGCAGAATGACGTAAACACCATGACCAAATCACAAGGTTGTTTGTTGTTAAGTGCTGTCGAGTCGTAGGCAACTTATAGCGACCCTAGGAACAAAAGTCCCCAACACTTGCTTGACTTCCATCCTTTCTCCAGGTTCATAGGATTTCTGGAGGCAAGCTATTTCAGAAGTGGACACCACTCCTGCTTCCAAGCTTGCTTTAATCGGGGAGCTCCACCAAACATTGTCCACCATGGGTAACCATTAACTCATTTGACACATCAGTATCACAGTGTTCAGCTTCACAGCAACCACAAGTTACCTCTGTACTATTCTCCAATCCCAACTCTCTTATTACATTTCATTATAATACTTGATCTTTTTGAGCTATCCTTTGAAACCTTCTGTTCAGCTTTTTTACTTTGGCATATTTTCCTTTTGTTTTGACTTCTAGGCAAATGGACACACCAGAGCTATACGACCTAGAAGAATGTTTGACCAAAAACGATGAAAAGCAGGTCTGAGGGCCGCTAAATCACAAGGTAGATTATGAAACAGAAGGAAAAGCTTTATTAATGGAGTTGTCTCTTTTGCCTGTACTTTCTCTGTTTTTTAAACAAAGAGCTCCACAATTTAGGTTTGCACTCAGACCTGACACAAATGATGGAGCCAGTTTTATCCATCATTTACCACCGTGTGACCTTGGACAAGCTATTTAAGCACTCAGCGCATCAGTTTCTTTCTTTTGGAAATTAGGGATAGTCATCACACTAGTCCCAGGGGTGGTGGAGAGGATTAAATATGCTAAGTCAGACTCTTAGGATAACATTAATTTTCATAAGTGGATTAATATGTGGCATCCACTTTCTAAACAACATGCCTCTGGAAGCTCTGTGAACTTAGATAAATGTCGATAGTTGTAGAAAAGCTTCAGGCCTTTTGTTCTTAGGGTTGCTGTGAGTGGTGCTCGACTCCACGGCAATCAACAACAACAGTTAGCACATTCAAGCTGGTAACAGAAGATATGGACATTTGAGAAGGGGGCCGGGGACAAAGGAGTTAATTTTGACTAATGGTGACCCTGGAGGCCACAGTAGAACCATCTGAGGCTGTAAGTCTTTTACAACTCATAACATTCTCCCATCAGGTTTCCTAGGTCACAAATTTCTGTGGGTGGAAACTGCCCACGTTGGAGTGAGTGGTGATTTTGAACTGCTAACCTTTTTATCTGCCGCCGGATAGTTAAGTACAACAGGAACAAGATCTCAACATTTTTATCTCTGGTTGTAGACATATGTAGCCCATGTCTTCATAGTAATGAAGAATGTATTTACTCCAGCTGCTGGGAATGCTAATAACAGAAAGTCTTAAAATTTTTTTTTTGGTCTTTTCAGGGATTGTCTCAATTGAAAAGACTTGTCTTATCTAAGGTTCCTTCTCCTTCCTCGAACAGTCTGTATCCAGTAGTTCCTCAATATGAGAATATATGAAGGTCCGGACCCCTTGCTCTACCTCAGGGCAACTCTAAAGGATTACTTAGTATGATATTTATATTTGCAAAATATACTTTATTCTGCCACCACTAAGGTAAACTTGTTTGAAGTCTTTTCCTCCTCATTTTGTCAAATTGGAAACATGTTCTTTAAAAAAATGGGGTAAATTTCTGATTATCCAGATAAGTAGATATATTTGAATATATTCAAATGTAGATATTTGAGTAAATATATTAAAACCTTGTTTTTAAAATATTTCAAAAATTTTATATGGTTTGCATACCTTAATATACTTTTGAAGAAAGTATTGAAAGGTTGTAAATAAGTTTTTTAGTTGGAATTTGTGTAAACAAGTTGTTTGTATTTGGGAAAAAAGCTTATGGACGTGCTGATAAGAACCCCCCACCCCATCTGTGGTAAGTCTTTTAGCATAATTGCCTGACCAGCTAGACAGCCTTTCAGCATTGCTAGAGCTCAGGCTCCCATTGTCTGCCATGGAGAATGCCACATAGAGTTATCTGCAGACATCCACAGGCAGATGGGACTATTAGGCAGGTCCAATCTCCATGAGCAGGTTGTGGGAAGAAAATATTGCCAGCAGAGACCCTCAATACAATGGTTAGGAGTCTGTGGCAGCTGAGATATAGAAGAACTGGCCCTTCAGATAAGATTATGTGTCAATCACCTACAAATCATTTCAACAACAAATCAGATTTTGGTGAAAGTAACTCTTCCATTAGTTTGCTGTCTGCTCTTAACCTGTTGAAGGAAAAGGAATGTAAATGTTGCATTAAAATGATGAGTTTACAGTGGTACCTCCAATTCCAATTAATCCCACAGCGTGATTTCTTGCTTTCACCATCTCCATATTCATATGTATCTTCCTTCCACCATGAGAAGTCTGATTTATCTTCCCAATTCAGTATCTTTTCCCCAAGTGATTTTCCCGTATCACTAAAGTAAGCACACATATTCAAGAGAGAGATCAGGATTTGCTTGTACTTCTCTCCCCAGTAAGGAGCCCAGATGGTGTAATGGTTAAAGAATTTTAGTTGCTAACTAAAAGGTCTGCAGTTCAAAACCACCAGCTCCATTGTAGGATAAAAATGAGGCTTCATAAAAATTTAAAGCCTTGGAAATTCTAGGTGGGTAATTCCACTATCCTGTAGGATTGCTATGAGTGAGAACTGACTTGATGGACATCATGCTTGGAAGAGTAGAAGATCAGCGTAAGAGAGGAGACCTTGGATGAGATGGTGACTGTGGCAATGGGGGCAGGGGTGTCAGAGACAGTGAGATTGGCTTCAGATAGAGCAAGCTTCAGATCTGTTGTTGATAGGTAGACTCGATGGCACATAACAAGAAGAATGGCATCAAAGATTTAAACTTGGTAAGAAAATTTTCTTCAAAATTATTGTTCTATGCTAAAGGAGCATTTCTCTTTAAAATTTTTTAAATTTTATTTTATTATTTTTGCGTGAGCGTACCATCAAATCAGATCTGACTTGTACAGGAGGAGATTGTCCCTCCTTCCCCGGCAGAGCATCTGGTGGATTCGAACCATGCACCTCTGGGATTGTAGTTGCAGATCCTTGCCACTAGGCCACCAGAGCTCCCCTAAAAAAAAAAATTAAATAAATGTTAAGGTTTTTTGATTGCTTTCTGCACATTATCTTATTCCCTATCTTGGAAAAAAGTGTCCTCATTTTTGCAACAGTGTGCATTTAACACTCTTTGCCAACATCTCAATTTAAAAGCATCAGTTCTTCTTTGGTCTTCCTTACTTATTGTCCAGCTTTCACACACATATGAAGTAAGTGAAAAGACTATAGCTTGTGCTCACTTTGGTCACACATTAGGGTCAGAATGAGACAGAGGTAGGGAGAGGTGGGGTGGAGACACAGGGCCTCAGTTCTGACATGTGCAGTAAAGGCTGTGCATTCCCCTGGAAGCAACTAGTGTTTCAGGTGCATGAATGACATTGGGAGCAAAGGACTGGAGCTGCGAAACACATCATTCCATAATTCCAAACTCAAACCCAAGAGCATGCCGAACTGCAGAGCCAGTTGACTATATGTAGTAAGAGACACTGAGAATTTTAAAGAATGGTCTAGGATTTTAAAGAATGGTTTTTCTATCCATTGCCTTAAACCTGACCACACGGCCAGGTGGGAATATTTAAGGGAATCTTTGAGGCTCCATCCATCATTCTTAGCTCCCCTGGGGGTATGGTCTCCAGCTGCCTCAAATGTAGCACCGGGTTCACCATTGATACATATCTTCAGCATCAACAATTGTGAGGCCAACCTAAGAGACCTAAGCAGACTGTAGAGAGACTGTGACAAGGCGTAACCTGATGGAGCCAAACAGCGATGGCCAGGGTCCTTGAGACCGTAACTTCAGCACCAGGAAAGCAGCAGCATAAGTAATGTGTGTCCTGTAGGGCCAGGAGTTCCTGTGCCAGATGCATCTTGTGTTTGAGAAGTTGTTTGATAGGGGAGCTCTGGTGGCCTAGTGGCAAGAAGCTGCACTGCAATCCCAGAGGTACATGGGTCGAATCCACCCGATGCTCTGCCGGGGAAGGAGGGACAATCTCCTCCTGTACCAGTCAGATCTGATTTGACGGTACACGCACAAACACAAATAATAAAATTAAAAAAAAAAAAGAAGTTGTTTGAACAAATTGAGGGATTGTGTCTTGCTGTTAACTTGGTTTGGGACTGCTATTTACCAAACCTGGACTTTGTGTAATATCCTTTATCTCCTCCAACCCAAACTGTTTGCCTAATGTACCCAACAGAGATTTTGTAATGTCTGTGTGGCCATTTGCAATACATTTCAGATCCTGTAATTAGTAGAAGTAGGTGCAACAGAAGCCTTGTTTGGCCTTATAGAGATCAGTTTTATACTGTGGATATTGTTGATTGGGACAGTTCCCTTGTGTGGGGTTAGCAGAGGTCAAACTCAGCTGTCCCCATGTTACCTTTACTCTATTTACAGATGCCTTGCTTGGAGAAGTGCCCTCTTCCACCTCTTGTTCTGGAAGAGGTCTGTCTCACTTTTTGAGATACATCTTTCCTAATAAACTTACCTTTTCTCTCATCTTCATCCTGTCTCCTCACATTTCCTCTCAACTGCATGCTCTAACAAAGTCTTGACCCACACCCAGCTTATTATTTCCGAGCAAGAGCATAACCAGGCTACGATCAGGGGACTTGTCCTTTGTCAATGTATCTTCCTGTTGCCTACCATTCAATTCTGTTCTTTGATAGAGCAAAGGGGGTTCTTAATCTGGATATTCATAGCACGTAACAGTCTAGATACTAAAATTACAACAATATAAAATAGATTAACATGGCCCCTATAGCCCTGAAGCCTTTCATTGTTTTTCCTCCCCATCATTTTTGCCATCTTTGCAGTCTCGATGACTGTCTCATCATCAAAGGCCTGCTTTTCTTTAGGCCCTGCAACTATGCCTCTGGAGTTCCCAAACAAGTTCTACGTCAGGGCTGGTTACATTGTTTGCTTTCTAGTTGAAACACATCATGGACCAGCCCTTTTTCTGGGATTCTCTGCTTTCAGCAAGATCCATCTGACATCAGCAATGACATCACTCATGTAACACAGCCTTTTCTCAATACAGTTTGTATTTTTGGTAGTTTCCTGTCCGTGTACTGCTCCAGTCAGTTGTGTTTTTTTAATGAGAAAAATTTATATTAAAAATTAGACAGCTGGAAATTTAGATTATTTCAATCCCCCCCCCCCCCCAAATATCCAAAGAATCATAGTCAGGAGCAAGTCGAACGAACACAGGCCTTCTCTCCCTCAGGCCTAATCAAGGTGTTGACCTTGGCCACATCAATGTCATAGTTTCTTTTTACAATAAACATTTTTCTACACTAGTTTATTAATGTCATAGTTTCTTTTTTTAAATTAAGTCCTTTTTTTGTTTTTTAAAATTAATTTTAATGGAAGTTTACAAAGACTTAGGGTTTCCATTCATTCACTGTTGCACTTTCTTCCCTGCCCACCCCCTCCACCCAATTCACTCTTCTCCTTGAAAAGTAAAACTCTTTCATTGTTATGCAATCCCTTCCCCCAAGTCCATTCCACTGTGTAGCCTTCATTCCAGACTCCTGTCATGACATTAATACCCAATCATATATCCCATCCCTTTTAAACTGTTCTCTCCCTCACCTGTTTCAATGCAATATACACCATTCATCTCCTCTTTCTCGGTCTTCCCCCAACCCCAATGTCAGTCCCATTTTACAACACTGGCCCTATGCAATATTTGTCCGTTTGTGACTGAGATATTTCACTCAGCATAATGTTCTCCAGGGTCACTCATTTGTATAATATTTCATGAGTTCCTTGCTTTTCAATGCTCCATAGTATTCCATAGTGGGATTATACCAGAGCTTCTCTATGCATTTGTTTGTTGATGGGCATTTGGGTTGTTTCCCGCTCTTTGCTATTGCAAACAAAGCCGCAATAAACATGGGTGTGCATATATTATTAACGTCATAGTTTCTTTACAGTTTGTTTGAGCTGGTGCTTGTTGGCCTTGCCATCCACAGTGAAAACAAGTGTGTTATCTTCTTCATGGCTGACTCAGTGGTCAGGGGAAACTTGATGACGGCATAGTGGACAAGCTTGTTTCTTTTTTGGGGGTGCTCTTCTGGGGCTGCCTTTGGAGACCCAGTGTTAAAGGCTGCTGGGAGATGAGTGACATGCGGATCTTCTTTTTCTTGGGGCTGTGGATGCCCTTCAGGATTGGCCTTCTTGGCCTTTAATGCCTTTGCTTTGGCTTCAGTTTTCAGAGGGTCAGGGAGCTTCCTTCTTTGCTTTTGGGACTAACTTTATAAAAAGACCCCAGTCATTTTTTAATAATCTTCAGCAAGATTTTACTTGCATGTAAGAGTAATGATATTGTTTGATAATTTCCACGTTCTGTTGGATCATCTTTTTTTGGAATAGAAACAAAGATCTCTTCCAGTGCATTAAAGGTATGTTCTTGGGAAAAAATTATTCAGCACGCATGATTTAGAACAATTCAGTTGAAGTTTAAAACAGTTACAGTTTTCAATGAAAAGGTAATCTTTCCTACAAGGTCAGAAACTCCTATTATTGTGTTACTAGAAGGGAGTGACACTCAGCTATATAAATTGTAGGGTGGAGAGACAAACTCTAGCAGCCAATGGATTTAAACCTGATAAGGGGATTTTCTTTCTAAAGGGCCTCTTTTAAAAATATTAAAGAAATGGTAGATTTCTACTGCTTCCTTGTTTATTGCAAACCTATTCATGATGAAGACCAATGAAAACTAGCAACAGAAGGAAGCTTCATGAGTCCATTTTGAGTATCAATGGCTATAGATAGTATGTGAAGTGGAAGCTGAATGTGGAGAATGGCAAGACTAGTAGTGAAAGCATACTGTTTCCCAGGACCTTTAGTTTGTATCATGAGTTGAAAGTGTACATCAAACTTGTAAAAATGAAGAAGCACTTACTCTAAGACTAAGACAGTGTACAAGAAAGCAATTATAAAACCCTAACCTTTTTACTTTCCCCCCTTCACACTTTTTAAAAAAATTTTCTTATACTGGTTTATTTACAAAGTTTATATACATTGTTTTTCATACGGGATCTTCCCCATTCACACACAGCCCCACTCATCAACTTGTGGGCCCGTCTTATGATTAATGCTCCCCCCCTTGGATTCTCATACTCGTTCTAGAATAATGGTCTTATACAATATTTGTCATTATGGGGCTGAGTTAGTTCACTTTACATAATTCTCTCCAGTCCCTTCCAAGTTAGGTATTAATTTATAAAATCCTTGCTCCTGCATATTTTAAGAGAAGTGTCATTTTAGTTTAGAAAGACTTAGAAGAAATTTTTTGGGTAATAATAATAATTTGGGAGAAAAGTTCCTTAAGTTTAAATCCTTTAACCGCTGTGCTCTCCACCCTGCAATCTATAGCTGGGCTTCAGTTCCTTCTAGTAACATAATAGGGCCATCTGACCTTATATCAAAGATGACCTTTTAAAATATGAACATTTTGTGCTCGCTTCGGCAGCACATATACTAAAACTGGAACGATACAGAGATCAGCAAGAAGTGTTCCATAAAAAAAAACAAAACATTTTAACTGTTTTAAACCTTAATTGAATTACTGCTAGTTTTGCTCTGAATCACAGACTTCTTTATTCCTCCCTCCACCCCTTACCTTCTTTACTGGTTTCAGGTGAATTATTTTCCCTGGAGATGGCTAAGCACAGGAAAGCTAGCTTTCATCTAATGCAGGCATCACAAGAATACACACCCTAGGTGAGTAGTCGAAGCACCCCCCTGGCGTTCCTTCTTAAAGCTTATGTTGCTAAGAGCTTTCATGTAACATGGGAGTGACTCCTTCTAAATGCCTTTCTAGATAGAGAGCAGCTGTTTACAAGAGCAAAGGAGACAGCCATCTTTAAAGCCAGGTTCACAGGTTTCCGAAATATGCTCAGTCAGGAATAACCTTGTTAAATGCCATCCAGTCGACTCTGAATGATTGGATGTGCAATCTTCATCCTAAGATACTCAAGCCCACTGTTACTGTCATGCATAAACCTGTTCGCTTTTGAGTAGGACTCATAGTGACCCTCTGAACAACAGAATTGAACTCTATCTTGCACCATCTTATCATCCCAGATACACTTGAACCCATATCCTGTTACTGTGTCAGTTCATCTGGTTAAGGGTCTTCCACTTTTGCTGACCCTCTTCCACCTGTCCAAGGAATAGCTTCTCCTAACATGACCAAAGTATGTGAGATGAAGTTTCAATATCCTTGCCTCCAAGGAGCACTCTGGCTGCACTTTCTTCAAGACATATTAGTTCTTTTGGCACTCCATAGGGTATTGAGCACTTTTCTCCAACACAACTCAAAGGCATCAGTTATCCTATCATCCTTATTCATTGTCCAGCTCTCTGATGTGTGGCAGGTGACTGGAAGAACTATAGTTTCAATCAGGTGCACCTTAGTCTTTAAACTGGTATCAGTAATTAATCTACTCAACCCCTGCACCAGCAAACGGCCAGATGATTAACTGCCAATCTTTCCCCCTTTTCTGGCGGCCTCATAAGGGGCTGAGCTCTCAATGCAAGAGCAGCTGCTTCCAGTGCACCAGCTGCTTCATGAAAGAAAGATGGATAATCAATCTCCTTTCACGTGATTTACAGCCTCTGAAAACCAGCTGCAGGGTCAGCTATGAATCATTTCTGACTGGATGGTGATTAGTGAGATTTGAAAGACCATGGCTTCATTCACGCACATCTTAGTCTTCAAACTGCCCTCACTGCTCTTCAGGACTTTGGAGAGGAATCGGACAGCTGACTTTCTCCAGTGCTATGTCTCCTGATATCCTGACTGCAGGTACCAAGGATGTTGATTGAAATCACTGGCACGTTCCCCACCAGGCCCAGAAGGTATTTCTGATCCCAGATGATCCTTTCCTCCATGAATAAATGTGATCTTGCTGAAATAGGTTAACTCTTAAAAAAACCCACCTTCACCATGAATAAACATGATACCCTTTCCCTGACTATGGAGTTTTAAAAGAATCCTTTCCTCTTTATTTTTGGGGCTACAATTGGTTTGTATCTTCATATCTCCCTGTGTAAATATTTTTCTTAATAAATCTTTTTGCTTGCATAGAACAGCTTGGAATCGTGTTTTGCTATTTTAACAGGAAGAAGAACCCACATTTAAGATAATGCACTGAAGGTGAGCTCTGGTGGCCTAGTGGCAAGAAGCTGCACTGCAATCCCAGAGGTGCTTTGAATCCACCAGATGTTCTGCTGGAAGAGGGACAATCTGCTCTTATACCAGTCAGATCTGATTTGATGGTACACACAACAACAACAACAACAAAAGGTATGCACTGGAGCCATTTTTTCTTGACAATCACATTTAGGGAATGAAACAGCTACAAATAAATGTTTATTACTCTATTATTGTCCAGCATAATATTGTAAGCCTGACAAGAGAGGAAGAAACAAAGGAATTTGCAAATTATCATACTAATTTAGCTTCCAATTCTAAATTGGACATTAGAAAATTTTTGCTATAAAAAGACAGGTCATAAAAAAAAAGACAGGTCATAAGAGTCTCTTAACTCTTTCACTATAGTCAGAAACCAGTGAAAGATTCCATGCCAACAAATGGGAATGGCTGGGTTTCAGCAAAGCTGTACTTTTAAATACAGCACTGCAGAGCACTTGTCTCACAAGAACCATGTCTTGGTCCAGTCAGCTTCTCAGTGTGTCATATCTATTTTATCAATATCACTGTATACTTGGACAATATTTTACAAAGCACTTCCACAATAATTAACATCCTCATGCTCACAAGTCTCTGAGGTAAGAATGATCTTAGTATTGACAAGAAACTATATTGTTATGTGCTGTCGAGTGGCCCTCGACTCATAGCGACCCTATGTACCATAGCCCTAAACCCTGCTCTATCCTTTGCCAATCTTACTGTCTTCGACACATTAACCCCTATTACCTCAGTGACTGAATCAACCCATCTCATAGAGGGTCTTCCTCTCATGTGCTGTCCCTCCACCCTCCCAAGCATGACGACCCTCTCCAAGTACTGATTCCATCTTGCAACATGTCCATAGTATGTCAGAAGAAGCTTCAGAATCCTTGCCTCCAAGGAGCAGCCCGGCTTCACCCTCTCCAGGAGGAACCTGTTTGTTCTAGTAGTTCATAGTATATTCAATACTTTTCCCCAGCACCACAGCTCAAAGGCATCAACTCTCCTTCTATCATCTCTAGTCATTGTCCAGCTCTCTGATGCACTGCCAGCAACTGCAAAGACCATGGCCTATATCAGGTGCACCTTAGTCTCCAGACTGACATCGTTGCTTTTCAGTACTTTGGTGAGGTCTCTGACAGCAGACTTTCCCCAATGCAATTTGTCTTTTAATTTCCTGGATGCTGGTACCAAGAGTGTTGACTGTAGAGTCAAGCAAACTGAAGCGGTTAACAATCTCAATCTCTTCACCGTCTATCATGATGCTGCCAGTTGGCCCAGTAGTGAGAATCTTTGTTTTCTTGTTGTTGCGCCTCAATCCATATTGAAGGCTGTAGTCCTTGACCTTCTGCTGCAAGCACTTAAGGTCCTCCTCAGTTTCAGCAAGCAGGGTCATCTGCATAACGCAGATTGTTGATGAGTGTACCTCCAACCCTGATGTCATACTTCTCCTCATAGAGCCCAGGCTCCCAGATAATCTGTTCTGTATAGAGATTGAAACGATATGGAGATAGGACACATCCTTGATGCGCAACCTTCCCAATTTTGAACCATGCAGTGTTTCCTTGCTCTGTTCTGCCTGCCTCCTGGTCCAAATATCATGAAAAGGTTGAGAAAAAATGGGGTTGCTTTCATATTTAAAAAGAGGAATCTCTAGACCCATCTTGAAAAACAATGTTGTGAGAGGATAATATCCATATGCATACAAAGTAGTCCAGTGAATACCATCATTCAAAAATATGCACCAACAACCAGAGCAGAAGAGGAGGAAATAGAAAATTTCTACCAACTTCAGCAGAGATTGATCGTACATGCAATCAAGATGCATTCATAATAATGGGTGACTGGAATGCAAAAGTTGGAAATAGAGATCAGCAGTTGGAAAACATGGACTTGGTGACAGAAATGAAGAAATGATAGAATTTTGCACAGTCAGTGACATTCTTTGCAAATACTTTTATAACAAACATAAATGCAGGCTATACACATGGATTTCACCTGATGGTAGACATAGGAATCAGATCAATTGCATCTGTGGAAAGAATTGCTGGAGCAGCTTAATAGCTGTGAAAACAAGCCAGGTGCTGATTGTGAAACAGACCACCACTTACTCATATGCAAATTCAAGCTGAAGCTGAGGAAACTTAAACCAAATCCACAGGAGCCAAAATATGACTTTGATTTCATACCACCTGAATTTCAGAATCATCTCAGGAACAGGTTTGAGGCCTTGGACATTAATGAGCGAAGACTGGATGAGCTGTGGGAAGATATCAAGAATATCATCCATAGGGGAGCCCTGGTGGCCTAGTGGCAAGGAGCTGCAACTACAATCCCAGAGGTGCATGGTTCGAATCCACCAGATGCTCTGCCGGGGAAGGAGGGACAATCTCCTCCTGTACCAGTCAGATCTGATTTGACGGTACACGCATACACACACACACAAAAATCATCCAGATATGCACACCTATGTTTATTGCAGCTTTGTTCACAATAGCAAAGAATTGGAAACAACCTAAGTGCCCATCAATAAACGAATGGATAGAGCAGCTCTGGTATATTCACACAATGGAATACTATGCAGCATTGAAAAACAAGGAACTCATGCAATATTATTCTAAATGGGTGACCCTGGAGGACATTATGCTGAGTGAAATATTTCAGTCACAAAAGGACAAGTATTGCATAGTGCCACTGTTGTAGAATGGGACTGATATCAGGGTTGGGATGAGACTGAGAAGAATTGGATAAATTACTTATGTTGTTGTTGTTGTTGTTATGTGCCGTCGAGTCGCCTGCGACTCATAGCGACCCTATGTACAACAGCCCTAAACTCCG
>NW_006399966.1:1709205-1714555 GCF_000299155.1 Elephantulus edwardii | reverse complement strand
AAACTCAACCTCCTTTGCCATCTCTGTTATCTAAATGTTGTACATAGGGTTTTCAGAGGCCTGCTATTTCAGAAGTGGATGGCCAATCCTTCTTCCTAACGAAGCTCTGGTAACCTAGTGGTAAGAAGCTGTACTGCAATCCCAAAGGCACGGAGTTCAAATCCACCAGCTGCTCTGGTGAAGGATGGGCAAACTACTCCTGTGTGACTTACTGCCTCTGAAAACCAGCTAAAGGGTCAGCTATGAGTTGGTTACAACTCAATGGTACACAATAACGAAATTACTTATACTGCATTGAAATAGATGAGGGAAAGAACAGTTTAATGGCGATATATGATTGGGTATTACCATTATGACAAGAGTCCAGAATGAAGGTTGCATAGTGGAGCATACTCAGGGCGGCGGGCTGGGGGATGGGGAGGGAGGGACTGTATATCAATGAAGGAATTTTTCTTTTACTTTTCAAAGAGAAGAGCGAACTGGGGGGGGGAAGGGGAGAGGCAGGGAGAAAAATGCAACAATGAATGAGTGGAAATGCAAAATCTCTGTAAATGTTCATTAATATTAATAAAAAAATTTAAAAAGTAAAAATTTCATTCAGGAACAACGTAAAAAGAAGAGGAAGAAAAGACCAAGATGGACGTCAGAAGAAACTCTAAATATTGCACTGGAGAGTAAAGAAGCCAAAGAAAATGGAAGAAATCAAGATATTAAGGAATGGAACAGAAGATTCTAGAGGGCAGCGCGGGAAGACAAAGTGAAGTATTACAATGAAATGTTCAAGGAACTGGAGTCAGAAAATCAAAAGGGTTGAACTCGCTCAGCATCTCTTAAGCTGGAGGAACTAAAGAACCAATTCAAACCTTGAGCTGCAATACTTCAGGATGCTTTGGGCAGAATATTAAATCTGTGTTTCGTTGCCTATGCAAAGGCATTTGACTGTGTGGATAGCAACAGACTATGGCTGACTCTGAGAAGAATGGGAATCCCAGAACACTTGATTGTGCTTATACGAAACCTATACTTGGACCACGAAAGAAAATAGATCACTAATAATAAAGTTTTGTGAAAACTGGACTTCTCTAGCATACTCTCTAGTAGATTATTTCAAAAGGTAGAGGGGACTATGAGACATAGTTTGAAATTTCCAGAGGAAGTCCAAACTAAACAAGAATGAGTATCACTAATGTCAAAAGTGTCTATAAAAAAACCAAAACAAACAAACAAAAGTGTCTATTATTACCTCAATTTCCTTTTCTAAGATGATGTAGAACATAAGGAGGTGTCCTGTTAACCCAAAGGCCAAATCTGTTGGTTCAGATTCACCAACAGTTTCAAGGGGAAAGACAGATTTACAACCTCAGAAACACAATGGAGGGTTTGGCTGGCTAGAAGTCAGTTCTGACTTGACTGTACTGGAAGAAAGAGAATCCACCACGTAAAGTTGTTTAGAGGACTGAAAATACTGTACACAAAGCTCTCACCAAAGATTACTTAATATTCAGTTATAAAGAAAATCTATACCAAACTTTCATATATCATTCATTAGTAGTTAAATAAGTCAAAGAACATGCTTGTATCTAGTGTCTGTTTATCCCTGCCTATTCCAGAACAACTGACTTTGCTTATGTGAAACCTATACTTGGACCAGGAAGCAGGTGGTCGGCAGAACAGAGCAAGAAAATACTGCTTGGATCAAAATCAGGAAGCGTATACACCAGGGATGCATCCTATTTCCAAATATTTTCAATCTATGTGCAGAACAGATCATGCGGGAGGCTGGGTACTATGAGGAGGAATGTGGCATCAGTATTGGAGGAAGACTCATCAACAACCTTGACTGCTGAAACTGAGGACCTGAAGCACTTGCTGCAGGTCAAGGACTGCAGCCTTTAAATATGGGTTCAAACTCAACATCAAGAAAACAAAGATTCTCACCACTGGGCTGATCGACAGCATCATGATAGATGAAGAGATTGAGATGGTTAACAGCTTTAGTTTGCTTGGCTCCACAATCTTGGTGGTAGCAGCAGCCAGGAAGTCAAAAGATGAATTGCTGGTTTTTCACCTAGGCAGCCTGGGTTCAACTCTGTGTGGGAACAAAACAACAACAACAACAACAACAAAAAACACAGGTGTATTGCTTTGGGAAAATCTGCAGTCAGGGACCTCTCCAGAGTACTGAAGAGCAATGTCATCAATCTGGAGACTAAGGTACACCTGCATTAGGAAGCTGGGCAACAACTAGGAATAGGGAGTTGATGCCTTTGAGCTGTGGTGCTGGAGAAGAGTATTGAATATACCTTGGAATGCCAGGAGAAAACAACAGGTTTGTCCTGGAGAGGGTGAAACCAGTCCTCGGAGAGGGACAATGCAAGAGAGGAAGACCCTCAGTGAGACGGACTGACTCAGTGACTGGAGCAACAGGTGTGTCAGACAGTAAGGTTGGCTCTGGATAGAGCAGGGTCAGGTCACTATGTAGGAGTTGCAAGCAACTCGAGGAAACATAACTGACAGTATCTGTCAGGTCCTAGGTAAAGTCTGAGTCTGTTAAATTGTCAAGCCAACCACCAGTCATAGCGACCTTATGAGCAAAGGCTCTGAACTTTGCCCTATCCTGAGCCAACTCACCATCTCTGACACACCTGATTCTACTGCCAGCCACTGTGACAATCCATTATATCCAGGGTCTTCCCCCCCAGCGCTGACACCCCACCCTTTCAAGCATGATGTCCTTCCCCAAAGACTGGTCCCTCCCGACAACTAGTTGGTGCAAATGGCTAAGTGCTTGACTTGGTAGTTCTATGGTTGGTGACTGGAACATACTCCAAAGTTCCCTGGTGAATTGCTCCCAAAGGAAAACCCTATGTAGTTCGACTGTGCACATACAAGGTACTCATGGATCAGAATAGACTTAATGGCAAATACAAGATTAAGAAGTCTTGAACCTGCCTGGCTTAACACCTCTACTTCATGTGTTTTATCCTAGCCTGATGCTAGCCTTTAAATCTGAACAGAGCCTGTTAGCAGTCTACACTTTCTCCAAAACAGGGGAGAGAAAGACTCAAATTACAATAACATATTCTAACATATATCTAATTGAAACAGAAAGCTTTGAGTCTCTTTTAAAGAAATTTCAGGAAGAACACAATTCAAAGGAAAAGCAGCTGACTTGCAAAGTTACAGCTGCTAAGAGACTTCTGTAGTTTGAAGAGTAGATATTTTAAGGGGAGCTCTGGTGGCCTAGTGGCAAGAAACTGCATTGCAATCCCAGAGGAACACGGTTCGAATCCACCAGACGCTCTGCCGGAGAAGGAGGCGCAATATCCTCCTGTACCAGTCAGATCTGATTTGATGGTACACGCACACAAAATAATAATAAAAAAAAAAAAGAGAGTAGATATTTTAGAAATTACTATTGATATTTGTCACATGTATTAAAATCCCAAGTAATTCTAAAAGAGGGTGTGTTTTTAAAAAGATATATTAGAAGAGGGCAAAAGTTAAAAAAAATAGAGCAACATTGTTCTAGACTTCTGTGGAACATAAAACTAATGGGTCATTTCTGTTGGCTGTGCCTTACTTATAAAATAAAGGTGGCACAGATAGGATATAGTTTTAAGAACTTAATTATAAATTGTTTTCAAAAGTAATTTATTTGGATTTTCCATATCCTTTAATCGCAAATATATTAACAGAAAAGACTCCCCCCCTCAAAGACTGTACAATTTCTGAAATAAGTCAGTTAAAGCAAAAAGACATAAAATTACATTGTTTCAATGCAAATAGAACACACACATCACACCCACACTTGTATTTTCCTAGGTTTTCACAAAGAAAAACAGTACACCATATTTCTCAGTGAAAACCCATACTCTATACTCTGGCTAATCAGAGACTTCCAAACATTTTTCTTCAAAAAGAGTATTTTTAATAGACTAAATACTGGTTTATCACTGAGTTTTTGTTTAAGATATAACAGCAGCATGGTTCAAATGTCACTTGCAGTTCTTGGAAAAAAGAAAAATAGTAAAGCAATGAAATACATAAAAATCAGGGGCTGCTTTTCATTAATTTGAGTACCACAGTTCTCTTGAAATAAGTATTTCCAACTTTTTAAAATCCCAGAATTTAGAACCATTACAGTGGGAAATCCCCCCAACTATATAGCATGACTTCTGAACAAAAGCGTGAGTGTGTATATATTGTGTGTGTATGTATGTAAAAAGCTTAAAGGAAAATAAAGATGTCAAAGTTCTTGGTATATTTTCATCAAAGCAACTTCTGAAAGTCAAAGCAAACATTTTGCTTGATCAAAATGTGTTTGTTTCCTCTTCTGGTTTGATCCCTATTTCATGTAAAACAAAGTTGTCAGAAATAGCTACTAGGTGAAAAACACAGACCCCCTATACCTATAACTCTCAAAGTAGATATGGGAGGAGGGAAGGAATTAAGCCAAGACTGGGCTGGGAGGGTCCCTCAGTTAGCCACTGCCATGGTATGCCTTCTACAACTATCCTTTTACCCTTGGTCTCAATATTCTCACCTCTGGCACAGGATATAAAGTCCTACAATAAAAAGATAATTATATTTCAACAAATGATGAGTTCAGCTTTTTTCCAGGCTTTATAATACAGAGTTTAGGCGTTCTATGAAACTCCAAATCTGATACTCTTCCTACTACAGAAAGATAAAGAACTAATTATATTTCAATAATAAGTTTAGCTTTTTCCAGGTTTTGTAACACAGAACTCAGTGTTCTATAAAACTCCAAATCTGATACTGTTATACAGCTGGCTTATGATTTGCCAATTAAAAAAAATAATCTAAAATGAAATATTACAGAATTAATGGGTAATAAAATGGAATATCTGTTAGAATCCAAGCATTGTTCTTTGAGAATCTTTAATGATATCTATTATTTTTTAACCTTTCTTTATAAGTGATTTTCTTATTCCTTAAGGTAGCACATGTACATAGTAAGAAGGAAATTTTGTCAGACACCTCTCTGGTATCCAATAACTAATCTAAGACTCTGACTTCAGTTAATTTATAATGGTATCTAATACATGTTCAAAAATGAGAGAAACAGCAAATGATAGAAATTTACTGAGTCTATAGGTTAAAAAATTTTTTCAAATCTTCGGTAATTCACCTTATTTTCACAATTTGACTAACAAATACAGGTAACCAGCAGATAAGTTTGTCTTTTATCAAATAATAATTGTAGGCCTGTTATTAAGAAACTATAATTGGTTATATTCTGAAATTGGCACTTAATACAATGTTAACAAGTTCCCCTAAAATTTTCAACAATTAAAATAAAGGAGATACACAATTTAGTAATGTT
>NW_006399966.1:1652275-1707995 GCF_000299155.1 Elephantulus edwardii | reverse complement strand
GATTTCCAGAAGTTAAAATTCGTCACTTTCAGCTGCATGAAGTTGAGTATCATCGGCATCTGTCATGCTACTCTCCTGGGATTCATCTGTTCCCACTTTAAAAACAAAAGAAAAATCGATGGTAAGGTATTTGACCAGAATTTCTTTTCTATTCATGAAAACAGGTAAGAAAAAATTGCATTCTATTCAGAGACATGAGCATTAAATAAGCGTCTTTCAAAAGGTCCAAATCCTGATTTTTAACCAAATGCAAGCTTTATTTTCCCATTATACCCCATGTTTAAGACTAGCTTACTGTATTTAAATTTTAAGTGCTTTACTGTCCAACCTACTTCTGCCTAAAAAATTTACTTTTGTTCTAGGAGCTTGGCCATCAATTTTACATGTTTAATCAAAAGAATATCCTACACATGAAGAAAACAAGTTCTCAGAGACACAAAGAATGACCCCTCCCTTATTCTCAATCATCAGCTGTACTTTGTTTACTGGTTTCTTGTTGTTATGTGCCATTGAGTCACCTGAGACCTACAGCGATCCTATGTACAGAAGTTCTGAACCCTTCCCTGTCCTGAGCCAGTCTCATTAATTCCGACACTACAACCCCCAGTGCCCCAGTCACTGTATTAATCCATCTCATCTGGGGTCTTCCTCTCCTGTGTTGTCCCTCCACCCTTCCGAATATGATGTCCTTTTCCAAGGACCTGGCAATGTGCCCAAAATATATGAGACAGAGCTTCAAAACTCTAGCCTCCAAGGGGAGACTTGGTTTCACGCTCTCCAAGGCAGAACTATTTGTTTTTGGGGTTTTTTTGCTGTCCATGGGATTCAAGACTCTTCTCCAGCACCACAATTCGAAGGCATCGATTCTTGTGTCATCCTTAATCATTGTCCAGCTCTCTGATGCATACCAAGTAATTATGAAGACCATGGCCTGGATTAGGTTCACCTTAGTCTCTCGATTGACATCGTTGCTTTTCAGCACTGGAGAGGTCCCTGACAGAAAACTTTCCCAATGCAATTTGTCTTTTGATTTCCTGAGTGTTGACTGTGGAGGCAAGCAAGCTGTAATTATTAACAATCTCAATCTCTTCTCCACCTATCACAGTGCTGCCAACTGGCCCAGTGGTAAGACTCTTTGTCGTCTTGATGTTAAGCTTCAATACATATTGAAGACTACAGTTCTTTACCTTCTGCAGCAAGCGCTTCAGGTCTTCTTCAGCTTCTGCAAGCAAGGTTGTGTCATCTGCATAATGTAGGTTGTTGAGTCTTCCTCCCATCCCGATGCCACACTCCTCCTCATAAAGCCCTGCTTCCCGAATAATCTGTTCTGCATTTAGATTGAAAAGGTCTGGAAACAGGATGCGTCCATGATGCACTCCTTTTCTGATTCTGAACCATGCAGTGTTGCTTTGCTCTGTTCTGACAAATGCTTCCTGGTTACACAAATGCTTATAGGTTTTGCTTAAGCACAACGAAGTGTTCTGGGATTCCCATTTTCCTCAAGCCACAATTTGTTGTGATTCAAACAGTCAAATGCCTTTGCATAGTCAATGAAACACAGATAGACATACAGTCCTCTGGTACTCTCTGCTTTCTGCCAAGATCTATCTGACAGTGGCAATAATGTCTCTAGTGTCACGATCTTTTCTAAACCCACCCTGTATTTCTGATGGTTCTCTGTCAGTGTACTGTTCCAGTCACTTCTGGATGATCTTCAGCAGGATTTTCCTAGTTTGTGATATTAGTGATATTGTTTGATAATTTCCAAACTGTCATCAATGATAATTTTTGTTCTTTCTTCTTTTCTTTTTAAAATTTATTATTAATTTCAATGAAAATTTACAGAGACTTTGGAATTCCATTCATTCATTGTTGCACTTTTCTTGAACCCTAAGTTTATACAGAGGGAGCTCTGGTGGCATGGTCCATAGGGAGTTTTGCTGCTAACACAAAATTCTCATCTCCCTAACACTTTAAGTTCGTTAGTGGCTGTTCAGGAAGAAGATGGGCAATCTCCTCCAAAGCAATTTACAGCCTCAAAAAATCTGCTGTAGGTTCAGCTATGAGTTGGTACTGATTTGACAGCAATGAGTAACTGAGTGAAATTTATATATATTAGTCATATACTTGCATTTTAATAAGCTCTACTACAGATCTATTCACACACTTAACACTGACAACATTTTTAGCATGCCTACATACCTAGCTTCTTTTTTCTCCTTATTACATTTTTATGAAGAGATAAGGCAAGCAATAGCCATCGAAAAGTAAACTGAGGTAAAAGTCAGTAATAGTTTTGACAAAAATCACCCAGCAAATTGGATCCCAAACTGAGAATAGTCATCTGACTTCATAGGCATTCTACTCACACTGATCTGCTTCCCTAAATACCTTTTGTGTAAAGAATATAGTAGTTAGAAAAAGAAAAGAACAGCCCACAAATGCTTATGCAAAAGGTAACTTCTGGTGATTTATAAATATTTCCATGTTTATATTGTCATAAAAAAATCTGTTCCATTTCACCTGATTCTTTTACAGTGCTTCTCTAGATTTCTGATTTGAGTCACCACATACAAGCTTAATTCACATGGACGATACTCACTGATTTGTTCTTCTTGAGTTATTGGCTCTTCATCATCTGGAAGGTAGCGCTTATCAATTGCTTCCTTAATCTGGTTATTGGCTCCTTTAGGATCTAAATCCATAGCCCAAGAGAAATTCATCAAGGCGAGATGTGTTTGACCTAACTTCTTGTAAACCTAAAAATAAACAGCAGCACTACATTTTTCATTAAGTTGTGAGCTTCAATTATAAACCCCAAACATTTAAGTTAGGCTCCTGGTTTAGAATGTTCTAAATCCACTCTAGATTTCCCTGTGTAGCAAAAACAGCTTAGTTCTTGGCCACAAATGGAAAAGATGGTAGTTCAAACTCCCAGAGGAACCTCAGAAGAAAGGTCACAGCCTTGTAAATTTGGGGAGAATAGCTTTACTCTGCATGTATAGTACAGCCATGAATCAGAATCAATCTGAGGGCAATTGGTGGTAAGCTTCCAAGAAATCTAACTCTGACACTGGACAGAAGCTGATTAAGCCTTATTTACACTGGTTTTAAACAGTTATACCAACTTCTCAACACCTGTCCACTAATTCTTGACTTTTTAAAAAAAAAAAATAATCTTATTTTATTATTATTTTTTGTGGTATTCCACCAAATCAGATCTGACTGGTATAGGAGGGGATTGTTCCTCCTTCTCCAGCACAGCATCTGTTGGATTCGAACCGTGACCTCTGGATTGCAGTGCAGCTTCTTGCCACTAGGCCACCAGAGTTCACCCTGTCCACTAATCCTTAGCTACTTTAAGCAACTAGGACATCTAGGGGTTCAGCTGGTAAAGTGCTAGTTAAACTGGCCTTTGAAATCATGTAAACTTTTTCTAATCAAGGTCACGTAGTGTCATTAATTTTTGGGCATTTATAAATACTATATTTTGAATTGGAAATGAATGGCTTTCCATGAGGTAGTCACAACTATGAATTCACTACTGACGCTGGACTACCAGTGCTATATACCACCAAAATTACAGTACGCTCAGAATTTGAGGGGCTGTGGTTTTGCTCCTTCGTTAGGAAATAATATTCCTAATATGAGTTTTAATAATATTAAAACAAAATTCAATTTTTATTCCCAGCACACTTAGTTGAGAGTTGTAGTTGAACTTGCTTTTTAAATGTTGAATAATAAGGATTAGCTTTATACTTCAAACATTAGTATTTGCTAAAAAGTCATAGTTTAGGACCAAGGCCCCAGTCTTTACCTTTCCTATTAAGAAGTAAACAAGGGATTCTTTGGGAACAATTTGTTTTAATTCTTCAAGTTCTTGTAAAGCAGACTGGAAAAAAGAAAAGAAAAACAACCTTAGAATAATAACAACATTTTACAAAGGTTTTTTTTCACTTTGGGAAAAAAAAATCTAGTCAAGTGTTTTCATTAGATAATCCCAAATCTTAATAAAAGCATGTTAAATCTCATCAGTGTACTTCTTTATTGTATTAAATCTTGTTATAATAGAATGTTAAAAAATATTCATGATAACAGGAATTCACTGGAAATACACTCCAGAATGAACATATATATGTACAAAATCTGTGAAACACACAGGTTCTGACAATTCTTACTGCTGTCACCATTTTATTTAAGATAACATTAAGCTATCACATTGTAAATAAAAATGTTTTGGAAATCAAGAAATCAGAAGTACTATGAATGGTGGTTCTCTTTTGTGCAATCACTAAGTTATGAATACGAGCCTGCTACTTCAACTACTGATGAAGAGAGTAAAATGTAATTTCTAAACTGAATTAAAGCTGCCTAGTAATCTTCTGACCATTCATTGCTACAAGGCAGGATGACTGAGAGATAGGATGGGACAAGGAATAAGATTTGTATCTAGGGAGCTCTGGTGGCCTAATGGCAAGAAGCTGTGCTGCAATCCAGAAGAAACACAGTTCAAGGCCACCAGTTGGCTCTACAGGAAAAGGACAGACAAGATTTGCATCTAAAGGTGAGAGATGATCATTAAAAAGAAAAGAGGCCCCTCAAAATTTGAGATATTGCCCAATTTTTCCATCTAGCAAGTGATAAACATTTTTATGTTACATCAAGTTAGCATTAGTGTGGGGATATGTGGAAGTGTAAAGTGACAGAAGCTATCTGTGAGGACAATTTAGCACTTTCCAACAAGTTAAACAGCTCTGAGGACTCAGTAGTAAGGAGCTGTGTTGTTAACCCAAAGGCACATTGTTCGAATCCACCAGCAGCAGCTCTTTAGATGGGTAATACACATATGTATGTTCATTCCTTTGTCAACTGTTCATGAATTGTGATCTTAAGAGAATGGTTTAAATTTTATCTTTATAACTCTTCTATATGTTGAATCTTTATAAGAGCGAATCATACACTCTTAAATACCCATAGTTCTATATTTCATAAAGATGTACAATCACAAAATAGCTCTTAAAAATGGGGTAAATGAACAATTTCAGATAAAATTAAACAAATAGCTTTTAGTTTATTAAAATAAAGGGTACAAAGCTAAGACATATAATTCAGAAGAACAATAAGATATTTATCTTACCTTATATTTTTCATTTGCAAATAAGACTGAGGCTCTGTGGAATTTGCATAGGGGATTCTTGGGGTCAATAACAATGGCTTTGTTTAGGGTATCCAAAGCCTTCTCTGATTTTTTCAGTGCATGCTGAACCTTTAAGAAATAAAATTATTAATGTTTCCTTTTGATAGGTATGAAGAAAGGTGAGAAGCAAATAGTATGACTCAAAGGCAACATAAAAATAATGTTAGAGATAGGGCTATATTATGTTGGACTGTCTAATGGGTTAACTAGATTTAGTAACTGATAACCACACTAATAATAAGTTACCTCTAAGGATCTTTTTAAGTCACATTTAGCTGCTTTATTTTGAAGATGAGACTATGGTTTATCTTTAAATGTTTGATGTTTAGAAATGTAAAATTACTTGCTCTTGGCTCAGACTCTAGGTTCCTGGTCCCTAATCCTGTTCTCTCTCAGTCACCATTATGCAGCTATAATGACCATCAAAATTCTACCTTTAGAGCAAATAGTTGGTGACTGTTAGGTCTAATAGTCAAGTAAAACCTTAGATTTTCCTCCACAAGAAGAAACTTACACTATTACAATATATTTTAACAGTTCTATAACAGTCATCTAAATAGCAGAATTTTGAAAATTGTGTTGAAAGAATACCTAAGAGGATTTGGCTCTAAGTATTACCAATACTGTCTTACTTTTAACAATGACCTTCTTTACTTATTGTAGGAATTTATTTGAGAAAAAAAAAGATAGTTCTGCTTTTCATATGTGGAAACTACTAATCTGTAATACTGGGAAATAAATTACATATATTCCTCACTCCTGGACATAACTGGGTTCCAAAGCCCAAGATGGTATATGAAAATTGGCACGCTAAGCTCTGTAAATCACAGCCTAGCCACCCTGACATACAACCGTAACTATCAGAGTCTTCATTACGCACACCTTGGTGTTTTTACTGCCAGATGTACATCGTTAACATGCAAAATAGTTGTATGGAGTTTGTCCTTAAATATGGCTTTTCCAACAATATTTAAATATAGAGTGGGTGGGACTATGCAAATAGGGCGTGTTAGCTTATCTACCAGGGGATTGGCCAGTCTCAGAAATCTACAAGAGGACTAGCTAGTTTTGTCAATAAGCGGAAGAGCTCTCATTAGATGCAGAGAATGCTTCCCACACCAGTAGAGACCTCCCCCTAACACAGTGACGATGAAGACAAGCTTTGAGACAGCAGCAGCCATGGACGAACTGGAGACATGATGTCAGATGAGACCCTGTTGGGTGGGGGGAAGCCAATATTAGCAAGACTTAAACCTTTGTTGGACAACTGGAGGAGGGAAGCCAATATCGGCAGGACTGAGAATTTTGGAACACTCAGATGAGATTCAAGGCTGAGATGCCTACATACACATTTTGGGAGCTGTCTTTACTGTATTCTGTTGTTAATCTGAATTATAATCTTTTGACTCCCTCAATATGGTTCTGTGTGGTTTGTGAGCTAGCTATCACATTGGATTCTGGACACAGAAAAGCAGTAAAATTGGTTTTGAGATGAGTAGAAAGAGGTATGGGAACATATGGGATGTCTGTTTGACCTCATGGGAACTGATTTTGTGTTACTGATGCCGTGGATGGGGAGAGTTTACCTCCAGAAGTTGGTAAAGGTCAGATATGGCGCTCCCCAAGTGGTCCTTGCTTTCTTTACACGTTTGATCCTAGATTTTTTACTATTGTTATAAATACAGTGTGTATGATGAGATAGTTCATATGTGAGGAACACAAGTAACAGATATGTTTTACAGACGTACACATTAAATGATGATCTACACTGTTGTGGTGTTAAGGCTTTATTATTCAAAAGGTTTTCCTATCCATTAACTGACTTCGTCCTGAGGAGGGGCAGAGTATGACAATAGGGTATGTTAGCCTATACACAAGGGGACTGGCTAGCCTAGCCATTAAGTTGAGTGGATTCAGTAGCAGAATCTCACCACCAGCAAAAGAGAAGCAAGTATGCTGAGCGTGCCCTTTGGGGTCAGAGATTTTTGCACTAGCTAGACCTATAGCAGCAGCTCAGCCCTGGCTAAAGTAGAGGACCAGAGACCTGATATGAGATGGAGCTGAGCTTGGACTGCTACCCTTGGAACCAGAGCCAACAGACTCTATGCAAGTTTGTTAAGAGTACTGGTGGGGAGAGAGCCATAACTGGCAAGACTGAGGGCTTTATAACACTGGCCTAAAGCCGCAAGTCTCAAGGCTGAGGTTTCTCTTGAGCACAAATCCTCAAATGTGCCTGCGAGCACATTTCTGAAACTGTCCTGAGTGATTGTGTCTTGCTGTGAACTTGAATTACAGCCCTTTGACTTCCCTAATACAGTTTTGTGTGGTCTATAAGCTATTGCAATGGATTTTGGACCTACTAAAGCATTAAGATTGCTGTTGGAATTAGTAGAAAGAGGTGCAGATGCATGGGGGGACATGTTGACTTCATGTGAACTGATTTTGTGTTGGTGGTGTTGATGACAGAAACAGTTTCCCTTTGTGGAATTGGGGAAGGTCAGATATGGCATCTCTATGTTGTCCTTGCTCTTTTTACAACTGACTTATAGAATTTTAATTTGTTCTAATATATGTATTCAGTATGCCTAGACACAGGAATTATTTGATTTGAAAGAATAATTTCTTAAGAGCTAAATATTAACAGGTAGAATTGTGTTTTTAAAAATGTTAAGTATTTCATCTGAGTCTCCTAATAAATCTGAAATTGACAAAGAAAGTATTACCAACATTAATAAAAGAATGAAAATTCATAAACTAAAACAGAAGTTCAGAGAAATTAGGTGACCTGCCCAAAGGGTGAGGACACTCCAGTGATCTTTCCTAATGTCAGGTAGAAATGGTGTGCTTTGACCAGAAAAGACCCTATACTCCTCTTTTAAGAACAATAAGAAGTTCCAATTTTCACTAATTATGCCAATAACAAATACATTTCAAAATGAGATTAAAAAGCAGAAATGTTCAGAAAAGAGTGTCATGCTCAGTAAAGTATAAAGGCCTGTGAAAATGAAGGAAACAATCAATGAGATGGATTAACATAGCAGCTCAACAAGGAACTCAAACATACTAATGGGCATGAAGAAAACCGAGGTTGAGTTAACCTCTCACTGTTTTACACAAGGTAGTAGTTAACTCCATAATAATCATCAGTGTTTGGAAAGCTACTTACAACTCCAATGTGGCAAAGTAAAACTGAACTTTGAGGGTTGATATCAAGTGCTTTCTGGAAATGCATTTCTGCAAGGCTGAATTTTTCTTGCTTGTAATAAATCATTCCCAAACCATACCTGAAAGTATAAAGTATACTTTTAGAGATACTTTTGGTTAATGTAGTTCAGTTAATGTGTATAGAATCTGGTGGCTCTAAAAGTAAGACAAAAACATCAACCATAATTTTAAAAAATCTAGTTACAATTTGATTTCTTTATTTTTTGTCCAAATCAATTGTATTTATACCATATACATATTTGGCTACCCTTCCCTTCTAACTCATTTTATCAAATATTTTCTCTTATATCTTAAAAAACTCAAACTTAAACCTCATTGCCATCAAGTCAGAACTGACTCAAGCATTGACCCTTCTGGGAGTTTTCAGAGGCTGTAAATCCCACAAGAGGAGACTGCCTATCTTTTTCCTTGGAGCAGCTGGTGGATTTGAACTACATGCTTTTGGGTTGGCAGTACAATTCACAGCCCACGAGGCTACTGGAGCTCCATATCCTATAACTAGATTTCAAAATTATAATTTGTAAATGTATATAATAATATATCGAATTGATATACAGGCATTTCTTTCAAATTTTCAAAACATTAAATGAAGACAGTGCAACTAAACTAGACTAAAGATACTTCTCTTGGTATGACTGGATAATGATAGCACTGAACATCGAAGGAATGAGAAAAAGGAAGAATAACGTATCTGTTTTGAGAGTCACTCTCGTGGTCTAGTCTCTACAGTATTGTGATAGCAATGAGGCTTCATGTCTGCAGTACAAATTTATCAGCACTTCTTCTAGAGAAAGATGGCGGTCTCCTCCCATTAAAATTTACAGCCTTAGAAACCTTATAGAGTCACAATGAGTCAGAACCACTCCATATCAGTGTGTGAATGACTGAGTTGTTTATCACTGTGAGCAAAACATGTAAAAAGTTTCATGACATTGACGGTAATGACAGAGACAACAAAAAAGAAGGCCCCTTGACATGAAACAATGAGTTAGTTCAGTAACTTAGAGGTACTAAGATATTTATTTAAATTTCACCCAGTAAAAAGCTTGCCAGTCTGCATTTTCCTCCCTTCTGCCATCTGAAACAATACTTTAATAACAGAATTTCTTACTATGGAAATGTTTCTTAAGAATGAAACTAATGAAATACAGCAGAACATACACTACACTTTTAAAAAAACAACAAGCTTCCATTTAAGAATAGAGTTCTTAAGATTGAAGAGAACTATCTCGATGAAGAGAAGGTAGTATTAGAAAGTTCTTATGCTACAAAAGCTAGTCAGCTATTATGAGGTAATCTTTCAGGCACAAATGCCTAGAAATTAATCCATTAAATTCTATATAAACATAATATACTAGTTATCTACTGTTTTTAAAATTGCACTTTTTGATATTTAAACTATGAAGTTAGTTAGGAAAAGTATAATAAAATGTAAATATATATAGTATTGAGGCAAAAATAGGAATAGATTCTTTCATGTTTTCATTCAAAAATTATATAAGCAGATGTAAATTTTTTTTGTCTACCATTGCACAAGTACAAAAAAGCAAAACATAATAAATGAGAAAGCTGGGCTGAAAGAAATATTCATGATTATATCTCAAAGAGTAAAAACTAGTGAATTGTTTTTAATTTTTATTTCCCATTATTACAGATGAATTATATTCTTCCTTTCCCACGTCACCAAACACTTCTTGTTCTAACTGCTATGTTAAAATGGATAAATCAGGTAACAAAACTACTTGTAGAGAAAAGCCTCAAACAGGTGACTATGAAGATCTAGTATTCTGGTAATTATCAGCTAAAAGTATAAATTTCACATAAATGGTTAGAATTTATCAACAAATACTATTCTTAATTATTACTAACAAAATTCATGACAACAGAGATCTAACAAGAAAAACTACATAGTATCATCCTCATCAATAATAGTTTGTCTTTGTACTCTGTTAGCACTTACCATGCATTATAATGTCTAGGATTGACTCGGATAGCATTTCGAAAACAAGCTAATGCTTTGTCTAGTTCTTCAGTTAACACAAATTCATGACCTAATAGAGTATAGGCATAAGCATAATTTGGATCAACTTGGATAGCTCTCTGGAAGAATTTAATTGCAATATCATGTTCCCGTTGCAAACTGAAACAGTTCCCTGCAGCACACCAGGCCTTTAAAAAAAAATGAAAGCAGAAAACACAATTAAATAATTTTCTTTTTTCTAATTAACAAAATTAGCCTAAAGACTAAAGGTATGTTGATTCAAGCCATGGTATTCTTAATTGTTTGTTACACATCTGAGAGCTGGACAATGAATAAGGATGACAGAAGAAGAACTGCTATCTTTGAGGTTTGGTGCTAGAGAAGAGTACATGGACTGCTAAGAGAACAAACAGGTCTGTTATGCAAAGGGTAAAACCAGTTTGCTTCGAGGCAAGAACTTTGAAACTCCGTCTCACATTATTTTAGGCATGTTATCAAGAGAAGCCAGTCCTTGGAAAAGGACATCATGCCTGAAGGGATGGAGGGTCTGTGCAAGAGAGGAAGAGCCTGGAGGAGAGACACTGACACACTGACTGTGGCAATGGGGTCAGGTGTGCTGGAGATGGTGAAATTAGCTCAGGATAGGGTGAGGTCCAGAGTTATTATTCATAGGATCGCTATGAGTCATAGTCGACTTGATGGCACATAACAACAACAACAACAACAATAATTAACAAAATAAAATCTATAGCTGAAATCAAGCTACAGATTCTATTTAGACCATAAAGGTAAAAACTGAAGTATTTTAATATAGATCTTTAAGTAAAAATACATTAGGAAATGTATCACCAAGCATCTTGATATGCACTGAAACGTATTTTCTAAAGAGTGGAGTATATAAAATAACTGTTAATGATTTTACATGACAATGAAAATTACTAATTTTTTTAAAATCAGCACTTCTTTTAACCTATACAATTCTTTAATGATGTTGGTGCCCACAGTGATTTTTAAAACATCTATCACTATTATTTTTTTCTTTACTTAATAATTTTTTATAATTTATTTCTAAATATTTTAATAAGCCTTATGTGAAAGTTCACACAGCAAATTAGTTTTCTACTCAATAATTTACACATAAACTGTGACAATAGTTGCAAGCTCTGCAATGTGTCAGTACTCCCTCCACTTTTACCTGGGGTTCCTCATTTCTACTCGTCTAGTGTTCTCTCCCACTTTCTGCCTTACCTTCTTTGATTTTGAGCAGATGTTGCCCTATTGGTTTCTTATAACTGATTAGGGAGCCCTGGCGGCCTCGTGTGTCTGGAGCTGTGCTGTTTACCCAAAAGCTGTGCTTCCCTGGTGGTTTGAATGCACTGTAGCGCCTCAGGAGAAAGATGGGCAAATCTCCCCCATGAACTTACAGAACCAGAAACCCAACGTTCAATGGAGAGTCAGCCAGGAGTTACTTCTGATTCAATGGGAATATGTTTGAACTGTGGTTTTCATTTTGGTTTTTGATAATTAGAGGAATAATCTTAATATTTGTTCCAGCTCCTCAGATTAGTATGTCTAGTCTTTTTTTGAAATAAATTTGAGTTTTGGGCTACATTTTTTTCCTGTTTTGACCAGGGACAACAGCTTTCTTTACAGTTATCTTGATTAATCCTGAGTGAAATATCTGTTTTCTGATTTGCCCATTTGTGAATTCTCATCACTTATTTCAGAATAAATAGGAGAAAGGGCGTACAAAACCAAGTGTGGGTAATACTAAATGGTGTTGGAATTATGTGGCTGATATCCATCTATAAAAGATGATCAAAAGCTAAGATGACATGATCCTGTGTAAGCAGAGTGTTCCACTTAACATACCTCTGGTGAGTTTTTATCCATGTCTGTTAAATCTTTAGAAAGAACTGAAAGAGCAACATCTTTTTGAAGATGCCAAAGTGTTGTAGAATAGATCTCCATGCCTTCAACTCTGTAGTTCTCAATCCTTCTAACTTCTGAGAATACTCTTTCAGCCTGAAATGAAGGAAGAAAAAAAAATTAGGAGAAAACAAGTCGATACCATGTACACAGGAAGAGATTTAGTAAGATTTAAATGATTCCTTTTATTATGCTTTTTGAGTGGAAATGTTAAATAACAACACAAGACCAAAATTAGGCAACCTGGTCTCTTGTTATTACCTATAAAACTGCAGGGGAAGATCATGTTTCTACCAAAGAGACAGATGAGAAATCTAGACAAAGTTACAATTTATAAACAATATGCTAATTTATATCTAAAAACCCCCCAAGTTCACATTTTAATATTTTCTTTATAGGATAACTTTCAGGAAAACAGATGGAAAGATAATGCCTGTACCACAAAATTAATTTTTCTACTGATTTTTATTAACAGGTTGAAAATCTATGTTAAAAAAATAGGTTAAAAGGATCCAAGGATTAGGCTGATAATTTCTAACTTTCCTGAAATCTCCTAAATGTTATCAAGATATGTTTTTCAAATAGGCATTTATGTGATTATTAGTGTCATGTGATTATTAGATTACAGATACAGAAACCTTGAGACTAAAATTTTTCATAATCTATTACTTTGAAAATGACTGACACAGAAAGAAGCAGAAACTTTGAACAAACCCTTTACAAAAGAAGAAAATTAATAGGTCATATAAACACTTTCAACCAACAAAAAGTCCTAGTCCAAAGGACTTTACCGGTGAATTCAACTAATATTCAGAGACCTGACACCAACTCTGTTTATCTCAGGACATAGAAAATGATGAGATCCTTTGAAACCTTCCCTGTCCTGAGCCAGTTTCACTAATTCTGACACACCAATCCCCATCACCCCAGTTACTTTATCAATCCATCTCATCCAGGGTCTCCCCTGTGCTGTCTGTCCACCCTTCTGAGCATGATGTCCTTCTCCAAGGACTGACCTCTCCTGGCTATGTGCCCAAAGTAAGTGAGGCAGAGCTTCAAAACCCTTGCCTCCAAGGAGAGACTTGGTTTCACCCTCTCCAGGACAGACCTATTTGTTTTCTTGGCAGCCCATAAATTAAAAAAAAAAAGACTTAAGACGTATTATCCATTTAGACTTAAGTTTTTCAAGCTTGAATATGTTATTTATCTCTGGAAAAGTACACATACATTTTCTGTACTTACTTGCATATATTCTGAAAGTTCAAAATATGCCCTTCCGATTTGGCACAGTACCCAACCCGTATTGTAGTGGTGGGAAGGTAGGTGGCTCAGGATATTTATCGCTTCTTTGCAGTTGTATGAACACAAAGCCAAATAACCTTTCCCCATTTCACGAAGAAGGCTCATCAAACCTTCTAGGAGAAAACAATATAGTAAACAAAGGAGACAAGAACAACAAAACAGTATGATTTTCTAGAAAGGTTATTTACCAAAGAATTCCTTGACAATTCCAACATCAATGTACACAGAAATATAAGACACTACAATAACCATAACAGAAATTCACTTACACGAGTAATAAAATACAAAGGAGCTGTTAAGTGCCAAAACTGACCTGCGGCTGCTCTCTGTAGCGTAAAAGCCTGGATCTGAGGAGTGATTGTGGGTATTTTTCCTTCTGAAATGATGGAAGAGTCTAATTTTGTAATTTCCAAGCTATCATTGATATTTGGTTGTGTTATGCCTCCTTTATTCGTTTTACTTTTTGTTTTTCTGTTTGGGATTTTAGGTGGAAACTTCATTTTTAATTTTTTACTATTCTCCTGTAAAAAAGAAAAGAGGAATCCCACAGTTGTTACACTCATGTATTTCAGATCTCTATTCAACCCCTCTCAAGTATTATATTTATGTATGCAATCTTAATTATCTGTATTTTTCTCAGATAAAATTCTATAAAAACAAAGGCTTTCAAAGTAACTTAATTTTAAATATAACAAGTCTAAGAAGAAACTGTATAAACTAACCACTAAGTAAGGCTGGTATCAGCATCGCTTTTTATTGAAAGTTATCACATTCATTATTTAAAAAGAAGTATAGAAATAGATATACTACTATCTAAGTATCTCAAGGGCATTAAAATGGATAAACCTTTCTGAGGCTTTAAATCACATGTGAAGAGACTGCCCATCCTTCTTCCCAGGAGCTGTGTGTGATTCAAATTGCTAAAGAGTCACGTTTTGGATTAGCATCAAAACTTCCTATGGACCAGGACACCAGAGTTCCTCAAAACTCAGGAAACATATTTATTAGAATGAACGTAAGGGAAGTTATTTACTAGAGACTAGATGTGGGAGAAGGAAGTGGCATGCACATGCATTACAAATGTATTTAAGTTACCTTGGTTGTGGAGCTGTCACTAGTAAAGAGCCGTGAACTTCTTCGAGGCAGTGCGTTTGGGGGGGATGTAATAGTGGGACTCAATACCTGAGGTGTTGTACTACAAAGACAATTATAAAAGACAACATTTATTTTTAATTCTGTTTATGACCATTAACTTTGCTTTAATGTATATTAAATATTTATCATGCTTTACTCAAAAGCTGATGAGCTTGGTTAGTTCTTGCTACTTCTCCTTATGAAAACTCAGAATTTAATAACTAGTTACCTTACCACATAATGGTAAAGACTACAGAACCGATCCCCATTCTTTTTGAAAAACTACTTTAAATTTATAAAATTAAGGACAAATAAACAGCTGTTGTTACTGTTGCTGTACAACAGCTCTGAAGCCTGTCCTACCTTTAGCCAGTTTCACTGACTCCAACACACTACTACGCCCATTTCCCTACTGTATCAATTCAGCTTATTTGAGGTCTCCCTCTCCTGGGCTGTCCCTCCACTCTTTTGAGTATGATGTTATTTTCTAATAACCAGTCCCTCCTGGCCATGTGCCCAAAATATGTGAGATAGAGCTTCAAAATCCTAGCCTCTAAGGGGGAAACTTGGTTTCACTCTCTCCAAGACAGATCTATTTGTTTTCTTGGTAGGCCATGGTATGTTCAATACTCTTCTCCAGTAACAATTCAAAGGCACTAATTCTTCTTTCATTCTTAGTCACTGTCTAGCTCTCTGACACTTAGCAAGCAATTGAGAAAACTATGGCCTGGATCAGGTGCACCTTAGTCTCCAGACTGACACTGTTGCTTCTCAGTACTCTGGAGAGGTTCCTGATCACAGATTTTCCAGTGCAATTTGTCTTAATTTCCTGACTACTGATGACAAGAGTGCTGATTGTGGAGCCAAACAAGCGGAAATTGATACAAGCTCAATCTCTTCTCCATCTATCATGGTGCTTCCAATTGGCCCAGTGGTAACAATCTTTGTCTTCCTGATGTTGAGCTTCATTCATATTGAAGATTATAGTCTTTGACTTTCTGAAGCAAGCAGTTCAGGTCCTCCTAAGTTTCAGCAAATAAGATTGTGTCATCTGCCTAATGTAGGTTGTTAATGAATCTTCCTCCAAATCTGATGCCACATTCTTCCTCCTAAGGCCCAGCCTCCCAAATGATCTGCTCTGCATATAGACTGAAAAGTATGAAGACAGGACACATTTCTGATACATTCTTTTTCTGATATTTCAGTGTGTCCTTGCTCTGTTCTGAGGACTGCTTCCTAGTCTGAGTACAGATTTCACATGAGCATAATCAAGTGTTCTGGGATTCCCCAATTATCACTAGCCTTCATTTATAACTACACCAAGTTAGAGAAAAAGGTAGGCAGGTAGCCATGGACTTTCTAAATGTGTGATCATTTACCAACAAATACGTACGACCAGAACAACTAATACTAGAGAAGTTATTTCCTTGTAAATTAAAGAGTGCTTCATTAATATGTGTTCCATTTAGAGAAAAAAGATTCTGATAATCAGCTGTACCTGTTTTATTTTAAAGACAAGCTATAATATATAAGAGTATCATCCCAAGAAAACCATACCCAGTCATTAAAGGTCTAGATTGCTTTGGGGGTGGGAGTGAGGTGGGTGCTTTGTTAGAAAGTAAACCAAGTAAACTTAAAACTTGAAATCATGTAATACAGAGCAGTTAAGTGTATGGACTAAACAAATAGCTATTATATTTTGTTAATGCTCATTGTCATTCAGTTGATTTCAACTCATAGTACCTCTATGAGCAGCTCCAGTAGTAGGATAGAGAAGTTCCCTGTCATAGAGGACAGCACAGAACTATCCCATAGAGTTCCCATGACTGCTGGGTGGTCACATGTTTTTTCCATAAAGTTGATAATGGGTTCAAACTGTTACAGGTCTTCATTTTGTTAATAAACTCACTCATTGCCAGTCACGTTGAAATGAATTCACAGCTGACCTTCCAAGGAGAGACCGTCCATCTTTCTCCCATGAAGCAACTGGTGGACTAGAACTATCTGCCTTTGGGGTTGGCAGGACAACTCTTTTACCACTAGGCTTTTCAAGATTGTCTAATTATAAGTCACAAAAGGACAAATATTGCACAGGGCCAGTGTTGCAAAACGGGACTGACACTGGCATTGAGGGAAGACTGAGAAAGAGGGGATAAATAATGTATACTGCATTGAAACAGAGGAGGGAGAAAACTGTTTAAAAGGGATATATGATTGGGTATTATTGTCATGACAGGAGTCCAGAATGAAGGCTGCACAGTACAGTGGACTTGGGGGGAGGGATTATGTAACAATGAAAGAGTTTTTCTTTTACTTTTCAATAAGAAGAGTGAATGGGAGGAGGGGCAGGAAGGGAGAAAAGTGCAGCAGTGAATGACTGGAAACCCTAAGTCTCTGTAAACTTTCATTAAAAAAATATTTTAAATTGCCTAATTACAGAGAAAATTATTACTAAGAAGTAGGAGAAGATAATCCACAACACAGGTCAACCTAAGAATGGGGCTGAGATTGCTTTAAACAAGACAGAAGGCTACATACAGGTAACATAAGTCTCCTGGGTTAAAGTAAAAAGGGGGTTATGGGACTGAGAGAAGATAAAGTCTTTCTATATTATCATTTTGATAAGTGTCTTGTTAACTCTACCGGCTGATATAACACGAGAAAAAAAAACTGACAAAACTAGAGCAGGCGATGCAGATAGTTCAAAATTCTGGTTATATTTTATGAAATATTTATATATGAAGCATTTTAGCTTGCATCTGTTTAAGTAGGGATTTGTCAATGAAAGAAGTATGCTATGGAATCCTATGGGACCAGAGAGCTGTAGTCTGAATTCTAGCTCCATCACTTATAGGCTAAGTGAACATATAACAGTTATTTTAAACTTCTTGGAAAGTTTTGTGTAAATAATATCCTTTCATGATTTTCACATCAAATATAAAGGAGTCCTGATAGTACAGTGGTTAATGCTGTTAACTGCTAACCAAAAAGTCAGTGGTTTGAACCCATCAGCTGCTCCACTGAAGGAGGATGAGGCAGTCTGTTTCTGTAAAGACTTACAGCCCTGGAACCCTAAGGGTCAGTCCTACTCTGTCCCTCAGTGCAGGTCTCAAGTCAGAAATGACTCAAGCGCTGTGAGTGTCATTAAAAAGGAAGCATTTTCATATTATTCAGTTATAAAAATATTAAAAAATTACTTTTAGAGGAAAATTTACACGAAGAAAATGACACCCAAATATTTTTGGACAACCTAGCTAAGAGTACCAAATTCTTTTAAATTAAGAGTTCTAATCTAAAAGGAAAAAACCCCAAAACAAAAAAAGCCCACACCAACTTCTTAAATCCAAGGAAGAGATTTCTACTGTGAATTTATCCTCCCACTTTACTTACTATAAACCATGCCACTAGAGCTCCCTATACTATACTTGAAGTGGTCTAATATTACTTGGACACGGACTTTGATGAGTTAGATGCATACTCTATCTAACTCTATAATGATCAAACAAACAGTAATTATTAATAAAACAATATAATGGAAATAAAAGAAGTTATCAATAAAAGGGACATAAAGTTATTAATAGTCATTGCTTATTAAAATGATATTTTAGTAGTTATACAGTTATACATTCTTTAGGACTGTTGTTGTTAAGTGCCGTTGAGTCATAGATGACTCATAGCGACCCTATGAATGAAAGACCTGAACACTTGTATAACTTTCATTGTTTCTCCAAGTTCATAGAGTTTTAGAGGCAAGCTATTTCAGAAGTGGATGCCACTCCTGCTTCCAAGCTTGTTTTAACTGAGGAGCTCCACCAAATACTGTCTGCCATAGGTAACCACTACTGCATTTGACACATCAGTGTCACAGTGTTCAACCACCAGTTACCTCTGAATAGCAAATGGACAGAAAGTGCTATACCGCATAGAAGAATGACCAAAAACAATTAAATCCAGGCCTGAGGGCTGCAGATTAAAATTACCCACCTTTAGGACTAGACTATGTTATTGTTAGGTACTGTAAAATACTGAGTTTATTTGGACTCATGGTGACACCATGAGATTTTGCCCCACAGGTTTTAGGCTTTAAGGTCAGGTCGTCTTCACCTAGTAGATACTCAGTCCATATAAGAATACTCAAGATCTTTTTCTTAATATAGCCTCAGACAATTTCTGCCACTTGTCTATAAGCTAGAACTCAAGATCAGGCTGATTTATCATCCCCAAACTTACAGAAATATAGGCCTTCTATATAGTCAAGGCACATGCATATATCTATTTGAGTTCTCCAATAAAAAAAGAAATTTTATCCAGGACCCTTTCTGTTTAGAAATAAAGGAATTTTATGATCTGGTTATAGATATTCATATGGAAGAATGAAAACTGTCTGTATTCAACATATAGAAAAGGTGATGGACATATGAAGAAAAAGATTTTGGAGGACTGTTTAGAGTGTCTAAGTTAAACATATTCATGCAACAGTAAATGGAAAAAACATTTTAGCAAAGCCTTGTCAGGATTTTTATTAACAACATTCAATTAAAATTTACAATAGTCTTCTCAGTGAGTTATTAATATAAAAATTCACACTTTCATAATTTATAGCAGTCATTCTAAAACTGTTGGGGGACTGTTGGGGGACAATGGTAAAGCAATGCCAAATTTGAAAAAGTGAAAGAATCAAGTTTCACAGCTAGAAAGGGAAGGACACTAGCTGAACAATGTCAAATAACAACATAAATACCTTGTTTGTGGGCCAGAACTTTGCGTCTGTGCAACAAGAATTGGAGTAACCTCTCGGCTATTTCCACTTTGTGAGAAGACAGATTTTGTTCCAGTTTGGCCGATTCTAGCAACAGACTGTAAAACACAGAGAGTCTAAGTTCACATGAACTGTAAATTTACCACACTGTAAACTCTAAAAGACAATACAACTAGCACATTTACATCCTCTTAATGGATTTAATAATAATAATAACAAAATAATAATAATAATTTTAAGATTTAATAATATATACTATCATCTTAAAACTACTGAATGACTTAATAAATCATTATCTATTACAAACATCAGCCTATATCCTCAGTGTATTTGTACTTCTATGTTATTATCTTTCACTTTAGTTTTAAAGGAAAGGTTCCAAATTTCCAGAAGCCATTCTTTTTTATCGTACTGTGATCGCCCTTCATTTATTACAATTCTCCTCTATTTGGAGTTAGGTGCTAGACAGTAGAGATAAAGTTTTAGGACAGTAGAGACAGTTTTAGGACAAATACTATTTATGATAAAATTTAATATACATTAAAAAGTAACATAGTAAGATTTTTAATTTGTCACCTTATTTCTATTCACTTTCATCTTCTAGCTTCTTTTGAAAGTGATCTACTATTCTTGTTTTGCAAGTTGTTTTTTTAAGAAAATTATACTACTTAAGATAACTTTATCTGGCACTCACTGTGGCAATGATGCTGAGGCTGGCTCCAGATAGGGCAAAGGTCACTATGAGTCACAGTTGACTCAAGAGCACATAACAATAACAACAACAACAACAACAACAACTTTATCTGCTGTAAACAGTTCTCAAATTGCTAACTAGAAAATCAGTGACAATCATGTTCTCATCAGAACTGAAGCTTTATTATGGCCTTTACTGTATTCGATATATCATTGATCACTCCTTCCTTTGAAAAACATCATATAACTTCCTTGGTTAAGAAGGAAAAGGGCTTTAATGTTATCCAAGTTTGATGTGTGGCTGAGCAATGTTTTAATAAATCTTAGACTAAATTGAGTCTAATGATTTAAAAAAAAAAAAAGAAGAAGAAGAAAACACAAAGGTAAGGCAGCAATTATTTTTTACGTAGTGGGCACTTGGGTCATGGACCTGTTCCACTCTGTAACTCATCCTTGGCAGATATGATTTTGGTATACTTCACCTGGCTTGGTTCCTACCTACCATCCTGCTATGCTTTTACACAGCTGTAATAAGTTAATTTCTATAACTATATTTCAATCCCCAAACAATATGGGCAGGCTTTGGTTTTGTTTTGGTTTTTTTTTACTTCTAAGAAATATTTATCTAAAAATATTGAGTTTTTAAAAAATTTTTTTAAAATATTGAGGTTTTAAAGCAATTATTCTATAGACTTGGTTTTTTTATTTTTTAAAATATAGAAAACACAATTTATTAGATGAGCTTACAAGGAGTAGGTTTTTAGACAATTCAAACATGAATTACTTTGCACTCTTTTGTTCTTGCTCTTGGAGCTCCTATTATAATTATTATCATTGCAAAAATGTGTTTGGAGACTGTGAAGTTCAAAAGTAGAAGAAACAAAACCAAAATAAAAGCATGCTTCTAAGAAAGTAAAGGTACAATACTGTATCAATCATTCATATATTAGTATAACTTATTTAGGTTCTGGGCATGGCAATAACCATTATACGTAAATAAACTACTTTAATACTTACATTAACATAACACACGAACAACTTTAAATAAATGGCACTTTGGCTTTTATGGCTACAGATCTATATAAAGGGATATTATGAAATCTTAATTTTGTTTAAAAGTAAAATTCCAGATATCTTTATTTAGCTATTTACCTAAATAAATTCAATTTGTAAGTTACGAAAGGGGCAGCCAGTTTTGTGTAACCAATAATAACTAGAAGGCTATGAAAATGATTTTGTCAATAACTCTAAGGCAAAACCAGTTCAGAGCTTCTCTGAAATGATCTTTTGTTGTTATAGTTAGTTGCCATTGAGTCAATTCCAACTCATGGTGACCCAATGTCTGCAGAGGAGAAATGCTCTCTCTACAGGCTTTTCAAAAGCTGTGATCTTGGAAACAGATTGTTAAGACTTTCTCCTGAGGGACTTCTGGGTAGGTTCAAACCATCAACTTCTCAACTAATAGTTGAACACTTCACTCCCCATGAACTCATGAAATACAATTTAACAGATTATAAATTTAATTTTTTTTACTCATACTAAGCTGTATTTTACTTGGAAAATACCTTTTTTGAAGGGGCTCCGGTGGATGGCACATCAATTACAGAAGTTGTATTAGTGTAGTTTTGTAAATAGGATCCGTCTCCAGGACTTGGGGTTTCTAATGGCAAAATCCCAAAACTGAGAAGAGGTTGAAATCAAGGTGTCAAAAAGTCATCAAGGCATATATAAAGCAGCAGTATACTTAAATTAGAAGGTCTAAAAGGAAGAGAATGGCAAATCAGTCTTGGGGGCAGTGAAGATCTGAGGGGCAGATTAAAAATAAGCTGTGAATGTAGACTATTCCACCCACCATAATGAAGATTTTTTTTAAAAAACCCAACAAACAAGAAATGAAATTGAGCAGTATCTACTGATTCTTAGGAGACTTTTTAGAAATAAAGAAAAGTGGATTTTTAAAAGATCCAAATGATGAAATGATACTAAATTCTTTAATTTAGACACGATTATAGAGGAAATTTTTTAACAGAAGGAAATGTCTCTAGAGAAAAAGGAAGTCTCTAGATATATCTTTATATTGACAGACATCTTTCCTTCATACTTTAACTAATGCTGATTTCAGGGAGCTCTGGTGGCTTAATCGCGAGAAGTTACGCTGCCAATCCAAAGGCAGGTCGTTCAAATCCACCAGATGCTCCATGGGAGAAAGATGGGAAATTTTCAGAATGCCTCTGAAAACCTGCTGGAGGGTCAGTTACGAGCTGGTTCTGACTCGATGACACATAACAACAAAGATGCTGATTTCAACATAAGCCCACCAGCTCATCAAGAAGGGCCACTGCTACCTACTGCTGAAGTCAAAAGGACACTGCCATTTAGAGCACACATTAGCTGAATAAGGCATACTTGAGAGTTTCAAGAATTTCTCCAATATTTAATTTTACAGATTTATTAAAATGTCTCAATTTCCATAGTTACTTAGAAATCTGCTGTTGAGAAATAGTTTATACTACTAAATGAAGTTTTTAAAGATGATATACAAATATAGTATATTTTAAACTTTTTTTTTCTTTCTTACCTTGGGGTTAATGGACTAAGAGCAGTTGGTCCTCCTAGTAAACTCCGACCAGTTTTTGGTTTATTTTGAACCTGTTTAGATAATATGGAAGTTCCTGTTCCAAGAGGGACAGTATCTGGTGAAATTACAGCTGAATCAATATAAGACATCGAGGAATCTGTATTCAAGGAGTATTTTGAATTGGAAGATTCTAAATTCAGTCTGTTTAATTCCTGAAATAGAAATTTTCTGCCATGTCATTTACCATACATTATTTAGTTTATGTGATGCTTTCTAGATTGCGTAATATTCTGAACACTAGATTACAATATACTTACAATTGTGTCTTGGGGTGTTTCTGTAAGAACTGTCTCAGGCTGTCTATGAGACAAGCTATGATTAGATACTAGTGTTGTACAAGAGTTGGGCAGACAGTTGCTAAAGTTTTGTAAAGATGTTAATTTAAATGTTTGGTCAGGATCTGGCTTTTCACCTGTGAATACCAAAAAGTGAAATGAAGTTACAAAAGGAAATGAGGGTTAATTTTTTTTAAAGAATGCACAAATTAGCTAACAGAATGTTTCATATAGAGTTTTTAAAATTCTTCTGTTTTGGCAAATCAAATTTACTTCCCAGAAGTCCATCCATCAATTACTGTAATTAATCCCCCAACATATGAAACAGAAAGGATACAGATTTTAATATAATAAACTATAGGAAAATGAAGGTGTCTGCCTTTTAAAGCAGAAAGCAACTATAATTTTTTTCCCCAAGGCAAAGTATAGGAGTGGGAAGTACAAACTATTATGGAAATTAAACTTTTAAGTATTTTCATGTACCTACAAAAAAGTGTTTGAAAACAGTTCTTGATGGAAATAAACAATAAGGGAATTATCAGCACAATACTGCCAAAGAAAGAGAAGACAGAAAGGTATACAGGAAATATAGTAACTGCAGATAAGGTAGACAGAAACGGTGAACAAATGTGGTTAGGTGAAAAGGACTATATCCATGACCACAGAGGGTTTTGGCAGATAAATGTCCACATGCATTTATATGGCAGAGGCTACAGGAGGCAATTCTTACTTTCTAAAAGCATAACCAAACACCTTCAGGAATGAGTTGCTGTTCTGGGTGTTGGGACAACTGGCATAATAAAGTTCACAAAACAATGTTCTACCTCCTACTTTGGTTGGGCCTAAAAGCTTGGAAGCAGCTATCTAAGTGCCAAGTAAATGGCTTTCCTTATCAAAAACAAAGAATGGGGGGGCTGGTGGGGGAAAAAGCAAAGATAATACTGAAACAATTAGTCCCAAGAACGATCCTGAGACCAGAAGCATTAGCTGGTACTTAGCTACCACTGCTGACTGCTCTCAGAAGGATCACAGTAGAGGATCCTGGATAAAGTGGAGGGAAATGGGGAGCTAAACTTTAAACCATAAAAAAGGCTGGGTTTACTGATCTGATGGAAACTGGTGGAAACCCTGAAGACTATGGCTCTCAGTCACTCTATGAACCTGACTCATGGCTCAACATTCAGCCAAACAATAGAAAGTAAACTCTATTAGGTAAACTGCAACACCAGGGAGGAACTTATTCCTTAGAACAACCACCCACATATGGTCCAAAGAACTTCATCTGCTCAAGGATAAAGCTATGAAAGCAAGAAGAAGTAGGATCAGATTAATAGAAATGACAATTATGGGGAGAAAGTAACGAAAGTGAGATTTAGATTGTGGATATTGTAATTAATGTTACAAAATGCATATGAATGGATGAATGAAAAGAATCTGCTTTGTAACATCTCACTCAAATCACAAAAAACAAACCCTTGTGCGGCTCTAGAGCATATATACTAAGACTCTCACTCCATAGCATTACTGTCTTATTCCCATTAGTTTGTACCCTAAGCATTAGTTTCACTGGAAAGTTCTTAGGCAGAGTCATTTTTGGTAGTGCTAAGCACAATCACTCTAGAGGACTTAAGATATTTACTTAGTTAATTAACTAAAAGAGACTACTGGATTTGGAGTAGAACAATAAAAGGCTGCATTCCTAAAATATGATTGTTAATAGATTTCTAGTTTAAACAATACTTAGCTTTGAAAGAGCCTCTTTTCACAGATTTGTACCACTCTCTAAAAAGTCATCAAGAATAGTAAGGAGCAAATAGGGTAACCATCTCCCCCACCCCCCATTATTTCTATAAACCTACCTATTTCACATAATGATTCAAAGGGGGACCAGAGGAAAGGATTTAAACTAAGGCTCTTTTGGTAACATTCTGATCCTTTGGCAAGCCGATCTGTTTTGCTGTAGAGAGAAACAAATAGATTAAACCAGTTAGAAAATCTAAAACATTTATTATAATAAAAAAATTTGTGAAGGAAAAATTAGTTACTTCTCTCGGTGCTTTCTAAATGATCAATTTCCTCATGAATGCCAGCAAAACAAAAAATTACCACTGTCTTATTTATTATTACCTCTGCTTTTAACCTCCTAATGAAGGAGATACGGAAAATATTCAAATACTTCAGTATTAATCTTGATTTATTACAGAACACCCAGGGTCAATTCTTAAAATGATTAGATTTTCTAAAAAAGGAGAGGTAGTAGCGCTTAGTAAAAAGAAAAAAATTTAAGTTTCTTTTAAAATGAGGTGTGAAAAGGCTTATATTTGGAATTTAGTTCATGTTTCTGGGAACATTCATTACACTGGGATTATCAGAATGACACTGCTCCTTCTCTAACTTTTAAATGGGCAGGGCAAGGTTACTGAAGATAACTTTTAGGTAAAAAATACCAATTATCTGCTCTAAGGTTGACAGTTTTCAATACTAAATGGGGGGAAAAAAATTATTCCAAAACTCTTAAAAGTTCTATGAAAGGCTAGATGGGCTCTTGCCAAAATTTAAAATGAATCTTAAATAAAACCATCAGCTATAGTATGTAATCTGACAACTATAAAGGTGATTTAAAAACTTAAAAATAGGGGTACAATAGGCAACCACAAATTGAGATATTTATGAATATACCTAAATAGAGACACAAAACTTTTTTACAAAGAAAACTATAAATATTTCTGCCAAAACAACCATGAGATATCAGCTCACCCCAGTAAGATTAGCAAAATTCAACAGAACAGCAAACAACAAATGCTGGCGAGGCTGTGGAGAAACTGGAGCCCTTATTTACTGTTGGTGGGAGTGTAAAATGGTGTGACCACTTGGGAAGGCAGAACGGCACTTTCTCAAAAAGTTACAAATAGATGATACAAAAAGATGCAACAATGAATGAATGGAAATCCAAAGTCTCTGTAAATTTTCTTTGAAATTAATAATTAAAAAAAATTTTTAAAAATAGTTACAAATAGAAATACAATCTGACCCAGCAATTTCACTACCGGGAACATACCCTAAAGAAACCAGAAATGTCACCCAAGTAGATATATGTAGCAGTAGACACCCATGTTTACTGCTGCTTTGTTCACAATAGCAAAGAGTTGGAAACAACTCAAGTGCCCATCAACAAAACAAATGGATAGAGAAGCTGTGATATATTCACACAATGGAATACTATGCTGGATACTCATGAATTATTACACAAAATGGGTAACCCTGGAGGATGTCATGTTGAGTGAAATAGCTCAGTCACAAAAGAACAAATACTGCATAATGTCACTGTAGTAAAGCGGGACTGAAATTGGGGTTGGGGTACCTAAGAAAAGAGGGGATAAATAACGTATATTGCATTGAAACAGATGAGGGAGAGAACCGTTTAGGAGGAATATGATTAGTTATTATTGTCATGAGAAGAGTCCAGAATGAAAGCTGCAGAGTGGAGTGAACTAGGGGGCGGGGGATTGTATAACAATGAAAGAAGTTTTGTTTTGTTTTTTACTTTACAAAGATAAAAGTGAACTGGGGGGAGGGGTGAGCAGGGAGGAAAGTGTGCAACAATGAGTGAATGGAAATCCAAAGTCTCTGTAAGACTTCCATTAAAATTAATAATAATAAAAAAAAGAAACCCCACCAAAAAACATTTCTGCAAGACAAAATATCTAAAATAATGGAAAAAATGTTCTCTGTTCATGGATAGGAAGAATCAAAAGCAATCTACATGTTTAACAAAATCCCAATACAGACATCATATTCATTTTTCAAAAAGACAGAAAAGGCAACTGACAAATTTGGAGAGGAAAGAGACCTTGAATAAGCAAAGCACTTCTGAAAAACAAGAATGAGAGGCATAGCACTCCCTGATCTCAAAACCTACTACAAAGCTGTAGTAACCAAAACAGCATGGTGCCAGTACAATGACAGACACACAGACCAATGGAATAGAACAGGGAACCAAGAAACAAATCTTTCTATGGCAGGAGTGGCATTCACTTCCTAAACAACATGTCTCTGGAAACTCTATGAACCTTGATAAATGACAATAATTATAGAAAGGCTTCAGGCCTTTTGTTCATAGGGTTGCTCTAAGTCATATTCGACTCAACGGCAATCAACAACATGGTGAACTGATATTCAACAAGGAAACAAAACCTATCAAATGGGAAAACAACAACCTCTTCAACAAATGGTGTTAGCAAAATGGGACTGCTACCTGCAGAAAGCTAAAGCAGGATGCACACTTCTCACCACACACAAAAATCAACTCAAGGTGGATCAGAGACCTAGGGGTAAAGCCCCAAACCATAAAGATCATAAGAGACAAAGTAGGACCAAGCTTAGAAGGTCAGCTAGAAATACACAACCAGGAGAGGATAAAATTGATGAATGGAACCTTCTAAAGATTAAATCCCTGTGCATATAAAAACATTTTCCCAACAGAATAAAAAGAAAACCTACCGATCTGGGAAAAAAACACTTGACAATACCATCTTAGACAAGGGTATCATAACAAAAGTTTACAGACTCCTACAGGGCCTCCACAAGAAAAAGACTGATTAACCATCACAAAATGGACAAAAGACATGGATATTTGGATGACCAACAGACACATGAAGAAATGCTCAAAATCACTGGCAGTAAATGCACATCAAAACCACAATGAGATACCATCTCGCCCCAGCTGAAGTGACAAAGTTTAACATGATAGCAATAAATAAATGTTGGAGAGGATTACAGGAACTTTTTAATACACTGTTGGTGGGATTGTAAAATGGTACAACTACTCTGAAAGACAGTTTGGCGTTTCCTCTGAAAGCTGAATATAGAATTCAATTATGACCCAGTTATTCCACTGATTGGCATATACTCCAAGAAAATTAGAAATGAGACACAAATGGAGATTTGTACACCAATGTTCACTGCAGTGTTATTATAGAGGAACTAGATTATTAGCAGTTTGCCTCAATTGAAAACTTTGCCACTTAGCAGAAATTCAAATAAATTCTAAAATAAAGAAAGTAACATTAGTTCAAAAATACTAGCTTCCCATATGTACTTAAACTGAGCCAATAAATGCACAGCCGAAGAGAAGAGTAGAAGGCCAAATTCACTTCTGGACAATTTAAATTGGTTTTGTCAAAGACAGTAGTATCAAAAACTTCTGTTTAGATTTTAAGCTTCCTTAAAGCAACTGGGGTGGAAAGCAGTAAATCATTGAGAACTTGTTAACATAAGGCCAGAAAAAGGAAAGTACGGCAAAATCTTTGATTTCTGAGATGACTACTTCTATATTTTTACCCTTGTAATTCTTTTTTTGCTGTTGTTGTGTTGAGTCAGATCTGACTGGCACAGAAGGAGAGTGACTGCCCATCTTTCTCCAGCAAAGCATTTGATGGATTCGAACTGCACCCCTTTGGGACTTCAGTGCAGCTTCTTGCCACTTGGCCACCAGAGCTCCCTCCTCTTGTAATTTTTAAATAAAGCTTCCTTCTTTCCGAAGTCCTCCTTTATGTAATCTCCTTTTGAGATAATGACATCTATGGAGATGACACCTGACTTCCACTTACCTTTCCTCTACCTCTTAAATATTCCTAAGACATGTGGACAGCAGTGTAAATCATAAAACTCAAGTTCATTCTGTGTGCTAACAGTACCGGTGAACTCATGACACCAAGTATTTTACTGTAAATAAGACTATGCAACAGGAAGAGTGAACCCAATGTAAACTATGGATTTCAGATAAAAATAACATATCAATATTGATTCATTAAATGTAACAAATACATGATGGGAATGCAAGATGCTAACAGGAGAAACAATGTTCAGGAGGAGGTAGAAAAATAGAACACTATACCTTCTAATTTTTCTTTACGCCAGAAACCGCTCCACAAAACAGTCTTAAAAAATTCTACTTAAGAAATATTGACTCCTTCTCTGGCCTTTACAGACATATTCTGTCTCAGGCAATAACACTGTCTGATCTCATGCCATCCTCACGGTTGTAACCCATATATGGCTTTCCCCAGGTGACACACAAAGCAGATCACCAGGTCTTTCTTTCTAGTCCATCTTAGCCTAGAAACTCTGCTTCCATATCATAGTAACACACAAGCATCTCACTGCCAATCAATAACAGAGCCTTCATTTTTATACTCTCATTTTTTAAAAAAAATTTACAGCATATTCTTCCGCTGTTTTTTTCTTCCTCATTCATTCATTGTTGCACATTTTCTTCCCTGCCCACTCCTCCCCCCAAGTTCACTTTTCGCTTTAAAAAGTTTAAAAAAAAAGAAAAATTCTTTCATTGTTATACAATCCCCCATCTCCACAAGTCCATAGTCCACTTTATTATGCATTTGTTTTTCTGGAATCTTGTCATAAAAATAATACTTAATCTTATATTCCTTTTAAACAGTTCTCTCACTCATGTGTTTCACTGCAGTATACATTATTTATCCCTTCTTTTCTTAGGTTACCTCAACCCCAGTGTCAGTCCTGTTTTACAACAGTGGCACTATGCAGTATTTGTCCTTTTACGACTGAGCTATTTCACTCAGCATAACGTCCTCCAGGGTCATCCATTTTGTATAATAATTCATGAGTTCCTTATTTTTCAATGCAGAATAGTATTCCATTGTGTGAATATACAACAGCTTCTCTATCCATTTGTTGATGGGCACTTGGGTTGTTTCCAACTCTTTGCTGTTGTGAACAAAGTAGTAAATATGGCTGTGCATATATGTACTTGGGTGACAGTTCTGGTTTCTTTAGGGTATGTTCCCAGTAGTGGAATTAATGGGTCAAATGGTATTTCTATTTGCAACTTTTTGAGAAAGCACCATACCGCCTTCCACAGTGGTTGCACCATTTTACATTCCCACCAACAGTGAATAAAAGGTTCCAGTTTCTCCACAACCTCGCCAGCATTTGTTGTTTGCTGCTCTGTTGAATTTTGCTAATCTTACTGGGGTGAGATGATATCTCATAGTTGTTTTGATTTGCATCTCACAGCTAGGGATTTTGAACATTTCTTCATGTGTTTGTTCACCATCTGAATGTTTGGGATTTTTTTGTGTGAAGTGTCTGTTCATATCCTGTGCCCATTTTGCAATTGGATTGTTAACCTTTATGTTGTTGTGGTGCCTGAGTATTCTATAAATCCTAGATATAAGTCCCTTATCAGATATGTTATTGTCAAATATTTTTCCCCCGTCTGTGGATTCCCTTTTTACCCTGTTGGAGAAGTTTTTGGATGTGCATAGGGATTTGATTCTTAGAAGGTCCCTGTCATCTATTTTATCCTCTCCTGGTTGTAGGTTTTTCAGGATACTTGGAAGACTGTTCATGTTGTAGATTAGGACTTCCAAGCTTTTCTTTAATGAAGTTTACAGTCGTTGGTTTTAGTCCTTGGTTTAGTCCGTTGGTTAGGTCCTTGATCCACTCTGAGTTAGTTTTTGTGTATGGAGTGAGGTGTGAATCTTGCTTGAGTTTTCTATAGATAGTTTTCCAATTTTGCCAACATTTGCTAAAATGCTGTCATTTCCCCACCTACCTAATTTCATCTCCTTGTCAAAAAGCAGTTGACCATAGGTAGATGGGCTGATTTCTGGGTTCTCAATTCTATTCCATTGATCTATGTGTCTGTCATTGTACCAGTACCATGCTGTCTTGACCACCATGGCAGTGTAGTAGGAATTGAATTCAGGAAGTGAGATGCCTCCTACCTTGTTTCTCTTTTTAAGGAGTGCTTTGCTTATTCAGGGCCTTTTCCCATTCCATATGAAATTGGTGCTTGCCTTTTCAATCTCGTTGATGGAACCATCACTGGTTTTAAAAACTACCTCCTATACTCAATAATAATAAAAAGTTAAATCAACTGTCCCCATTTTCACTATGATACTATTTGCTTCTCATCCAAACTATTCAATAGACCCCCTAATAATTATCTTTCTGTTTATCCCTTCCATCCTTCCTCTTTTGTGGTACTGATCATAATCTATTTGCTTTGTCTTTCATCTCTCCTGTAATGTAAAATGTTTCTCAGAATAAAGAAATTGTTATTTTCTATTTTTATATTATGTCTTTCCTGATTTCACATGGTCCCACCCAATGTTTTGCTCACATTAATGCAAAAATTGAAATTGCACTGAATAAGCCACATGAATAGTGAGAAATGTACTATACAGTGCTGATTTAACAAAAAAGAAAATAATAACAAACAAAACAAACTCAAACTCATTGCCACTGAGTCAATTCCAACTTACAGCAACTCTCAGACCAGATTTCTAAAGAAGCAAATAGAGACAGCCCACCTTTCTCCAGAAGAGTGCCTGGGGGGTTTGTACAGCCAACCTTTCAGCTAACGGTTCTCTAAGTACTATGCCAAGGCTGTTCAAAGAAAATAAAAAATTTAAAACTAAAGTAGCAGAAATTATATTGTTGTTATGTGCCACTGAGTCGCCTGCAACTCATAGAGACCCTAGATACAACAGCTCTGAAGCCTGCCCTGTCCTAAGCCACTCCCACTGACTCTGACACACTGCCCCCATTGCCCCAGTTACTGTTTCAATCCATCTCATCTGGGGTCTTCCTCTCCTGCACTGTCCCTCCATTCTTCCAAGCATGATGTCCTTCTGGCCACATGCCCAAAGTATGTGAGACGGAGCTTCAAAATCCTAGCATCCAAGGAGAAACTTGGTTTCACTCTCTCCAAGACAGACCTATTTGATTTCTTGGCAGTCAATGGTGTGTTCAAAACTCTTATCCAGGCGAGCTCTGGTGGCCTAGTGGCAGGAAACTGCACTGCAATCCCAGAGGTGCGTGGTTCAAATCCACCAGATGCTCTGCTGAAGAAGGAGGAACAATCGCCTCCTGTACCAGTCAGATCTGATTTGACGGTACACACCCCCCCCACCACCCACATAAAAAAAAAAAAAAATTAAAAAAAAAAAAAAAAAAAAAAAACTCTTATCCAGCACCAGAACTCGAAGGCATCGATTCTTTAGTCATCCTTAGTCACTGTCCAGTTCTCTGATGCTTAGCAAGTACCGGCAAAGACCATGGCCTCGATAACAAGCATCTTAGTCTCTAGACTGACATCGTTGCTTTTCAGTACTCTGGAAAGGTCCCTGACAGCAGATTTACATAATGCAATCCATCTTTTGATTTCCTGAGTGCTAGTGCCAAGACCGTTGATTGTAGAGCCAAGCAAGCTGTAACTGTTAACAACCTTAATCTCTTCTCCATTCGTCATGGTGCTGCCTACTGGCCCAGTGGTGAGAATCTTTCTTTTCTTGACATTGAGCTTCAATCTATATTGAAGACTACAGTCCTTGACCTTCTGCAGCAAGCACTTCAGGTCCTCCTCAGTTTTAGCAAGCAAGGTTGAGTCATCTGCATAATATACGTGGTTGATGAGCATTCCTCCAACCCAGATGCCACATTCATCCTCATAAAGCCTGGCCTCCCAAATGATCTGTTCTGCAAATAGAGTGAAAAGGTACGGAGACAGGATGTATCCTTGGCACACTCCGTTCCTGATTTTGAACGAAGAGAGACAGCTAAATGTTGTTGTTAGGTGCTGTCAAGTACGACCCATAGCGACTATGAAAAACAGATCTGAACTCTTTTCTTATCCTGTGCCATCTTCATACTTCCTCACACAATAGAGCCTACTGCAACAGTCACTGTATCAATCTCCCTGGTTGAGGGTTTTCCTCTTTTTGCCAACCCTCTGAACACTGCCTGACCTCGTGCTATCCTCATGATGACATCTAAACAGAGAGACATAAAAGTATAAACGATTTAAGATCAAATGGTTGTGGAATTATAATCTAGCCTGAGAGACCAAATCCCCATCTATTAAAAAAGAAAAGAAAAAAGACCAAGAAGGGGGAAACATAAGAAAATTAAACTGCTGAAGGTGTTCAAAGGTAAGATGGCTTTCAAAAAATAAGATTAAGTTCTAGTGTGAAAAACAATGTATACAAACTTTGAAAGTAAACTAGTATAAAATTAGAATTTAAAAAAAGTTCTTAAAGTTTATCAAGGAGTTTTCCAAAGAACTAGAGCTAAAAAAAAGGGAAATTTTTTTAGTTATTGAGGGAAAAACAGGTTAATTTAAGAACTATTAGCAATGTCTCAAGGAGATGGATTATCCTGTGACAGTGAGTTCAAAGCACAAAACAGATCGAGAAGACAGCGTAGGATCAGGGTGTGTCTTCCTCCACTGTGCAGAGCTGACTCAAAGGTACTTCACAACAGTCAGTCCACTGTCACGGAGCCAGAATCAGAGACTAGGTTCTCCATGGGATGCAAACTGCATGGGAGGACACTTCCTATCTCTAGAGCTGCTGGTGGATTCGAACAGCCAGAGAGGTGCCGTCTTTGGCTCAGAAGCACAGCTCCCTATGCACAGGCCACTAGAGTTCCCTATGTCCAAAGACATAAGTCTCAAGTGCAACAGTACACAAATAGACCAATAAAATGCTAAAAACAATAAAATATTAGAGCTAAAAAAAGAAACTCTAATAAGCCTTAGCTACAACTACCATATCTATGCATCTAGACGATTGCATGTAATTTTAGTCACAGACAGACAGAAGATAGCAAAACTAAAAAGCTAGATTCGGGTCATGGTGTTGTCTTATGGGAACTCAAAGAAAGAACTCGTTCCTCTCAAGAAGAAAATGACTTCACTTTCTTTCTTCCTGGTTAGGACCTATCTTAACATCATGTACACACACACAACCCCATTTCCATAAACACATCCTTTTAAGAGCCCAATTCAAATTAATCTTTAAAAAAATCCAAAATTTATTTAAGAATATTAGTAATTCATACATGGCATTGTTTGTGATTTTAACACTATTTTTTAAACTTTATTTTAAAATAATTTTATGACTCATAGAGAAGCTGCAAAAATTGTAGAGCTCTCATGTACTATACTCTACACCTGGCTTTCCCCAATGGTAGCATCTGATACAACCAGAACATAATGATCAAAACTGAGACGGTGACATTAGTACATTATTGGGAACTAAATGGCCTTAAATGTCAGAAGGCTTTTTTACATGCAGTTATTTGTGTGTCTGTGCAGTTTTACAAACTTTTATCGCACGTACAGATTTGTAACTCACTGGAGAGCTCTGACGGACATTCTGTCTATAGGGAGCTGCACTGCTAAATCAAAGGCAGTGCCTCTCTGGCTGTTCAAATCTAGCAGTGGGTCCGAGAGAGAAAGATGAACAAGCTCCTGTGAAATTTACAGCTTCTGAAAACCCACTGGAGGGGGTTTGAGTCAGCTATTAGTCAGTTTTGACTTGAAGGTCATGAGTTTTAGTTGAATACAGATTTGTAAAACCACTACCACAATCAGGATATAGAACTGATGCAATATCTTAAAGACATTCCTACATGCTACCCTTTATAAAATTACTCTCAATTCCAATCCAATAATCCTTTAATAACAATAATCAATCTGGTTCTTCATCACTGTAATTCCATCATTACAAGAATGTGACATAAATGGGATCATATCACATGCAAACTTTTTAAATGTGTTTTCCATTCAGTTTAATTTTATTAGGTTGATGAACAGTTTTGTTCCTTTTAAAATATTGATTATATGGATATAATAACTTATCCATTCCCCCATCAAAGGACATATGGATTTTTTCCAGTTTTTTGCTTTCACAAATAAAGGTGCTATGAATTTTTGCTTTCACAAATAAAGGTGCTATGACTATTTGTGTCAAGTATCATCTTATATTCCTATCAGCTTTGGATGAGGGATCCTTTTGCTCTGCATTCTGTGTTGTCTGTAATTTTCAGTCATCGTAGTAACACTGCAGTGGTATAAAACACGCATTTCTGTGCTAGAAATTTCCCACTAAGCACTCTTTTAGCTATGTCCCACAGTTTATACTTTTTTAATAGACTGCATTTTTCTTTTTATTTAGTTTAATATCTTTTAAAAATTTCTTGTGCAACTTTTTTGTTTAATTTCCAAGTTTGAGGCGATTTCTCTATTCCTATAAGGCTTCTTTTCATCTAACCCAACTCTTTTAATAAAAGAATAATATTATAATACAACAATTTGATCATTATTCTAAAAGGATGTTATATTTTTAAAGAATTAATATTTCTACAGCATTCTTCTGAGAAAATTTTCCCATCTTCCCTGGTTGGCCCAATTTTTAGATTATTTCTCAAATAATAAATAGCCCATAAATGTTAACTTTTTCTTTGGCAATGACTCAGTAGATATAAAATGTTAATTTTTGCTTTTTCTACTAGGCATTTCTTAGTTTTCATCTCACCTCTCTTCTTATTTAGGTAGAATGGATTAGGTTCTTACATCCCACCAAATGTTGTCACAGCACATTTAGCTTATAGTTTCTCTCCTCTCATTCAATTATAAACCAGAAGTGCAAAACTGCATTATCATTCATCCTTATATTTCCAATGTCAAGCACTATGTCTAGTCAAAAACTCTTGAATAAATGACAAGAATCTAAGTCGCCTGAATGAAATTCATTACTTCCAGCCCTTTTCTTAAGGTACATAAAGGCATAATAGTGACTCTGGCTATATAAATATATAAAGACATAATACTGACTCTTAATTGACTCTTGATCTCAAAAAGAACAGTACTGGAAGCTAGATATACCTCTAACACAAGTAAAAATTAGTCCTAAACTTTAGCCAAATAATTTATTTTGTTCAAAAAGGCATTTTTCAAAGTACCTTTAAAAACAACTTTCAAAGTGGTTTCAATTTATCTTAAAACAGATTCCATGTGTTTCACTGATGACAAGTAGTCATCATTCATTTCTCTCATCCTACACAATAGATGACAATTTATATATATCACACACTCCCTCAGGCAAAGCTATGGATAATACCTTTTACACTACTAACCCCTACTCTCCCAACTAAAAAAATACTTTAAAATGAAAATGAGCGAGAGCAATGTTATTTTTGTGGTACTAACTTTGGATTCAGTCTTACACTTGGTGAGAACTGAAATTATGGAAACTTACATTCAAGTCTCTTGGTACAGAGTAATAAAGGTTATTTATTACCACAAAAAATTTCTATTCTTTTCCATGGGCAGGTCACATGAAGATATTTTCTTCACTAACTGCATAAAACCAGTATTATTTACATTCAACTGTTAGGCTGTAGCTATTATCATTAAGGTTAACTGAGAGTCAAAATTGGGACTAATAGGTCTACTACAATCATAAGGCAGTAACCATGTCATGGGAATAGAAAGCTGTATACCTACCTTGCTACACACTAGCTGATAAGTACAGACCAACAAAGATTTTTTTAAGTCTATATAGACTAATACTGGAAGTAATTTCTGGTCAGTTTTTATAATGCTTACTTACCAATAGACATGTCCCAACAATGAGAGTGTAAAACAAGCTGAATCACCAAACTCCGTAACAATATCATCATGGCTTTTCTGTTTATTTAATACTCCACCAGATAAAATCTGTTCCCCTTCTGCAAGCCTTTAAAAGACAAATTTATAGATTTCAAAAAAATCAATATAAAGCAGTGTGTGTAAAGATACCTTTCACTGTCAATGTACTTCAAAATTATGGCAATAAAGTAAAAAGTTCATGGTGCATTTAGAAAAGTGTAAACATGCATTTAGAACCTCTTAAAAGGATGGGAAACTTTAATCTTAAAACTCTAGTCTTGCTTTTAAAAATAGAACCAGATAAATTTCGTTTTATTGCATATAAATCTAGTCGGAGGACATGTGATTTTCCATTTTAAAATGCGGTGGTCTTTTTCTTAGTTCTAGAACTTTTGAAATTAGGAATCTAAGCATACTAAACAAGACTAACACATCTTAATTACCACTTACATACTTAGTGGCTTAATAATTTTGTGTGTGTGTGTTTTTTAACAGTTTATATTATTATATTCAAAGCTTTTTTTGTGAACTTTTTTCTTTCTTAAAATTATTATTAATTTTAATAAACATTTACAGAGGTTTTGGATTTTCATTCATTCATTGGGCTTAATAATTTTAGAGCTTTTTACAAATAAAGTTTGAACAGCACTTTCTTTCTTTTTATGTTAATTCTCTTTTTGACATAGAAAATAACATACTAGTTCCCAAATTTAAAACATGTGGCTGATTTCTGTGATGTACTTTCAGTCCAATGGAACCTATACTGATCACCATGTGTAAAAGCTCTCAAGAAAGTTTATGCAGCTTATCCTGAACATAAAGTTATATGTATCTAGTTCTTTTAGTCTTTTACCTTTGCTTTTAAAAAAACAAAGAACTATAAACATTTATACATGTAAATGGTAAGAATGTTTTAATAAGAATTGACTTGAGAAACTGACAGATAAGAAAGCATACACTTAAGACTTTAGAATCAGAATCCTAATATTAACCTTCTCAGTATCCTTACAGATATTTTAGCTATATTTATTTTAAAAGTCATCAGTCACTGGGCAAATTCTTTTTCTGTTCATAAACACTATATCTTCTCATTGTGAACCTAAAAATATATACATATATGCATTTAGAAATACCTCATTACTTAGAAACTTTTACCACTATGCAATTTCACACAGCCTATTAAAAGTTTGAGAGTGTAACTCTATTCTAGCTGCGTATTTCTGAATAATGGCAGCTGACTTGGCCTAGCAGTAATGTGTAAAAGAAATGCTCCCTTGAAACCTTCTCCAAGCTAAATGAAAAGTGCTTCCTTCAAAAAAATAATCCTGAAAGGAAACTACACAATATAGTAGACACTGTCAAACCCCCAAAACCCCCAGTGCTGCTGAGTCAATTCTGACCCCTGGTGACCTTGCGGGACAGAGGAGAAATGGCCCACATAGGGCTTCCAAGGCTAGAAATCTTTACAGAAACAGACAGCTACATATCTTCTGCAGAGTGGCAAGCAGACTCTAACTACCCATCTTCTGGTTAGTGGTTGAACACTTTAACCACAGTGCCACCAACCCCTTCAGATACTGAAAGCAAATGAAAGGAAACATCATTTGTAACCATTATAAATTTCATCAACCCCTGGGGATTAGTTACAAATGTCCCCCAGAGTTTAATTTTATGATTATTTTAACTATGAAATTGCTCCATAACAAAATAGATTTTGACAACAATGTAACTATTTCAAAACCATTACTAAGTAGACAAATTTACTATTAAGGGAAGATAAGGAGTCAACTGCAGTATAAGGTCTAAAAAGAACTTGATCCAATATTCTACAGTGCAAGTAGAACAAAATCTGCTAGAAAAGACTAGAAACTTACTTGCTGAGATCAACACAACATTTTGCAAGCAGGTATTTACACTGCGGCGTAGTACAACTGTGTCCTTTCAAGAGTCTATATGCTTTATATGCCTTTCCTGAGCGGTAGTAACAGGTTGCCAGTAAAAACAAGGCTTCTTCAGAGTGCACTAAGAACACATATATATAAAAAGAAAAATTGTCTATTATTCAGTATGTTCAGTAGTAATCAGAATTTATTTGGTAGTAAACAAGTTTAGCAACAACAAATAAAATATCTTATTTAAAACAAAACAACCATTTATTAATTAAAATTTGAATTAAGGAGAACCACACTTTGTTGGTAGCAAAGTTAAGGTACCCATTTCCTGATTACTTGCTCCCTATGAGGAAACATGGAAATAAAAGACATGGTATTTTATATCAAGTCCTTACAAACAACAACAACAAAAACCAAACCACCAAAACTTTAAATAGATTTTAAAAACCTACTGAATCATTAAGTCAACTGAAACTCATACCTATGTTTTCATAACCATAGGATGTCCATGGCTGTAATGTTTACACTAGTACATATTTACTATGTCACATCTTTTCAATGCATATCAGCTAGTGAATTTGAATGGCCACCTTTTCAAGCAGCACCTGACCACTTTAAACACTGCATTACTAGGAATCCTTTCAAACAGACTATTAGGTAAAGAATCTTGGGTTCTGGGTTTTTAAAAAAATTTTATTATTTTGTGTGTGTGTACCATTAAATCAGATCTGACTGAGGAGATTGTCCCTCTTTCTCCAGCACAGCATCTGGTGGATTCGAACTGCATACCTCTGAGATTGCAGTGCAGCTTCTTGCCACTAGGCCACCAGAGCTCCCTAGAATCTTAGTTTTTACGTCATATTTTTCTGATAAAGCCTTTGGCAGAATACTTTTGTTGTGATTAGGTACTGTTGAGTTGGAACTGACTCAGAGCTGACCCTGAAGGGGTTTTCAAAAGCAGTGAATTGCATGGGAGGAGACTGTCCATCTTTTTTATGGCAGATCAGCTGGTGGATTTGAGCTGTGTGCCCTTGAGTTGGTAGCATAGGTCCTTACTATTAGGCCACCATAACTTCAAAATGGAAACTAAATTTCATTAGAGAAGGGAACAGTTACAAATGTTATTATTGATCTGAATAATTTTTACTTCACAGAAGAGGCTTGAGTATTTTTTCTAGTACCTAATATACACTAACTAATAATGAGAAGAAAAAAATTTTATTGTGAGCATCAGTATTATTTTAACATTCAGTTGACAGACTTAACATTTATACAATAATACTGCTCCTCCAATGGTCAACTTCCACATCTTCCTGAAATGGTAAATTTACTCAAAGAGTTGAGCTAAAGTTTTTTTTTTTAAAGTAAAATTTTGTTCTTGTTTTTCATCATATTTTCAAGTAAAAGTAAAGTAAACCCTTCTACTGAGTCATCCTGTGGTTATTTAAATGAAATTGTAGCATTTGTTTTTCATCATATTTTCAAGTAAAAGTAAAGTAAACCCTTCTACTGAGTCATCCTGTGGTTATTTAAATGAAATTGTAGCATTAAAAATTTTGTTGTTAAGGGAGCTCTGGTGGCCTGGTGGCAAGAAGCTGCACGGCAATCCCAGAGGTAAAAAGCTCAAATCCACCAGATGCTCTGCTCGAGAAGGAGTGGCAATCTTCTCCTGTACCAGTCAGATCCGATTTGACGGCACACACACAAACACACACAAATTTTTTAAGTATTTTTAAAAAAAAATTTGTTGTTAAAAAAAATGCTATAGTATACCATCGAGTCAGTACCAGCTCATAGCTGACCCTTCAATGGGTTTTCAGAGGCAGTAAATTGCATGAGAGGAGACTGCTCATCCTTTCTCATGGAACAGCTAGTGGGGATTTGAACTCTGTGTCTTTGGGATTGTAGTGCAACTTCTGACCACTAGGCCACCTGAGCTATGTAATAAATGATAACAAATCTTGGTATTGTAGTGTTAGAAATACAAAAATAGTAGAATAATAAGCAGAAGGCTTGCGTGCAGTAGGACCAGATTTGTTCATTTTACTGAGACACATGTTACTCTTAGCTTCAATGTTAACAATAATGAGAAAGTGAGATTTCTTGTAGATTTTGCAGTTTTATTTCTTCTTAGAAATTAATTTTTAGGAAACTATTTATTATGCTTATAAACAACGGTTACCTAAAATTAATTTTTCAGTTACAATAATACTTTATCAAATATTTTTGCTTAAAAAATGATTATGTCTAAGGCCAATTGGTAGCACCATGATAGATAAGAACAAGAATGAGGTTGTAATAATTTCAGCTTGCTCGGCTCCAAAATCAACACTCTTGGCACCAGTGGTCAGGAAATCAAATGGCAAATTGTACTGGGAAAATCTGTAGTTAGGGATCTCTCCAAAGTACTGAGAAGCAACAATGTCAACTCTAAAGACTAAGGTGTGCCTAATTCAGGTCATGATCTTTGCAATTACTTGCGATGCATCAGAGAGCTGGGCAATAACTAATGATGAAAGAAGAATCAATGCCTTTCGGTTGTGATGCCAGAGAAGAGTCCTGAACATTTTATGGACTGCCAAGATACAAACAGGTCTGTCTTGGAGAGGGAGAAACTTGTAGGCTAGCATCCTGAAGCTCCATCTCACATACTTAGGGCACATGGCCAGGAGGGATCGGTCCTTAGAGAAGGATATCATGCTCAGAAGGGTGGAGGGACAATACAGGATAGGAAGACCCTAGATGAGAAGGATTGACACAGGAACTGGGATAATGGAGGTAGGCGTGTTAGAGTCAGTGAGACTGGCTCAGGGTAGGGAAGGCTTCAGAGCTGTTGTATACAGGGTCACTATGAGTTACAGGTGACTTGATGGCACATAACGACAAGCTAATTTTTCATTGCAGTAAAATTCCCTACTTAAATAATGGTGAAATATACTGTCTGTGATTTTACAGTCATGCAATGATTACCATTTTGAAGTGTAGTAATTTAAAAGGTTGTTAAAGAACTTTTTAAAAAAACTATTGCCATTAATAGTCACAAATTTCTGTGTTTGGATTTCTAATATCATGGCTAAGACAAAAAAAGAGATTTAGATGTTGTCTCTGTTAGCCCAGTGTGGTTCTTTTCTGAGCCAAGCTTTATTTGCTGAAATTGACATAACCAAAGCAATCTCTACATCAGGCCCATTTATCATTAAATAGACAGGTGAAAAACTGATGAGTGATTTTATGGTAAGTTATACTATGTTCATATTAAAAGAGGAACATTTTATATTTATATAAAATGTAAAACCTACATTAAAAATAAAAAATCTGGATTTCCAACAATTTTGAGTTCTGGATTCAAACTCACTGATTTGTCCAAGTTAACCGATTGAATTTCATACTGTTGAGTTGGAAGTGACTCATAGCTGACCCTCCAGTGGGTTTTCAGAATTGAGACGGCATCAGGAGATTGCCTATCTTTCTTCTGTGGAGGTTTCTGTGGTAGCTGGTGGATTTGAACCACTTGCCTTTTGGTTGGCACCTCAACTCCTTACCCAGATCTCCTTGGTTAAATAATTAGTAGTAGAGAAAAGCCTTGGGAAGCGGAATCTCGTAGCAGTAAAGAAAAATATTATGTACTTACAATGAAGGAAAAAGTATGCAGGTAGACGATAAGATCAGAACATGGCTTGTTCCAGTGAACTCACATCATTAATAGAGTAGGAAATAAATTTGACGGGTAGCAAGTTACATTAAAAACAAAACAAACAGTAAGGGCAAAAAAGTCTGAGAAACCACTATAAAAAGCCATGCTTAAGGCTCTCTCTGATGGTCTAGTGGCAAGAAGCTGCACTGCAATCCCAGAGGCATGCAGTTTGAATCCACCAGATGCTCTGCTGGAGAAGGAGGGACAATCTCCTCCTGCACCAGTCAAATCTAATTTGACAGTACACGTATACAAAATAATAAAAATTTTAAAAAGCTATGCTAAGGGACAGGACAGAGGCAACTTGTAAAGAACTTCCTACACATGCCAACAATCATAGCTGACAATGTATACTGAGTGTATAATTAGTGATATTTAGTCCTTAAAGCAATCTTTTTTCCTCACTTTGATGAAAAAAATTAAGAATCAGAATAATTTCTTGCCTAAAATAAAACAGCTACTGAATATCTCATTATCATTCTGTTTACCTTTCTCTTATACTAGATTTCTTAGGAGAAAGAAAAATGTATCATAAACAATTAATGAAGAAATTATTTCAAGAATTTGACTTCTGGAAGATGCTACTCATTGACTTATTAGCCTTGTACTCTGTGGTAGATATCTTTCTTAGAAATATAGGGAACTGCTACCAGTAGTGGCATAGGAGGCTACCTAAGAGGGTATATCTAGCATACCAACTCTGATGAACTATTCTTGTCAACCTGGAGCACTATATTGATAAGAACTCTGAGTAGGGAAGAATTCTGATGATTTAGCAATGCTTAGTATCGATAAAGGAATGGTAGGTATTTGCTATCCTTGGTAAAATGGAATCTGAAGATCTACCACTTACTGATCATGGACAGTGATAAGTAGGTTAACTGGGCAAAAGGTAATGTGTGGTTGATCATCCCCTTTGACTTGGAAATTGTATTTTAGAATATACAATTCGGTGAAATGACTCAAATGAAAAAAAAAGCAGTACACAATTAATTGTTAGCAACTTCTTATAAAGATAATCACAATAATTTAAGGACAGAAACAAAACATATATTAACAGATGTTTACTAAGCATTTATTACTATGCCAGAAAACTAAGTATTTTACATATATTATATCATTTAGTTTTCAATTGTCCTACAAAGAAATTTCTATTTTATAGATGAAAAATCTAACATACTTAGAGATTAAGTAATTTGTGCAAGGTTTCACAGCTGTGTAAATTAAGTGACCAGGTTAGGATTTGGACTAAGGTCACTAAATCCATGCTTTAGTCACAAAACAAATGTGGTTTCAATGAAATACTTGGGGGAAAAGATCTGAAGAATAGAAAATGATTAAGTTAACTCTACAGTTACTAAAATCACATAGGAGAGAACTATAGGTAAAATTGTTTCTGTGGGTTTTTAAACTTTATTGTAATTTGACAGAAGTAGCTTTTATGGGAGAAAAGCATAAAGAAAAGAACAAGAATCAAATTACAATTAAGAGTAATGAAGATCAAAAGAACACTCAGAATCTTATGGTTGTAAAATACGATGAAATTCTATACGTATTATTATTCATTTACATAGTTCTAAAACAATGAATAGATTGCATACCTTCTGCATACAGTCTTTCTGCGAGGAAAACTGCATCTCGGTATGCATAGTGGTTTAGTGCCTGCCATATAGCAGCCTGTAAGGAGGAAAAAAGAACATTAAGTATGTGGTTGTTTGCTGTGTAGCAGACTCTCAGCAACCTACAGGACAGAGTAGAGCTTACACAAGGGGTTTCCCATGCTGTCATTAAAAAATAATTCTATATTGGGGTCAGCAAACCATAGCCAGTTGACCAAATTTAGCCTGCTGTCTAGTTTGATAGGAGCTACATTTATTAATTTATGTATTGTCTATGGCTAGTTATTAAGAGTGGGGTCAAGCACCTTTGACAAAAACTCACCATTACCACACTTCTTTTAAAATTATGTTTACTACACCATAGGATTTTGGCAGCCTCCTCCTTAGGGAGTTGCACTGCTAATTCAAAGGCTGCACATTTCTGGTAGTTTGAGCTGCTCTGAGGAAAAAAGAAAGGCAATTTATAGCCTCAGAAACGGAACTGGAAGACCAGTTAATACCAAGAGGATCTGTTCAGGAGGTTTGCTAATTCCCAGGATTGTTCTTCCAATTGAGCTAGCTAAAACTCCCCAAAATCCACAAAACCAAAACCAAGAACCAAATAAGAAGTGGAAATGAGAAATACCAATAAAGTATTTCACCATATGTGCTGTGGCTAACTTTTCCATAGGCCACCAGCCAAGGGTTCTGAGGTTCTTATTCCTTACCTATAATAATGGTTGGCTACATTTTAAAATTTTTTTTTTTAAATTTTATTATTTGTGTGTGTGTGTGTACCATCAAATCGGATCTGACTAGTACAGGAGATTGTCCCTCCTTCTCCAGCAGCATCTGGTGGATTCAAACCACACTCGTTGGCTACTTTTGAAACCATAGTCTGACGGAGATACTAACAACATAGCTATTTAATAAAATACAATAAACCCAAACCCACTGCTGTTGAGTCAATTCTGATTCATAGAGATCATGCAGGATAGAGCAGAACTGTCTTCTAGGGTTTCCAAGGCTGTGAATTTTGCAGAAACTGTCAATTATTCTTCCCAGAGCAGCTGGCAGATTTGAACTGCTGGCCTGGTTATTAGCCAACTGCTTAACTACTGCACCATGAGTGCTCCTATTTTGAATACAAAAGTATACAATTATTGGTGAAGAAATCTAGGGGCATACATTAATAGTGTGTGTCTTTCTACCTGTGTACATATGAACTCATTAACTCCAAACCAACCCACTGTCATGAATTTGAGCCTCCTTCCTAGGTCACCACGGTGCATGCTGGTGACATAGGTGGATGTATATATAACGTGGCATGAGTACCCCCCCCCCCACACACACACACACACACACACAGAGTTCTGGTGGTCTAGTCCTTAGATGTGCTGCTTACAAACTCCAAAAGCTCCATGTTTCTGGCTGTTTGAATCCACCAGTTGATCTAAGTGAGAAAGATGCAGGCTCCTCTCATTGCTCACAGTGACTGGATGATGAAGGTTCAAGCCATGAGTCAGTTCCAACTTGATGACTGTTGCTGTGTACCACTGAATCGGAACCAACCCACAGCTGGCCCTCCAGCAGGTTATCAGAGGCAGTAAATTCCACAGAAGCTGATTGCTCATCATTTTCTAGTGGAGCAACTGGTATATTCAAACCCAGCTCCTTACAACTATACCATCACAAGATATACATACATACATGTGTGTATGTGTGTATATACACATGCATACCTAAATGTATGAATTTTTTTTGTTGGTTTTTTTTGTTGTTGTTTTTTACTGACCTCAGCATTACTTGCCATGAATGAAAAATGGGCAATGGGCAGGGATGGAGATCTTGGAAATTGGAGCACTTTAGCACTCATTCAGGGAACTCTGGTGGCCTAGAGGTAAGAAGCTGCACTTTAATCCTGAAGGCATGAGGTTTGAGGCAACCAGCTGCTCTGTGGGAGAAGGATGGGTCACCTCCTCCCGTGTGATAAACTGCCTCTAAAAATCCACTGGCGGATCAGCTATGGTTCGGTTCTGATTCTACGGTAAACAGCAACAACAAGAACAGCACTCATCCATTCAATAACTGTCTACTGAATGCCTACTGTTACGTTCTAGAAGTACAGCAATAAATGAACAGTAGCTTCTACTCTCATAGAGTTCACTTGAGAGTTACTCCTATCCAGAAGCATGGTTCTCAACCTTGGCTTTCAGTGCTTAACAACAGATTCACTGAAATATAATCCCTGGAAAGAGTTTAATTTACGAATCTTTTCAGACCCCCTCCCTCCATTTTGTCTTTCAAGGAGGGAGATCCATGCCTGTGGGAATGTTATTTTCTAATAAATCTATCTTTACTATTTTATCCTAAAAAAAGAAATCCAGAGGTAACAAGAGAAGTGGCTTAGGATTGGTTCTAACAACTCTAAGTTTTCTAGATATGTGGTTCTTGCCCGTCTCAAAGCACATTCTTTTGTAAAACTTATAAAAGCTTATGGATCTTTCACATAAAAAAAAGATTTACACACACAGTTTTCAGAGTTCACCTGGTTCATTAAAAATCACTGCTCTAAACCAGAAGTTGATTAGGCATTGTAATTAATTAATTAATAGTAATTACTGTTATAAAACAAAATATCTATGGATTAGTGCATGAATAACAAGATTTGTAAAACTTCACTGAAATAACGTGTGTATATATGTTGTTGCTAGATGTCATCAAGTAGACTATGACCACAATAACCTCATGAACAACTGATCTGAATGTTGCTCTATCCTGCACCATCATCTGCTGTCAAAGACTTCTCTAGAGCACTAAATAGTAAGCATGTCAGTTTAAAGACTAAGATGTACCAATTCAAGTCATGGTATTTTCAATTGCCTCATGTGCATCTGAAAGTCGAACAATGAATAAGAATGATAGAAGAAGAATTGATGTCTTTGAATTGAAGTGCTGGAGAAAAGTACTGACTGGTTTCATGGACTGCCAAAAGAACAAACAAGTTTGTCTTGAAGGAAATGCAATCAGGGTTCTCCTTAGGGGCAAAGATGGTAAAACTTCATCTCACATACATCCAAGCATGTTACCAGGAGGGACCAGTTCTCGGAAAAAGGTATCATGCTGGAAAGATATAGGGTCAAAGAAAGAGAGGAAGACCTTCAACAAGATGACTGTAACAATGGTTTTAAGTATATAAGAAAGTGTGACATTGGCCTGGCAAGCTCTGATGGCCTAGTGGTAAGAAGTTGCACTGCAAGTCCAGAGGTGCGAGGTTTGAATCCACCAGATGCTCTGCTGGAGAAGAAGGGACAGTCTCCCCCTGTACCAGTCAGATCTGATTTGACGGCGTGTGCACACGCGCACCCCCCCCCCCCACACCCACTGTGACATTGTGTACGAGTGTACAAAAAAAATCACTGGTCTACCTATATGTCAGCCACTAAACTGGGAACTGATGGGCAATAAATGTTTAATAAATATCTGTGGAACAGAATTGAGATACTTAAAAGAACAAGGCAAGTTACTGACCAAGAAAGATATAGATCTATTTTGAATTAAACAGGCTCTAGTGGTGCAATGATTAAGTACTCAGCAGCTAAGTTAAAGGTTGGCAATTTGAACCTTAGATTTCATGGGAGAAAAGACTTGGTGATGTGTTCCCATAAGATTATTATTGCCGTGGAAACCGTATTGGGCACTTCTATACTCTGTCCTACACAGTCAATATGAATCAGAAATGACTTGGTGGCACACAATAGTCACAATAACATCTCTAGGAAGAAACATCAGAGATTGACTTTTTAAAAAAAATCAGTCAGTGAAAACTCTGTGCTGTCGTTGTGGGATAGATATGTTTATAACTGTACTTACAATGACTACAAAAAAAAGAAAAAGAGAGCAAAGGGTAGCTGCTGATGTATTAACTAACAACCTCACAGAAATTGGTTCTTTCTTTGAAAGTCATCCCAGTTTATCAGCCTAATAAAGTGCTTCTGTTTTACCTACTAGCTCATTATGTCCCCTGGGGACTTTAAAGCTTGTTAAGTGTTCATCCAAAGCAAGGCAATGGTCCCTTTTTGTCTAGAGCAACAGAAGCATTATAGTTAGGAATGTTTTTGTTGATTACCGTCAAGAAACCAAAACCCACAGCTGACCTCCAGAGGGTTATCAGAGTCAGTAAATTATAAGGGGAAAAGAAGACTGCTCATCTTAGGCAGAGCAGCTTATGGATTTGAACCACATACTTTTGGGTTGATAGGAAAATTCCTGACCACTAAGCCACCATAGCTCCTCATAATTAGAAATAAGAGGATATGTAACACATGGCTTACTGTCTCCATACACAACTGTCTCCTTTGTCATGGTACCAGAAGTAATGGATGATGACTGGCTATTATTACTCAACATTTTGATCTAAGGTTCTAGAAAAGAATCCAGATCAAAAAGAAACTACTCAAATGTGCATGGTCTCCAGACTTTCTGTAGCCAAGTGTGCTGACAAATTTTTGAAACACTCTTTAAAACATACACCAGTAAAAAAATCTCTTTGAAAATGGTTTTTTCTTCTTTATTTTTGTGTACGTATCTAGCAAAATTTACCTCTGTTGCCCTAACCTTATGTGCTTCTCCCAGTTTCTTCCTTTGCCTTGATTTCCTTGAAAGTTTCTTAAAACCAAACAAGAGTTTAGCTTTACTATACTAAAGTTCACCTTTGTGGGGAGCTCTGGAGGCCTAGTCCACAGGAATTGCATGGCTAACCCAAAGCCCATTCCTCTCCAGTGGATCAAATCTACCAGATAGCTGCTCCACAGGAGAAAAATGAGCAATTTCTAACCATGCAATTTACAGCCCTGGAAACTCAACAGGGTCAGTTAAGAGTTGGTTCCATGTCAAAAAAAGTGTTTTATTGTTGCTATTTATAATTTAAAGTTTATATTAATAAAAGGCATATTACTTGGGAAAAAAAAGAGTTGGTTCCAACTTGATGGTCATGAGAGAACACTAAGCTCTTTAAAGAATTAACAATACTGATTCAAAGTGACAAGAGCAACTTGAAAGAATAGGAATTTTAGGATACAGTGAGTTTATGCTAATAAGAGAGGAACAATTCAGAAAAGGAGGGTGAGAATGGCTGTAAAACTTGATGAATGTGATCAGGGAAACAAAAATATACATTTAGGAACAGCTGAACTGGTATTTTTTTTTTTTGGAACTGGTGCACGTTTTACTGCACATATTCTCATAGATGTTGCCATAATTCTGGGCATGTATCACAGCAGCTAACAACAAAGCCAATTAATGCCTTGAGTGGAATTGATGCAGAGCTAGAAGAGATGTTCTTAAATATCAAATATATTTTTACTGTACAAAGTCACAGATGCTAGTTGGAGATAATGAGTGCATTGGTAGGTCAATCTGGGTACATTAGGGACTAGAAAGGTTTTAAAGGACTGATCAGAGAACCAAATCATCAGTTATAAAATTTCTCCGAAATAAAAGTCTTCAAGTCTATACCTTCCTTCTTTGCTAGTCTCAGCCATCAACAGATTTTTCTTTTCTCTAAATTCTTATATACTCTCTTAAATTGTCATCCTGCCTGCAAGCTCTGGTGTGATTTATCCTATCCCATAAATAATCTCCTTTGAATACAAACATCACTGAGAAAGAGAAGACTATAGTGGGAGCCTTGGATTCAAATTTTTACTCTATATTTACTAGTTTTATACCTTGGGCAAGTAATTTAATGTCTCTTAAGTCTTAGTTCTTCACTTCAATTATTACTTCTATAAAGTACATAGTAGTTCCTATCACATAATCTAATAATTAGTAAGTTTTAGCTGCTGTTACCATCATCATTATTTTTTATTACTCCTTAATCAAAGTGCTCCAATAATTCCTCTTAGAGAGTGCCACAGCTTATCAAATAAACATTCATAAGGTAATCATATCCTATCTGGCTCTAATCTCTTCTTTTTTCAAATCTTGCTCTTGCCAATGCTGGATGAACTGTATTGAAGTCCTGAACCATGTACCTGTAGATGTGATACAATTTGGAAATGGGATTTTTGTTTTGTTAGGCTAATGAAGTTACATCAGAGCAGGATGGGTCCCGAGTTATAGGAAAAACTCAGAGATAGATGTCCTGGGGGAGTAGGGGAATGAACCTATCTATATAAGCAAAGGAAAGCCAGCAGACATCAGAAACTCTGAAAGAAGGCAGAAACGGACATGGCTGAACTCCTGATATAGACTTTTACAAATAGAAACAAAATAAAATTTAATGTTGACAACATAAAATGTAAATAAAACATGCAACATTGAATGAATGGAAATCCAAAGTCTCTGTAAATTTTCATTGAAATTAATAATAAATTTTTAAAAAGTAAATAAAACATTAAAAATGTAGCTTCACCCTATTGACTCCTCCTCAGACAAGAAAATATATTAAAATTATTTCTTTGTCACAATAGGTAAACTATTAAAACGCAAAACAAGAATCTGAAAGGATATTTGAGTCAAAGTCTAAACAAAAATCAAACCCAATGCTCATATACTACTAACATTAGAATGATACAGTGAAGATTAGCAAGGCCCTTGTGCAAAGATGCAAATTTGCCAATCATTCTATATATTAAAAAAAAATAAAAACTGAGGAATATACAGAGAAAAAGTAAAAGATGAATAACTACAAGTCAGTAGAATGGAAGAGAAATAGAAACAAACACATATAACATATCCAAAACTGCTGCATGTCACTGAGCTGATTCTGAATCAGAGAGGCCTGACAGGACAAGGTGGCATCGTCCCAGGGCTTTCACAGGCTGCAATTTTCAAATCATCAGACTGCTAGGTATATTTTGATGAAGCAATTGGTAGGTTCAAATTGATAACCTTTTGCAGTGGCAAACAATCACTGTGCCGGTAGGACTTCAAAACGATGGGGCAAAACATAGTAGTCTTTAAGTGGTTCTCCAACAACTAGGTAGCTCTCAGGAGAAAGACACATTTCTACCTGTTGTCCCTTAAAATAAAATACATTCCAAAAGGGTGAAGGAGCGATCTCCTCTTGTGCCAGTCAGACCCAATTTGACAATACCCAACAAGAAGGAAAAAGAAACAACTCAAAAGACAAGTTACACTGGGAAAATCTGCTATCAAGGATCTCTCTCTCTAGAGTACTAAAGAGCAACAATGTTAGTTTACAGACTGCTCCTGTTAAAGACTTAAGGTGCACAAGCTGTGATCTTTCCAATTGTTCGGTATGCATCTGAAAGTTGGACAATGACTAAGGATGACAGAATAATCAATACCTTTGGGTTGTGGTGTTGGAGAAGAGTAGTAAATTTCCCATGGACTGCGAAGAGAACAAATAGGTCTGTCCTGAAAAGTGAAACCAGGGTGCTCCTCAGAGGCAAAGATGGTAAAACGTCATCTCACATGCTTTGGGCATATTTTAAGGAGGAGCCAGTCCTTGTAAAAGGATATCATGCTTGGAAAAGAGGAGGAGGGGAAGACCCATGATGAGATGGATTGACTGTAACAATGAGCTCAAGTATGTTAGAGATGGTGAAGATGGCTGTAAAAAGAGCAAGTGCTGCATAAGGATATCTGAATTTACCAACTCCACAAAGGGGAGCTGTCCCCATCAACAATACAAAACCAATTTTCTCAAGATCAGACATGTAACCCATGCTCCCACACTTTTTTCTCCTCATCTCAACACCAATCTTACTGCTTTACTGGGTCCAAAATCCACTGTGATACAGCTCACAGAACCATATTTGGTCAAAAGGCTATAATTTGGGTTAGTAGCAGAATATAGTCAGGACAGCTGCTGATAAGCCCTCAAAGGCACCTCAGTCTTCAGCATTGTGGCTTTAGGCTCTTAGTCCTGCCAATTATGTCATCTAACAGACTTGAGCAAAGGCTCCCAGCTCTGCTTCTCTGTAGGGCAGCAGTCTCAAGTTCAGCTCTGCCTCATGTGAGGCCTCTGGTTCCTTGCCGCAGCTGCTATAGTTGCTCCTCCTATAAACCCCAGTCTGGAAGGCAGAAGAATTTCTGGTCCTGAAGAATGTGCTGCATTCTTCTTTGCTGGTAGTAAGGGTCTCAAAGTCTGCTTGCTAAATCTGCTCAATTTAATGACATGACTAACCAATCCCCTAGGGATCTCTGGTAGTCTAGTGGTTAGAAGCTGCACTGCAATCCTGAAGGCACATGGTTTACTCTACCAGCTGCTCCACGAGAGATGGATGGGCAATATCCTTCCGTGCGATTACAAGTTGTGTTCTATCACACTACAACATGACAAATCAATAAAAGGTATGTGATAAACTACAGGTGTCCCCTTTTGGGAATTTCAACATTTGGATTGCTAAATAACTTTAAAAAGTTCATTTAGAAAACAATAAACTAATGGACACTCAACTTTCATTTGATTCAGTGATGATCTCTTGAATACCTTGTACGTTTCTATACCCTAGTTTAAGCCAGATGATGATCCCTCTGACACTAACCAAGGTAGTTAAGTTACTTTCTGAGCTTTCATTACGTGTAAAATAAAGGTAGTGAGACTCACTTCCTAGACAGGTATGTCAAAGTGTAACAGCACAGTGCCCAGTTAACTGCTTTTCTAAATTTCCACCAGATATGACCTGGAGTTCTGGTACCATCTATTTTCAGGTACCTTTCAAAATGCCACTCATTGAAGTTAGTAATAATAAAAGAGAATCAATAAACATTTACATTTTTAAGACAGACTATTTTAAACCCAGACTATTTTAGTAGCATCTTTTTCATCCTATGATTCAATCTCTCACTATGAGTTTTTCACAAACTGAATCTGCTTATATCAATTACTTTGCTTAAAAATCCATCAGTGGTTTCTCACTGCCTTTGGGATAAGATCCAAAGCTACCAAACTAGGCAGTTTGCCCACCTTTCCAGTATCATCTCACATTATATTTTCTTTCTGCTAACGTCAGAGTGGCCTACCCTCCTGCCTCAAACTTTCTATACCTGTAGTCTCTTCTATCCGGTACATGAAAACTACAAATCCTAGCTATTCTTTGGATCTCTTCCTCAGGAAAGGTTTTTTTGGGATTCCCAGATGGGGTGGTAGTTCTCATTAGGTCCTGCCAAGTTGCTTCTGAGTCACAGTAACTTTATATAGAGTAGAACAAAACCCTGCTTGATCCTGCAGCACCTTCACAATCTTTGCTGTACGTAAGGCCATTACAGTCGTCGTGTCAAACTGTCTTATTCTTACTGAGGGTCTTCCTTTCTTTGGCTGACCTTATACTTTTTCCAAGTGCGATGTCCTTTTTCAAAGACTGGCTCCTGCTAACAACATGCCCACAGTATGTGAGAAGAAAGGAAGTTAGGTATCCTGACTAAACACTACATGCCCAAACACATTTCCTTGTAGTCCGTGGCCATCAACTTGGTTCCAGCTCACAGACACCCTATGGACAACAGAACAAAACCCTACCTGATCCTGTGCCATCTTCACAATGTCTGCTGTGTTCAAAGGTGTAGACACTGCAGCTCATTAAGAGTCTGCTTTTCACTAACCCTCTACTTTTCCAAGTCTGCTGTCCTTCCCCAGTGACTGGAGGCTTTCTGAAAACATGGCCAAATTATGGCTGAACAAGTTTTAACATCCTTACGTCTCAAGACCACTCTAACTGCACTTCTTCCAAGATAATCTGTGGTATATTCAATATTCTTTGCCAACACCACAATTCAAAGGCATTTATTCTTCTTTTATCTTCTTTAGTCACTGTCTTAACTTTGTTATGTGTATGAAGCAACTGAAAGTATCATGGCTTGGGTCATGTATACCTTAGTCTTTAAACTGACATCATTGCTCTTAAGTACTTTAAAGAGGTCCTTGACAGAGGATTTGCTCAATGCATTCATCATCTTATTTCTTAACTGTTGCTGTTATAGGTGATATAGATCTAAACAAAATAAAATTCTTGACCACCTCACTCTTTTCTCTAGCTATCATATTGCTTACCAGTTGATTTGTGAGGGTTTTTATTTTCTTAGTAATATTTTTCAAAGCTTTAACTTTATTTTTACTTAGGGAAGCATTAAAGTAATGTCTGCTTCCTCAGAAACTCTATGAAAATGGGAACTACTGTATCTGTTTTTGCTCAGTATTATACTCCCAGTATGCACTGCATATTTTTTAGTAAATGCTTATCCAAATATGTTGAATCAATAATCGATAAGTTTCCATGTCTGGAGGAACTCCAATTGTTGGCATGTAAGGATCTGACAGTCTCTATTAAAACAAAATTACCACAGGAATCCAGAATGAAGGCTGCATAATGGAGTGAACCTGGGGAGAGGGATTGTAAAACAATGAAAAAATTTCTTTTACTTTTCAAAGAGAAGAGTGTACTGGGGCAGGAGGTGTGGGCAGGGAGAAAAGTACAACAATGAATGAATGGAAATCCAGTCTCTGTAAATTTTCATTAATAATAATAAAATAAACTGGAAAAAAAAACAAATAAAAAACCCAACAAAATTACCACCTAATTACTTATTAGGAGACCTGATGATAGGCTGTAACTGAAAGGTACTTCATACTCATCAAGTCATTCAGTGGGAGAAAAGATAAAGGCAGTCTGCTTCTATAAAATTTACAACCTTGGAAACCCCTACCGGCAGTTCTACTCTGGTCCTATAGGGCTGCAATGAGTTGGAATAGACTCAACAGCAGTAGGTGGGGTATCGTACCTGGAAATTCCCTAAGAACCTACTTGTCTTAGATGGATTCGCTAGAGAAGCAAAATGAATGAAGAGAGAGTTTTTAAGGAAATGGTTCATGAGTTTGTAGAGGCTAATACCCAGTTCTGAAGGTCAGACTTCAGGAGAGAGGTGCCTGGGAAGGCTAATGAGTTCAAGGTCGGCAAAAAGGATTAATGACTGCTAGACCTGGAGGCTTGTATGCAGGGTAAAAGACCGCTGGTTTCAAATTGCTCAGTCAAAAAGTACGGCAAACTACTGTTCAATTCTAGTTGCAGAATCAGACAAAAAACTGTCTTAGCTTTGCCAGAAAACCCATAAACATAGCCAAGGTAGGCCACACCTCTGAGGAGACTTCCTCTTAGCAGATCAGATCATTATATAACTGTCTCTAATCTTGCCTCTTACAAAGGCTGAAGAAGAAGAAAAGGCCAAGATGGATGTCAGATGAGATTCTGAGTATCCCATTAGAGCGCCGAGAAGCCAAAGCTAAAGGAAGAAATCAAAAAGAACAGAAAATTTTAAAAGGCAGCTCGGGAGGACAAAGTAAGATACTATAGTATAAAATGTGCAGAGAGCTGGAGTCAGAAAATCAAAAGGGAAGAACTCACTCAGCATTTCTTAAGCTGAAGGAGTTGAAAAACAAATTCAAGCCACACGTGGCAATACTTAAAGATAGTTCGGGTAGAATGTTAAATGATCCAGCAAGTATCAAAAGAAGATGGAAGGAGTACACAGAGTCACTGTATCAGAAGGAATTGGCTGACACAGAGGAATTTCATGAAATAAAATATGAGCAAAAGCCTATGGTGATAAAGGAGGAAGTTCAAGTTGCTCTGAAGGAATTGGCAAGAAACAAGGCTCCAGGAGTTGACAGCATACTAATTGATTTAGTTCAACAAATAGACGCTGCCCTGGATGTGCTCACTAAGTTGTGCCAGGAAATCTGGAGGACAGACAGCTGGCCAACTGGCTGGAAGAGATCAGTATTTGTTCCCATTCCAAAGAAAGGTGACCCAACAGAGTGTGGAAATTATCGAACAATATCATTGATATCACATGTAAGCAAGATTCTGCTGAAAATTATCCAAAAACGTTGGGAACAATATGTCAACAGAGAACTGCCAGATGTGCAGGCTGGATTTGGAAGAGGTCATGGTACTAGAGT
>NW_006399966.1:1648548-1650435 GCF_000299155.1 Elephantulus edwardii | reverse complement strand
ATTTACTTGGTTCCACAGTCAACACTCCTGGTAACAGCAGCCAGGAAATCAGGAGACAGATTGTATTGGGAAAGTCAGCTATGAGGTACCTCTCAAGAGTACTGAAGAGCAACGATGTCAGGTTGGAGACTAAGATGTGCCTGATCCAGGATACAGTCTTCTCAATTACGTGCTATGCATCGGAGAGTTGGACAATGAATAAGGATGATAGAAAGAGAACTGATGCCTTTCAGCTGTGGTGCTGGAGAAGCGTGTTGAATGTACCATGGACTGCTAGGAGAGCAAACAGGTTTGTCCTGGAGAGGGTGAAGCCAGAACGCTCCTTGGAGTCAAGGATTCTGAAGCTTCGTCTGACATGATTTGGGCATGTTGCAAGGAGAGACTGGTCCTTGGAGAGGAACATCATGTTTGGGACAACGGAGGGACGGCGCAGGAGAGGAAGACCCTCGATGAGATGGATCGAATCTGTGAGTGGAGTGGTGGGAATGAGTGTGTCTGAGACGGCGACATTGGCACAGAATAGAACAGCTTTTAGGGCTCTTGTACACAGGGTCGTTATGAGTTGCAAGCGACTCAATGGCACATAACAACAACAATCTTGCCTCTCCAATAACCATACTACTTGTTCAGTTTCGTCTTAAGTGAAAGAACATGGTAATTAGAGTGGGGAAAAAAATCCAGAGTATGTTGTTATGTGCCATTGACTTATAGTGACGCTAAGTATAACAGCTCGGAAGCCTGCCCTATCCTGAGCCAGTCTCACTAACTCTGACAAAACCTACCCTCATTACCAGTTACTGTGTCAATCCATCTTACAGAGGGGGTCTTCCTCTCCTGTGCTGTCCCTCCCAAATTTGTATATTTTACTTTCAGTATTGTGACTTTAGGCAATACTACCTTTTTTCAGCCTCATGTGAATAACAGAGCTCTATATCTTGAGGTCTGGGAGAGCTGATAGCATGGTATTGTTACTAAAAGGTCATCAGTTCAAATTTACCAGTTGCTCCCAGGAAGAAAGATGGGTAGTCTCCTCTCAAAAGGTTTTATAGCCTTGGATATCAGATGATGGGTCACTACAAGTTGGGAACAAATTGACAGCATTGAGTTTTTATGGTTTATTTTTTTCGGTTGGAGTCTCTGAGCAGTTCAAATGCTTAATGCAGTTGCCTACTAACGAGAAGGCTGGAGTATATTAGAGATGTCTTGAAAAGGCATTCACTTCTTAAAAAAAAACCCTTGCGACTGAAAACCCTACAGAGCACAGTTACACAGTGCTACACGTGAGATTGCCATGAGCTGGGATCACTCTGCGGGGAATTTCAAGTCACTGCTCAGGGTTACAAGAAAGATTAAGTGAAATGACTGATTAACCTACCTACCTACCTACCCTGCTCCTAGTCCACTGTCCGGCTCACTAAAAAGCTTTTCTTTTCCCATCTCTTGTTGTTACGTACTATGAAGTCAGAAACAGCTCATAACTGACCCTCCTCTGGCTTTTCTGAGGTAATAAGTCATTTAGGAGGAGAGAGTCCGTCTTTGAACCACCTATCTTCGGATTGATAGGCCACCAGAACTCCTTTTCCCATGTTTTAATATAAGAAAATTCAATAACTATAGCTTACAGTTTTCATTATGTCTCCCCATAATTGCTTTTTAAAACTATTTAATTGTTTTTTTTTTTATTAAATTGTTTATTTTGCTGCAAGGCTGTTGCTTCATTGTAAAAAAATAGCACCAGCAAAGGCAGTATATGGCAAAATTAAGACAGTATTGTTCTTTAGCTGACAGTGGACAGCTAACAAAAACTTATCATTTCTAGTGGAAAGCTTGCTAAGTATTCTGACCCACATCTAGATACAGATGTCAGCAGTAGGTACTAATGATATC
>NW_006399966.1:1597948-1647823 GCF_000299155.1 Elephantulus edwardii | reverse complement strand
ACAGCGCCAGGCCCGGGTCCCCAGCGCCGCGCGGGACGCCGAGAGCGCACGCAGACAGCAGGCCGCGGTCCGCACACTCCGCGCGGCTCGCAGCGCCATGTTCGCAAAACTATTTAATTGTGGTAAAAACATAACAAAATATTCATCAACAGTTTTTTCTTATCTGGTTTACTGTTGTTGTTAGGTGCTGTCAAGTCAACTACAACTCCTAACAACTCTATGAACAAAGATTTGAACTTTGCATTATCTTGTGCCACCATCACCTCTGATATACTCAACACCACTGTTATAGTTACTGCATCTGGTTGAAGGTGTTTCTCTCTTTCTCTGACCCTCTCTAACCTTTCCAAGCATGATGTCTTTTTCCAAGGTCTGGTCCTTCTTGATGATATGCTGGAAGTATGTGAAATGATCTTGCACCTTAAGTCTTTAAATGGTCATCTTTGCTCTTTAGCACAAAAAGCCTTAGAAATCTCCTTTAGAGAGATCCATGACAGTAGATTTCCAATGCAATAGGTTTTTTGATTTCTTGACTGCTATCAGTGTGTGTGTTAACTGGAGATCCAAGAAAAATGAAACCATTAACAACATCAATCTTTTCTCCATCTATCATAATGTTGTCTACTAGTTTAGTGGTATTTTTGTTTTCTTGATGTTGAGATGTAATTCGTACTGAAGGCTATATAAGCGCTTCCATTTATCTTCACTTTCTGCAAGCAAAGTTGTATTATCTGTATAATGCAGGTTGTTAACGAATCTTTCTCTAATCCTGATGACATACTGTGTGTCACTGAATTGGAACCAACTCATACTTGACTCTCTAGTGCATTTTCAGAGGCAGCAAAACTGCACAGGAGGGGACTGCCCATCCTTCTACCAAGGAACAGCTGACCGATGCAAACTGGATACCTTTGGGATTACAGCACAGCTTCTTACCACTAGGCCGCCAAAGCTCCCTATTATTGTTGTTAGTTACAATCAAATCAATTGCAACTCACGATGACTCCAAATAGAACCACATTCAATAGAATTTCTAAGGCTGTGACCTTTGAAACAGACTGCCAAATCATACTTCCATGGTGCCCCTGGATGAATTTGAACTACCAGCCCTTTGGTTAGCAGTCCAGTGCCCAATCATTTGCACATATATCATGTACACATCCTCACAATTAGTTAACAGCAACCAAGCAGTTAATGTGCACTAGATATCATTCAAATTGTTTTATATATATTAAAATCTTAAATTCTTTCAACCACTCTATGAAAGGTTTCCACTTGACTAGGTAATACAACTAATCGGCTGCACTGTGATTTAAAATCAAATATATCTCTTCTGTCATTGCCAGAAATCTTCCCACCATGCAGTACTTCTTACAAACTTCTTTTTTTTTTCTTTTTTTTTCTTTTTCTATAATTATATTTTATTAATTTTCATAAACATTTACAGAGATTTTGGGCTTCCACTCATTCATTGTTGCACTATTCTCTCTACCCTCCTCCCAGTTTGTTCTTGTCCAAATGCCACAGTGCTTGTCAAAGCCAGTTCTGATTAATCTTCTTTGTCAGTGTATCCTTTGCCATTCCCTATCACTCCTCCCTGAGAGAGACTTCACCCTGAGTCATAAGGAAAAGGGGACGGCGTATTCTCTTAGCTACTTCCTGCTGAAAAGGGACGCTGTGGGTTTCAGGGTGAAGATCTTCTCTCACTACTCTAAAGGGCCCCTTTGGCAGTAGGAAACACATAGACTATTATGGAGATTGATTTACAAACTTCTTTGTTTGCAACCAACCTTACAGTATTTGCCATGTTCAAGCACAGCTTATGTTATTTACCTAATACTTTCCCTGATCTTAACTTGTGTAGCATGGTGGTAATGAAAAGCTGATTCAAATCCTCTAGTCACTCTGCAGGAGAAAGATGAGTCTGTCAGTTTCCATAATGATTTATTTACAGCTTTGGAAATGCTTGGGATAGTTCACCCAGTCCTACAGGGTTGCTAACAGTTGGTGTTAATTTGACAGCAATGGGTTAGCATGGTGACTATTAACAGGATAAGCTTGGAATCACACTAGCTAGGTAAGAATTCTGGTCACTCCACTGACTCTAAGTCTCTACTTCTCCATGTAAATGGTACTTTCCCTGAAAGGGTTAGTGGAAGGATGCAGTGAGTTAAGAGACATAAAGAGCTCAGAGCACAGGAAGGTAACAGTTAATGGGCATTACAATATTTCCCCCACCTCTTTGAGTTCTAAGTAGCTAAGTTACTAGCTTTGACCATTAAAACGTACAATGGAGTGACATGTGGATCATTGCTGATGGTAGTCATTATATTTCAAGCAAGTTTTCATAGAAGAGTGGCTAAAGAATCTAGCTACTAAAGGTCATCAGAGTTTAAACCAAGTAGCTGATTCACAGGAGAAAGTTGAGGTAGTCTGCTTCTGAAAGATTTACACCTTTGGAAATCCCATAGGCAATTCTGCTCTAACCTACAGGGCTGCTATGATTTATAGTCAACTCAACGGCAGTGAGGGTTTTGCTGTTGTTTGCTTAAGTCACAAAATGTTCAAATGTTTCACTAGGAACCTTAACCATGAAGAAAATTTTACGTGCAACCACTATGGAAGGCAGTATGCCGCTTTCTCAAAAAGGTGCAAATAGAAATAACATTTGATCCAGCAATTCCACTACTGGGAATATACCCCAAAGAAATCACAACCACCTAGGCAGATATATGCACACTCATGCTTAGCACTGCTTTGTTCACAAAAGCAAAGAGTTGAAAACAACCTAAGTGCCCAACAACAAATGAATGGACAGAAAAGCTGTGGTATACACAATGGAATACTACACTGCATTGAAAAACAAGCAACTCACCAACAAAGATGTTTATCTTTTGCTTTTCAAAGAGAGGAGCGCTGGGGGAAGGGGGTAAAGAAAAAAGTGCAACAATGAATGAATGAATGAAAATCCAAAATCTCTGTAAATGTTCATTAAAATTAATAAAACAAAATTTAAAAAAAAACACCAAAAAAACAAGGAACTCATGAAATATTATACAAAATGGGTGACCAGGGAGGACATTATGCTGGGTGAAATATCTCAGTCACAAAATGACAAATACTGCACAGTGCCACTGTTTTAAAATGGGACTGACATGGGGATTGGGGGGAGACTGAGAAAGATGGGATAAAGTATGTATACTGCATTGAAACAGATGAGGAAGAGAACTGTAGAAAAGTGATATATGATTAGGTATTATTGTCATGACAGGAGTCCAGAACGAAGGCTGCATAGTGGAGTGGACTTGGGGGGAGGGACTGTATAACTATGAAAGAATTTTTCTTTTACTTTTCAAAGAGAAGAGTGATGTAGGGTGGAGGGATGGGCAGGGAGAAAAAGTGCAACAATGAATGAATGGAAATCCAAAGTCTCTCTAAACTTTCATTAAAATTAATAATAAAAAAGGGGGGGTGAAGGAGAAAGAAAAAAAATTGAGGAAAAAAAAGAAAATTTCACATATACATACACACAGAGACCAAAAAAAATTTTAGAATACTTTTTTTTAATTAAAAAGTGAAAAGAGAAAAAGAATCAAATTCAACAGACTATCTATTTCTGGTAAAAATGTTAAGCTTTGCTCAGACAGTATTGTTCTTCTCATTAATTCTTGGGAGCATCAGAGACAGTGACAGCAGCCAGCTATAAAACTTGCCACCTAGGAGAATATTCCAGAGCTCCATCACCACTCTGCTCAATCACCTTTAAGTTCCTGAGTCTCTCACAGGGGTAGGGAATGGTACAGATTATTCTCTAAGGCATTACAAATTGGTAGCTGATGACAAATAGGCTAAGATCAGCTCACTGCTTACTCATTTACCTCTGTCCAACTGCTGGTGTGAGCCTTTCCCTAAATTAGTATCACTCAGTACACCATCTCTAGAGTTAAACAAATCAAAGAGATCTAAAAATCAAAAGCTAGATGGACGAACTGCTGTTAAAGAGCAGGTATAAAGTCAAACAGACCACTGCATTCTTATCCCTTCCCTCAAAAATTAAGTGCTCAACTTCCAGTCAACCTACCCAAAGGTATTCAAAGAGATAAACCTGGCTTATATATAATTGGCTTCCAAAAGGCCCTGAAAATCCCTACAAAGCACTTCTACTCTGTATGCAGGGGGCTACCATGAGTCTGAATCAATTTGACAACAGAGTAAATTAATGAGTTAATCCTAGATCCTGTTTATTTAAAAGAGAAATCAATAGCATAAAAATTAAATTTCATAGTTCCTTACTTGCTAGCTCTTCCCAAAGAGGATTTTAAGTATAAAAGAACTTCTTTAAATTGTACAACTAATTCAGACTTAAATGTGACTATATAAATTTGAGGATTTTGTTGATGCTGTCCTTGTCAAAAAGAAAATAGATGTGTTTTTTCAAAAGACTAAAAATAAACAGGTGACAAAAGCTGTTATTTAAATATCAGAGTGGAAATTTCACATCATAAATTACAGACTAGTATCATTAGTTCACAAGCATCATTTTGTCTCCTAGGGGTTAGTAGAGAACATTTTGTATTGTCACAAATAGAAAGTGGGTGCTACTGGTATCTAACAGGTGAAGGCCAGGGCACTATAAAACATCCTACAATGCACAGGTCATAATAAACTATGGCTAACACTGAGAAGAATGGGAATTCCAGAACACTAATTATATAAAATCTATACCTAGATGAAGTTGTTGTACGAACAGAGCAAGGAAATACTGCATAGTTTAAAATTAAGAAAGATGTGAATGAGAGGTGTATTCCTTCTCCGTATCTACTCACTCTGTATGTTAAGCAAAGCATTTGATAATGTGGATCTTATTAAGAAGAATGTGGCATCAGGATCGGAAGATGATTCAATAACAATGGGCTTTATGCAGATGACAGAACCTTGCTTGCTGAAGGACGACCTGAAACACTTACTGCAGAGAATCAATGACTATAGCCTTCATTAGGGATTATATTTCAACATCAATAAAATGAAGGTCCCTTCTACTAGGCCAATAGGCAATATCATGATAGATGGAGAAAGGTAACTGTCAATGAGTTCATCTTTCTTGAATCCACAATCAACATCCTTGGTACAAAACCACCAGGAAATCAGAAGATGTAGAACACTGGGAAAGATGAAAGCTCAGGGATCTTTCTAAGGTCCTGAAGAGCAATGCTGTCAGTAAAGATGAAGGTGTGTTTGATTCAATCCATGGTCTTTCCAATAATCTGTTATGCCTCTGAGAACTGGACAATGAGTAAGGATGACAGAAGAATAAATAACTGATGTCTCTGAGTTGTAGTGTTGGAGAAGAACACTAAACATTCCATGGCCAGCTGAAAGGACAAACTGATGTCTTGGAGAAAGTGCAAGCCGAGTGCTCCTTGGAGAAAGGATGGCAAAGATATGTCTTATATGTCAGCCACATTGCTAGGAAAGGCTAATCCTTGGAGAGGGACATCAAGCTTGGAAAGTCAGCAAGAGAGGAAAATCCTCAATGAGATGGACTGATGTACCATGACTGTAGCAATGGGCTCAACTGTGTTGGAGATGACAAAGATGGTACAAGATAGGACAGGGTATAGATCTGTTGTATGCAGGGTCACTATGAGTTTTACTTGACTCAGTGGCACCTAACTACAACAATACACAGGACAGACTACCACCACCACCACCATCACCACCAACTTAGCTTGCTCAAAATGTCAATAAAGCTAAGGTTGGGGAATTTTGGTTTATGTTACCATGAAACAAGATTATTCTGCTAACCTGTATGTCAACATAAGGGTCTCTTTTCTTCTTCCCAAGAGCCCCAGATTAGTCTTCCAGGAGTATTGCTTTAATGACATAATTCTGCTTCTCAAAACCTTGTAATTATTATTTATTATTGATAATCATTATTTATTACCAATACATGAAATCGAAACCCCTAAGCCTGAATGTTACATCCCCTAAACCTGACTATGCAGCTGCTTTGCAATTCCCTTTCCAGTCATGGCATTCATTTTACTGCTCTCTTCTCCCTAAACAGCATTCTCATTATTAATTCTAGGCCGATGCTTATGCCATTCCATGCCACTCAAGTTTTTTTTCACTTACTAATTCAAACCTTTAATATTGTCTAAGGTTTTACATTCTACTACTTACTTCAAAAAATTCTCCTCCCTCCTTTTTTCAGTCTAGAAGAATCTCCCTTTCTTGAACTTTTACCTTATTACTTGTGCAACTGATTATATACCAACAGCATTATCAAATTGCTCCTGTTTAGCACCCTTATTTTCCCAACAAGATCATTGCTGATAGATATTGCTGGCTATGACTCATAGTGACCCTATGAACCTTGCCTATTCTCACAGTCTCTGATGTGCTCAAGCCCATTGTTCCAGTCACTATCAATCTACTGTCAATCTAGTTTAGGATCTTCCCCTGATCTTTACCTTTACCAGCACAATGTCTTTTACCAAGAACTAGTTCTTGTGGCAACATACCGGAAGTATATGTGTTGAAATTTCATCATCTTTGCCTCTAATGAGCCCCTTAGTTGCAATTCCTCTAAGACAGACTTGTTCCAAAAAGATTGGAACCCTCAACATATTAGCAAGATTCATGTCTCCACAAATATTTCTAACTTAATTTGCTCTAAAGAGAATATTTAATTGCCCTCCTTTCACAACTGCTTTTCATTTTTCAAATGGAACCACCGAAAGGAAATTTAACAAGCCTTTCTTGATTCCCTTTCATATACACATCTAATCAATTTCCAAGTCACATCAGAACTGTTTCCCAAATATCTACTGACTTTCAAAAAAATCCTTCAAATTCACCCATGGCTCGTCTACCTCTTCTACTTCAGTGCTATCACTTTAGCCTAGACTGTCATCTCTAAGACTACAGCTTTTATCTAGCCCTGCCCTCTACTCTACATTTCTTAAGGAGCAGTCAGAGAGATCTTAATATTCAGATCAGATCACGCCAATTTCTATTAAAAATCTTTTTTGCTTGTCATACTTAGAATTAAAACAAAATTCTTTACCTCTAGCCCCCTATATATCTCAACTTTTGCTCTTTCTTTCTCCCTTACTGTGCACCACCAGCTGCACTTGGTTCAGGTCTTTGCATGCCAGGTTTTTTTTTGCTCTATCTTAGGGACTTTACACTTGCTATTTTCTCTGCTTGCAATGCTCTTCAAATTACTGTTTCCTTTTCAACCTTCAGACTCTAGCTTAAATGTCATTTCCTCAAAAAGGATTTTCCTGACACTCGTTTTAGAAAAGGTTTCAGAATGTCTCATATATGTTTTGCATATAGCAGGGACTTAACACATTCTTTCCAATTTAATTTTATCATTGAATTACTTAATTTTTTGCTGCTTTGCTGGTTCAATTTTAGCTGCTGATTTAGTGGTTCAAATGCCGACCTGGCATCTGATTGGGTTTGGGTTAGGTTCTTTCTATTAAAAAAAATTCTATCCTTAATAATATAGTTTATAATTACTGACTTATGGTTATATATGTCTCTTTTTATCTGCCTATACAGGTATAATCAAGACTATGTCAATATATTAATATGTGAAAGGATAAGATTATGTACTTGCAATAACTTTATTCACTGCAAAGCATAGTCTCTCAGTTTAAGTTCTATGTGGCACTATCTTTAAGATATTATAGCTAAATATAAGGGAATTTCCCCAAAGATTTAAAAATTAATGCATTTCATTAATGGACACATTAACTTTTTGGAATGCAGATGAAGTAGTCAAATGTCCACTCTCATACTGCTCACATGCAGGGACCTCTTTAGAGTACTGAAAGGCAATGGTGTCAGTCTAGAGACTAAGGTACGTCTAATCCAGGCCATGGTCTTTGCAATTACTTGCTATGCATCAGAGAGCCGGACAATGACTAAGGATGACAGATGAAGAATTGATGTCTTCGAATTGTGCTGGAGAAGAGTCTTGAACATAACATTGGACTGTCAAGAAAACAAATAGATCTGTTGCGGAGAGGGTGAAACCAAGTTTCTCCTTGGAGGCTAGAATTATGAAGCTCTGTCTCACCTACTTTGGGCATGTGGCCAGAAAAGATGGGTTCTTGGAGAAGGACATGATGCTTGGAAGAGTGGAGGGACAGCACAAGAGAGGAAGATCCAGGGTGAAATGGGAGACAAGATGGATTGATACAGTAAATGGGGCAAGCGGTTGGCGTGTCAGAATTAGTGAGACTGGCTCAGAAAGGGCAGGGTTCAGAGCTGAGCTGCTGTACACAGGGTCCCTATGGGTCGCAAATGACTCGAAGGCACATAACAACAACAACATCTATTATCACTAAAGCTACTTTTTTAGTCATTTAACACACTCTTCCAGAGTACAACACCTTCAATTCCAAATTATGTGAACTATGCTATTCTTTGTACACATTTTAGATGTTGTGCTCAGTTATCTTATCCCAAGCTGGACATTTTATCTCAAGCTACAGGAAACTTTGTGGTGTTGTCCCTAATACGCTGTGCTTCTAATTAAGCTACTGAATGTCTCTTTATTGGTTCTAAATCACAAGCAGCTCTGGGAAAAAGATGGGCGGTATCCTTCTATCACTGCTTATCAAAGTGATTTTAAAAGCTTGTTTAAACTTCATGCAACAGTTCTAAGTATTGTCACAGAAATAATAGTTAAATCTCTATGGCTTTGCCTTTTCATGAAAAACCAATTTCATCAGGTGACTTCTCCAAATGTGTCTTCTCCAAACAGTTACCATTAAAAAGAAAAGAAATGCTAGACCTTCTATGTGGGACCAGACATCTGTGGGGCATATACACTGTAGCAGACTGTTTTGGCCAAGTTAAAACTTAAAAGAACAAAAAAAAAAAAAAAAACCCCAGAAAAACATTTGCTCATCTTTCCTCTCATCTCTTTCCCCTATGTCAAGAGAATTCTGATGGCCCCAGGGGTAAGGAGGTGCACTGCTAAACCAAAGACATAAAGTTCGAATCCACCAGGTTCTTGGTGAGAGAAAAAGGGGCAATCTCCTGTCATGAGATTTAGTCTTTGAAAACTCACTGAAAGGTCTGGTATGAGTCAGTTCCAATACGACAGCACTTAACAAGAAGTAGTACTACAAACCAGGAGAAGGCATTCTAAGAAAGGAAAGGGTAATTTCCCCACTTGCTTCCTTTTCTTCCGAAATACATGCAAATGGTTATTAAACTTTAAAAAATACTTATAAAAACAAATCCCATTATTCTTTTCCATAGTAATTCTTCGTCTTTTTAACTATGCATAAACTAATTTTTATCACTATGGCAAAAGCTGTTATACCCCAAACTTATCACCACCATCCTAGAATGATGCACAAGGTTAATGGGGAAGCCAGGGAGCTCTCATGGTTGTCAGCAGTACGTGCACTGGCCAACCCAAAGGTGGCACATTTGAGTGGTTAGAATACACCAGGAGATCCACAGGAGAAAGATGCAATTTACCTACTGGAGGGTCAGCTAAAGACACTTCCAACTTAATGGCAATGAGGGTTTGTTTTGTTGTAGTTGTTCAGCAGAGGAAAACAAAAATCACTGAACTTTGAAGCCTTAAAAAATATGTAAGAACAGTGCTGCTGAAGTAACTTTAAGAAACTGGATGGACACTATCTTAGGCTACATATTTATCTTCTTTTCCATATTTTTTAATATAGGTTGATATTATTACTAAATAGTCGTTATATGTTATCATTGAAACTAGTTTCCCACTTGGAAGATTTTGGGACCAGAGAAAAGAAAGTAATTGTTAATAAACACAAGTATATGGAATAGAAATTAAAAAAACTTTAGTATGTCTAGCCACTTAGAAAGACAGAGATAGCAGTATCAAATTTTATGTTAGGCCTCCAAAAACTCTCTCAAGAGAGACTCTTTACTGGATAGTGGAATTAGGATGGAAAGAGAGCGCTGTGGAAACATTGATAAAACTAACATGGAAACAGATCTTCAAGCAGAATCCCACATTCCTTCATGCCCTAACTGCTGTATGTAAAGAGCTAGAAAAGATGGCAAGAAATCAGGAGAAATGAGCATTTCATTGCTGTGAAGAAAGATTAAGGAAGCAGTGATGCATTAAAATATTTACCATTAGATATTGCAGGCCTCTCAGAGGCAATATGAAATCATTTCTAAAATTCAGTTCACTCTCTAACTTCAAAAATGCACGATTCAATGATAGCAGTTGAGAGGGGTCAACTCTTCCCATCACGTCTTTCTGATCTGGTCCGTCACCAAGGGGCACTACAATCAGCATCTTCGGATGGCAGGAGGGAAATGACCTGGCCCCCCCGCACACTCAAAACTCAATGGGGTTTCTCTGATGCCAACAGAGAAGACTAAGGTGCATCAAAGCCTACCTTGGTATGGCAAAGACAGCGAAATGGATGGGAGAGCCATTCTTAATCTTTCCGTTACCACACACCCTTGATCTCCATCACAGGTGACAGTGGAAGAGAAAAAAAGGAGAAAACCCTACACATTTACGTTTCTTCCCCTCCTCCCCCTTTTGGACAGGTGCTAGCGCCCCAGCACCGGGCCCTGGAGTTCTCTTGTCGGACAACTGTCCCGCAGAAAATGCACTCAATGAGAAATGCAACCTGGGCTAGAAAATCAGATACCCAATTAGAAATTCACGTTAAAAATCCCAATCTGGATTTACCCTTCCCCCCCCCCCCCTGTAAAACAAAACCAAAACCCGCCGCAAACTTGCCCACCATTGAGGCTCCGAGGGGCACCGACCCAGGGGGGGCTTCTCCGCCCTCCGGGAGGCGGCAGAGCACCTGGGGCGAGTTTTCGCTCCCTCGCCTCCCAGCCCGGCCCCGCCAGGCCCCTAGACTGACAGGAGGGGCTGGCCAGGCGTTGGCTGCGGGGCAGGGCGGTATTACCGCCGCAGCCCGCTCGGCTCCGGGCACCAGTAACGCAGGGCCAGGGGTATCACGGCTTAGGTGGCGGGCAAAGCCGCCAGGCGGACGAAAAGCCAGGCAGGACCCGGCAGAAGGGGCGGCGGGAGCAACAGCCGGCCTAGGCCGCAGCAGGCCGCCGAGTGGCCAGACGCTGCTTCCCGGCCGCGGCTGCGGGCCAAGAGAAGAGGTGACCATTACCTGGACGGGTTCCTGTAGCACCGTCATCCTGGAGGCTCAGGCCCACTTTCTGCAGTGCCTCAGGCCCCCCCCGCAGCGGCTCCGGCCCGGCCAGCCCCGGCTCATTTAAACTCACCAGCGACCGTTACCGGGGGATGGGGGAGGCCGAGCGATTGCCGAACCTCTCCGAGCGGGACACGGAAATACCCGAAGTGGAAAGCAGTGAGTGGGGAGCTAGGCGGAAAGAGCCGGAAGGGACCGGAAATAGTCGAGGTGAAATGACAGAGGCGGAGACTGCTGCCGGAAACTGTCGAGAGTTACCGGAGTTTACCGAGTCTGACCCAGAGCGTAGGTTCCTCTTTCCAGGCTTGCCTTCAGCCACGCACGCCACGCCCCATGGACGCCCAGTGACGGGACCACACCCAATCGGCAACCAGCGGGCGGGGCGGGGCTTGACAGAGCTGAAGGGCAGCGTTAAGTGGCGGGACCAAGGTCTTGATTCGCCAGTGAGTCTTTTCATGAACTGGTGCGCGGTAGTTTTAAGCAGAACAAAATCTTAAAACTCGACGACCGACACCTAACAACAGTTTTAAGCAGAGTAATACGGGGAGGTTACAGCTAACGTTAATTAATCAGATTTACTTCATTACATAATTTCATCCATTCTACAAATACCTCAATTTAGAGGGAAATAGGAGGAGATCTAGGGAACTCGGGTACCTTGCTGTTGTTATGTGCTGCTGTTGTTATGTGCCGTGAGTCGCCTGCGACCCTATACACAATAGCTCTGAACTCTGTCCTATCCTGAGCCAATCTTACTGTCTCCAACAAACCTGCCACATTTACTCCTGCGTCAATGCATCTCATCCAGGGTCTTTTTCTCCTGTGCTGTCCCTCCACCCTTCCAAGCATGATATCCTCCAAGGACTGGTTCCTCCTGGCAACATGCCTAAGTATGTGAGACATAGCTTCAAAGTCCTTGCCTTCAGAAAGTAACTTGGTCTCACTCTCTCTAGGAGCCGACCGACCTATTTATTCTCTTGGCAGTCTATGCTATCTATGTTCAATACTCTTCTCCAGCACCACAACTCAAAGGCATCTATTCTTCTGTCCTCCTTATTCTAGTGCCTTAATGGTAAGGAATTGCACTGTCAACGCAAAAGGTACATAGTTGGAGCCAGATCAAGAAGAATCTCAAAAGGCAGGCAGACATCTTTTATTCTTAGTAAAAGAAGCGTTCATGTCTATTGGAAAGAGATTGGGTCTTTGTTTTGGTGTTCATATCTGGTTCCAAGAAGTTCTGGATCTTTAGACAAGCCCCAATCTCTCTGAGCTTCTATTTGCTTGATCTGAGATAAGAAGAGGTGTTGTTGTTGTTATGTGCCTTCGTCGAGTCGCCTGCGACTCATAGCGACCCTATGCACAACAGCCCTAAACCCTGCTCTATCCTGTGCGCCAACCGCACTGCCTCTGACACACCCATCCCGATTACCCCAGTCACCAAATCAATCCATCTCATAGAGGGTCTTCCCCTCCTGCGCCGTCCCTCCACCCTCCCAAGCATGATGTCCCTCTCCAAGGACCCGTCCCTCCTGGCAACATGTCCAAAGTATGTCAGACGAAGCCCCAGAAGGAGACTAAATTATATGCATTAATATACGTATTGTATCCAGTCTGCATAGTAAAAAACCTACCATGTACCATTTTGTTGTCAGTTTCATCTCAACATGACCACCGATTCTGTAAATCTTTGCAGGAGACTACCTTTCTCTCTTGGAGTGTCTGGTGGTTTTTTTTAGGTTAGATTAGGTTAATTTCTAGGTTAGAGCAGCTAAAGACTGCACCAGGGTTCCTAAGTTGGAGAGGGGGAAACCCAGTAACCACTGCAGTTATAAAAAGTCAGTAAAGGTAGTTTATTCTGACATGCTGTATAAAAGAAAGAAGATAAAGAATGGGAGGATTGGACAACTGACAGGGCAGCTTTTCCCCAGACTTTATTTTTTATATCTTTTTGTTTTGTTTTTCTTTTTTCTTTCTTTCCCTCCCTCCTCCAGACTCTTCATGGTTACATCCTTCAGAAAGATCTATCCCCATTACAATATTGAAATTCTATTTACATCGAGGTGCTAAAATGGGATGCTCCTACATTTTGCCTCCTAGTTCCCTAGGTAAGAGATACTTTGATACGGGTAGTGAGCCCATGTCTACATCTTTATCAGAAACATAACATATCCATGGACAGAAAGGGGAAATACACAATAGATGTTACTAAGAGGAAAGTGCTAACTGGGTGAATTTGTTTAGTTCAAGTTAGTGGGTGATGGAAGTGTGAATGAAGCAGACCATAAGCCCATGTTTCCTTTATTTTTAGGATCTACTGTTCTTTTAAGATGCTAGTACTATATATGCCAGATGTGCAGGCTGGATTTAAAAGAGGTTATGGTACTAGGGATATTATAGTTAATGTTAGATGCATCTTGGCAGAAAGCAGAGAGTACCAGAGGAATGTCTGTGCTTCATTGACTATGCAAAGGCATTTGACTGTGTGGATCCCAACAAGCTGTGGCTGACTCTGAGAAGAATCGGAATCCCAGAACATTTGATTGTGCTTATGCAAAACCTATACTTAAACCAAGAAGCAGTCGATACTGCATGGTTCAAAATGGGGAAGGATATCTGCCAGGGATGTATTCTATCTCTATACCTTTCAATCTGTATGCAGAACAGATCATCCAGGACACTGGGCTGTACAAGAAGGAATGTGGCATCAGGACTGGTAGAAGATTAATCAACAATCTACGTTATGCAGATGACACAACCTGCTTGCTGAAACTGAGGAAGACCTGAAGCACTTGCTGCAGAAGGTCAAGAACTGCGGTCATCAATATGGATTGAAGCTCAACATCAAGAAAACAAAGATTCTCACCACTGGGCCAATTGGCAGCATCAGTATGGATGGTGAAGAGATTAACATAGTTAACAGTTTTAGTTTGCTTGGCTCCACAGTCAACACTCTTGGTACTAGCAGCCAGGAAATCAAGAGGTGAATTGCATTGGGACAGTCAGCTGTCAGGGACCTCTCCAGAGTACTGAGAAGCAAGGACATCTGGCTGGAGACTAAGGTGCGCCTCATATGGGCCATAGTTTTCACAATTGTGTGCTATGCGTTGGAGAGCTGGACAGTAACTAGGGATTAGAGAAAGATAATTGATGCCTTTGAGCTGTAGTGCTGGAGAAGAGTGTTGAATACACCATGGACTGCTAGGAGAACAAACAGGTTTGAACTTGTTTGTTCTTTTGGTACTCTGTGGGATATCCCACACTCTCTCATCACAATTCAAAGACATTGATTCTTCTGTCATCATTATTTATAGTACAATTTTCAGATAGGAAAGAATTTAAAGTAGCATGGCTTGGATCAGGCGCCTCTTAGTCTTTAACTTGACATGGTCACTCTTTTGCACTTTGGAGAGCTCCTTGACAACAGATTTTCCCAATGCAACTTGTCTTTTGATTGCTTGAGTGCTTTGAAAATTAGAGGGTTCATGAAAGGGAGAAAGATGCTCACTTAGATAGACTAGATAGATTAGTGGCACAGTGACTGCAGCAATGGACTTGAGCATTGCAGGAACCTTGAGGTTGGTGGAGGAGCATGCAAAGTTTCCATCTGTTGTTGACAGGGTGACTATGAGTCATCACTAACACAACAGCATTTAACAAAAACCATAACGATGGTGATTCATCAAGACTTGCCCTGTCTAAGACTTCTCTGACAACATGGTTTTCCAGTTTTCCTTTGCTCTGTTCCTTGTCAAAGGAGTTCTGATGACATTGGGTTTAAGGCATTTAACTGCTAGCCAAAATGTTGGTGGTTTGGACTCACCAGCCGCTCTACTAAAGAAAGATGAGGGACAGTCTGCTTCCATCAACATTTACCGCCTTGAAAACCCTATGAAATAGTTGCCCTACAAGGTTGCTACATGTGAGAATTGATTTGGTGACAGTGAGTTTGTCTTGTTTTGATTCTATTGTTTCTTTCCAGTCCCTTTAGCAACCCCTTGAATGTTAGATCTTCTGGTATCTGTTCTTGGCCTTCTCACCCTATACATTCTTCTTAGGCAAACCTATCCATTCAAGTGGCCTAAATGTCTCATCTGCAACCTTGTCTCCAGTCAGACTGCTTCTTGGAGATCTAGACCCAAGTGCCTAACTGCCACTCAGATGTTTCTATCTGGAGATTCACAAACAGGTATTTTGTTCAAAATGAAACTCCTCATTCTCCATAATGGAACTCTCTTTTTTTTTAAATCCCAGTTGAAGGATCCCTGAAGGGTTAGTGATGGTAAGAGGTTTGTTGTACAAAGAAATGTTCTAGGTACACCTGAAACACTTGAAAACAGCCTAGATCCAGTTCTAAGAGCTATTTCTTGTTAGCAGTTTTTGGAGTCTCTTACTCCTAAAGGGTTAAGTACACCAGATGTGTTCTTGCTAACAAGATCTCTGGGATGGGGGAGGAAGGGGTTTGCAAAGAGCTTTGACCTTCCCCTGGATCTTTTTTATTTACCCATTTGCTTTCTTGAGATAAGATAAGGAACACAGATCCTTGAGTAGTCAAAGATAATTTATTTCTGTAAGAATGTTTCCTATCTTACTGTACCCTGAAAAATGTGTACGTGACTTTCTTTATGTAGTCTATGTCCGCTTCTGTAAGAAAAGAGAGGACAAGACAGCTCTATTTTGCTATTTGCCTAATAAAGCTCTTGGCCCTTCTCCTTTTATCATCTCTCATGAATCTCTACCTTCTGCAACCTGCAATCACAGAACACCGGTGAACTACACCCAGTTTAAGATATCACTAGCCTTTACAGAAGTAACTCATGGTTGCTGTGATGCTAAACACTGTGACACTGATGTGCCAAATATAATAATAGTTATTCATAGTGGACAGTGTTTGGTGGAGCTTTCCAATTAAAACAAGCTTGGAAGCAGGAGTAGCATCCATTTCAGAAATGGCTTGCCTCTGGAAACTCTATGAACAGTGCTCAGGCCTTTCGTTCATAGAGTCCCTATGAGTCTTCTACGACTCGACGGCACCTAACAAGAATAACAATGACAACATAGAGAGAGAGCTATGTTGGCCTAGTGAAGAGAAAGTTATGCTACCAAGCCCAAGGTCGGTGATTTTACTCTGTGGTGCTCAGGCCTGGTTCAAAGTGCTTTTTTGTCAAACATTCTTCTAGGTGGTATAGCACTGGTCTGTGCATTGCTGTACAGAGGTAACTCGTGGTTGCTGTGATGCTAAACACTGTGACACTGATGTACCAAATGTGATAATGGTTACCCATGGTGGACAGTATTTGGTGGAGCTTCCCAATTAAAACAAGCTTGGAAGCAGGAGTGGCATCCACTTCCAAAATGGCTTGCCTCTGGACAGTCTATGAACAATGCTCAGGCCTTTCTTCATAGAGTTGTTATGAGTCGTCTACGACTCGATGGCACTCAACAACAACAACAACAAAAGACCATGTTAGCTGGTGATAATGTCACATTATCCATACACTGCTTGTCTTCAACTGTATTATCCACTATATCGTGAAAAGTAGCTTTGGGCACCTAAGCTATGTTAGAATTTACACAGCAGAATGGTAATTATTTTTATTAGAGCAACTGTGCAGAGAGTCTATAACTTATTTCACTTGCAAACATAAAAAGCCGCATGTCAGGGGAGCTCTGGTGGCCTAGTGGCAAGAAGCTGCACTGCAATCTCAGAGGAACACGGTTCGAATCCACCAGACGCTCTGCCGGAGAAGGAGGCGCAATATCCTCCTGTACCAGTCAGATCTGATTTGACGGTACACGCACACAAAATAATTAAAAAAAAAGCCGCATGTCTTCCCCTTTCTATGTGGATCAGACCTGGGGTCTGGTGACAAAATACTACCAAACGAGGGCAAGTCACCTGCCTTTTGAGCAGGGGCAGAGCTTCGGTCAGAGGACTAGCAGGCAGGGTCTTCATCCGCAGCTGTGTAATCTCCTGCTCCCAGCCTGCTCTCCCTGTGCAGTTTCTTCCACTCCTCTTAGCAAAGTAAACCTGAAATGTACACTGCCTTCTCAGAAGGACACCAGTCATCTAAGCGCCATTCAGGGATCTTGTAACACTCTCACGTAGGAGGTGCTCCCGGAAGGATCTGGGAATACACACCACTGCTGGACGACAGTGCCCAAATTCCTCCTCTGCCTCCCTCAGGAGCCACGTGGCCTTCACCATGTCCTATGTCCTCTTCATTCCTATTTTCCTCAAGCCCAGCTCTCATCAAATACTCAAAGTATCGGTACTTATCCCTGTGGAAGACCCAGGACTCGAGATGGTGCAGCCCTCGAGGGCTCCCCAATTTTTGATTTATTGATGTTGAGATGCAATTCAAGTTGAAGATTTTATTGTTTGATCTTCTGCAACAAGAACTTCAAGGCCTCTTCATTTTCAGCAAGCAAGGTTGTGTCATCTGCACCGCAGGTTATTGATGAGTCTTCCTCCAAACCTGTAGCTTCATTCTTCTTCATAGAGTCTAGTTCCTCGTATAATTAGCTCAGCATACAGATTGAATAGTTATGAAGATACAAGCCTGACACATACCTTTCTTAATTTTAAACCACGTTCCCTTGGTCTTGGTGTACGTTTTGCATGAGCACAGTTAAATGCTCCAGGATTCCCATTCTTCTTAATGTTAGCCATAATTTGTTAGGATCCACATGGTCAAATGCCTTTGCAAAGTCAATAAAGCATAAATAGATATTCTTCTTGTATTCTTTGCTTTTAGCCAGAATCCACCCAACATTGGCAGTGATATCCCTGGTGCCACAGCCTCTTTTAAATCCAGCTTGAACTTCTGGCAGTTCTCTATGCACAGTGCTAGCTGCTTTTGAATGATCATCAGCAGTATTTTGCTTGTATGTGGTGTTAATGATTTTGGATATAATTTCTACACTGCCTTGGGAATGTGCACAAATATGGATCTCTTCCAGTCAGTTGACCAAGCAGCTTTCTTCACATTTCCTGAAATAGACTGGGGCCCACGTCCAGCGTTGCATCTGTTAGTTGAAGCAGGTCGATTGGTATCCCGTCAATTCCTGGAGTGTGTCAAATGCCAGAAGATTCACTCATGGTGCACAGGTTTTAGTAGAGTTTACAGATTAAAACAGACTAGGAAGTAGGATTTACCACCCACTTCTTAAATAGCAGACCTCTGAAAACCCTATGAATGACAGAGGAACATGAACACTTATAGTCTTAGGTAGAGCACAGATTGGAAGTCAATGAAAATGAGAAGAAGCAACTGCAAACAGTTGGAACACGGAATGTATTAAGTATGAATGTTGGAAAATGAAAAGTTGTGAAAAATGAAATGGAATGCATGAACAATAACATTCTAGGCATTAGTGGTGAGATGAGCTGGCTTTGGCCAAACCACATTGCAAGTTCCTGGGGGCAGAGATGGCCTCTTGTTTATCTTAGTAAAGGAGTAGGTGCTCAGAAAATGTTAGTTGAGTGAATTAATGATAGTAAACTAGATGACAGCACCAAAGGAGGGTTCAGAGTTGAGGGAGAAATAAGAGTCTGTGACAATCTTTATATTATTAAGTAAGCAGAGAAGGCCCAGAGACAAGAGCAGAAGATGCAGTCACAGAAAAATCATTGGTTGAGGGAGTTCTGGGAAGGAAGTGAAAAGGGGAAATCAAGAAAAGACCCTTTTTAGCACTGTAAGCACATCCCCCAAATGTTGAGCAAAAGCTCCTGCTAAGGTTTTGAGCCGTCCTTATTACCCAGAGCCACCCGTGCTGTATGTGCCAGGGCATCTCTCTCATTGAGGTCTCCTTGCATCCATGATTCTTTCTCAGGGAATCCATATGTCCTAGGTGTCATGTGTTGGCAAGTGGACTAGGCCTCATAGTCATATGAGTCATATGAGATTCATGACTCTATGAACAACAGCTTTGAACCTTGCCCTATCCTGAGCCAAACCCACCATCTCTAATACAGCTCACCCTATTGCCACTGTCACTGTGTCAGTCCATCTCATCCAGGGTCTTCTTCTCCTCTGTCGACCCCTCACCCTTCCAAGCATGATGTCCTTGTCCAAAGACTGCCCCCTTCTGGCAACATGCCCAAAGTAAATGAGACAATCCTTGCCTGCAAGCAGCAACCTAGTTTCACAGTATCCAGGAGAGAGCTATTTGACCTCTTGGCAGTTCATAATATGTTCAGTATTATTCTCCAACACTACAACTCAAAAGCATTCACTCTTCTTTTGTCATCATTAGTCACTGTCCAGCTCTCAGATGCACACCAACTAATTGTGAAGACCATGGCCTGGTTCAGATACACTTTAGTCTCTAGACTGACACCATTGTTCCTTAGCACTCTAACTAGGTCCCTGACAGAAGACTTTCTATTTTTTAAAATATATTATTAATTTCAATGAAAATTTACAGAGACTTTGGATTTCCATTCATTCACTGTTGCACTTTTCTCCCCTCCCAACCCTCCCCCCTAGTACACTATCCTTTTGGAAAAGTAAAAGAAAAATTCATTCATTGTTTTACAATCCCTCCCCCAAGGTCCACTCCACTATACAGCCTTCGCTCTGGACTCCTGTCATGACAAAATTCCCTAATAATTTTCCCTTTTAAACAGTTTTCTCCCTCATCTGTTTCAGTGCAGTATACATTATTGAACCCATCCTTCTCAGTCTCCTCCCAACCCCGAGGTCAGTCTTGCTTTACAACAGTGCCACCATGCAGTATTTGTCCTTTTGTGCTGAGATGCTTCACTCAGCATCCAGGGTCACCTATTTTGAATAATATTGCATGAATTCCTTGTTTTTCAATGCAGCATAGTATTTCATTGTGTGAATATACCATAGCTTCTCTATCCATTTGTTTGTTGATGGAGACAGCAGACTTTCTCAAAGTAATTTGTCCTTTTATTTCCTCACTGCTTGTGCCAAGAATGTTAATTGTGGACCCAAGTAAGATGAAATTGTTAACAATTCAGTCTCTTTTCCATCTATTATGATAGCCACTTGGCCCAGTAATATAGCTAGTTGATGAGTTTTCCTCCAGGCCTGATGCCACATTCTTCTTCATAAAGTTCAGTCTCCTTAACAACTGTTCAGAATGTAGATTGGAAAAGCATAGAGAGGACATATCTCTGATGCACTCCTTTTTTTATTTTGAATCATGCATTGTTTCCTTGCTCTGTTTGTTCAACTGCTTATATATTTGGGGAGGGGGACACAATTCCATATAGGAAACCATACCAGCTCCATCCAGCATTCACCCTTGGAGAACCCATATTATCTCTACCAGTCCCCACTGTTGCCTCACTACCGTAGCAAGCAGATAACTCAGGTGTTGGGAAATTAAAGGCCTGGGTGTGAGCTTGGGCAAGTTACCCCTCTCCTCTCTGAGCCTCTACAATCCATGGCAGCTGTCAGGAGGTTTGAGAGCATGCAGTATGGATGACAGGTTATCATTCCTACTGACTCTTTGTTGCTTTTCAGCTGTAAATCGCTTCACCAAACACCAACTGTTCTGTCCTCTGCTTTAGAGCCTCAGGGCGACACTAAACCACCTGTTGGGAGCCTAGGTCTTCCTTGCTTGGATCAGTTCACACATTTATCACTAGATGGCACTGTCCTGGTAATAGCCCTGAAATTAGCTTCAGCGAAGTTCAGCTTGCTCATTTCCATAATCAACACTCTTGGCACCAGCAGTCAGGAAATAAAAAAAATTGCATTAGGAAAATCTACTGTTGGGAGCTTCTCCAGTGTGCTGAAGAGCAACAGTGTCAGTCTAGACACTAAGGTGTACATGATTCAGGCCATAGTCTTTGCTATTACTTGCTTTGCATCAGAAAGCTGGACCATCACTAAAGAAGACAGATGAACAATTGATGCCTTTGAGTTGTGGTGCTGGAGAAAAGTATTGTACATACCATGAACTGCCAAGAGAACAAACAGGTCTGTCCTAGAGAGGGTGAAATCAAGCTGCTCCTTGGAGGCAAGGATTTTGAAGCTCGGGCTCACATATCTTGGCATGTGGCCAGAAGGAGCCAGTTCTTGGGGAAGGACACCATGCTTGGAAAGATAGGACAGCGCAAGAGAGGAAGACCTGGTATGAGATGGACTGACACAGTAACTGGTGCAATGGAGGTAGGCATATAGGGGACAGTGAGATTGACTCAGGACAGGGCAGGGTTCAGAGCTATTTTACATAGGGTCGCAGCGCTATAAGACACAGGCAACTTGATGGCACAAAACAACAACAATTGAACTTCTCAGGGAACTCTGATGGCCTAGTAGTAAGAAACTGAGCTGTTATCCCAAAGACACACAGTTTGAGTCAACCAGCTGCTCTGTGGGAGAACAATGGCAATCTCCTCCCATGCAGTTTATGGCCTCCGAAAACCTGCTGTGAGTTGGTTCCAACTGATGGCACACAACAACAACAACAACAACAACAACAAGAAAACTGGTGAGTAAGTAGCAGTGGTAAGTGAAAAATCTCAGATGGAGAGGACTGAGTTAATTTTAGCTTATTTATATGTCATATTAGTAAGATTGTATGCATATATTTCTAGTTTATGGGAATGTTATAGTGTGTTCGCAGTGCACTTAGTCATCACTCTGTTTCTTCTAGGTGTACAGCCAGGCCTTGACTTCTCATTCATAAACACTTGTTCATGCCTCATCCTCAGTAAATTGCACAGGAGGAGATTTCCCATTCCACTGAATTTAAAAATCACCTCAAGAATAGATTTGAGGCATCAAACACTAATTATCGAAGACCAGATGAGTTGTGAATAACATAAACGATACCACCCATGAAAAGAGCAAAAGGCCATTACAAAGACAGATGAAAAAGACCAAAATGAATGTCAGAAGACACCTTGAAAATTACACTAGAGTGTCGAGAAGCCAAAACCAGGGAAGAGATGCTGGGGGTGGGGTGGGGAGGGGAAGCCGAACAGAAGATTTCAAAGGGCAGCTCCAGATGACAAAGCTAAGTTTTATGATTGAATAGATCTGGAAACTGGAGAATTTTAAAAAAGGAAAAACTTGCTTGTATTTCTCAGATTTGAAGAACTGGAAAACAAATTCAAGCTTCAAATTAAAATACTGAGAGACACTATAGTATGAACAAAATATTGAATGATCCAGAGAGCATCAAAAGACAATTCAGGGAATAAACAGAATCATTGTATGAAAAACAATTTTCCAACAAGGAAAATTTTCAGGAAGTAGCATATGTTAAAAAGCTGATGGCAATGAAGGAAGACATCCAAGCTGCATTGAAGGCATTTGCAAAAAAATGGTCCCAGGAATTGATAGTATTCCAATTAACATGTTTCAACTAACTCACCAGTCTATGCCAGGAAATTTAGAAGACAGCTGGCTATCTGGCCAATTGACTGGAGGGGGTCCAGACTTGTTCCCATTCCCAAGAAAGGTGATCCAACAGAATATGGAAGCTTCAAATACATGCAAGATTGGGAAGGGTGTACTCCAGGGATGTGTTCTATTTCCACATCTTTTCAATCTATATGCAGAACAGATCATCCAAGAAGCTGAACTCTATGAGAAGGAATGTGACATCAGAATTGGAGGAAGCCTCATCAACAACCTGCATTATGTAAATGATACAACCTTGCTTGCTGAAATTGAGTAGGACCTGAAGCACTTGCTGCCAACAGTCAAGGACTGTAGTCTTCAATATGGATTGAAGCTCAACATCAAGAAAACAAAGATTCTTACCAATTAACCAATTGACAGCATCATGATAGATGGTGAAGAGATTGAGATTGTTAACAGCTTCAGTTTGCTTGGCTCCACAATCAACACTGTGGGTACCAGCAGCCAGGAAACCAAAAGACAAATTGTACTGGGAAAATCTGCTATCAGGGATTTCACCATAGTACTGAAGAGCAATGATGTGAGTCTGGAGACTAAGGTTCACCTGATCCAGGCCATAGTCTTTGCAATTACTTGCTATGCCTCAGTAAGCTGGACAATGTCTAGAGATAACAAAAAGGAGAGTTGATGCCTTTGAGCTGTGGTGCTGGAGAAGAGTATTGAATATACCATGAACCGCTAACTAGGAGAACAAACAGGTTTGTCCTAGAGAGGGTGAAACCAGGCTGTTCCTTGGAGGCAAGGATTCTGAAGCTTTGTCTGACATATACTTTGGGCATGTTGAGGAACATCATACTTGGGAGGGTGGAGGGACAATGCAAGAGAGGAAGACACTTGATGAGATGGATTGACTCAGTTACAAGGGTAATGGGATTAGGGTGTGTCAGAGAGGATCAGGATAGAGCAGGGTTCCAAGCTGTTGTACATACAGCCTCTGTGAGTTGCAAGTGACGTGATGCCACATAACAACAGCAACAACACATCACATGCAAGTGAATTTTGCCAAAGATCTGTCACAAAAATTTAGTGATAGCGAACTATCAGAAATTCAGGCTGTGGAACCAGGGATTGCTGGACCACCCTTGCTGATGTTGGATGGATCTTGGCTGAAAGCAGGGAATACCAGAAGAATGCTTATTTGTTTATTGTCTGCAAAGGCATTTGGCTGTGTGGATCATAACAAACTATGACTAGCATCGAGAAGAGTGGGAATTCCAGGATACTTAATTATGCTTATACAAAATCTATACCTAAAGGAAGAAGATGTTGTCTGAACAGAGCAAAAGAAACACTGCATGGGTTAAAATCAAGAATGGTGTGCATCAGGGCTGTATCTTGTCTCCACATCTATTCAACCTGTATGCTGAACAAATAATTTGAGAAGCTCAAATTTATAAAGAAGAGCGTGGAAGAAGACTCATCTGCAGCCTACATTCTACAGATGACACAACCTTGCTTGCTGAGAGAAAGGAAGACCTGAGATGCTTGCGGCAGAGGATCAAGGACACCGCCTTCAATATGGATTGTATTTCAATGTTAAGAAAACAAAAGTCTTCACCTCTGGGCTAATAGACGCTATCATGATGGATGGAGGAAAGATTGACATTGTCAACAATTTAATCTTGCTTGGATCCACAATCAACACATTTGATACCTGCAATCAGGTGGTCAGGAGACATACAGCATTGGGAAAGTGTGCTGTCAGGGATCTTTCCAAAGTCCGGAAGAGCAATGATATCAGTTTAAACACTAAGGTGCATCTAATTTAAGCCATCGTCCTTCCAATAAGCTGCTATGCATCTGAGAGCTGCTGGACAATAATGAATAGAGATGACAGAAGAAGGAACAATGTCTTTAAGTTGTGGTGTTGCAGAAGAGTGCTGACTGTTCCGTGGACTGCCAAAAGAACAGTCTTGGAAAAATTGCAACTAGAGCTCTCCTTGGAGGCAAGGATGGCAAAGCCTTTGTCGCACATACTTTGGACATGTGGTTCCTAGAGGATCTTCCTTGGAAAGGGACATCATGCTTGAAAAGGTGGAAAACAGATCAAAGTCCAAAGAGCCCAAGAACTCTTATTTTTTATCATTTCACTTCTGAGCCTGGCCACCTCTTATCCCAAACCAAAGCCACACCCTTTTTTTATTTTTTATTTTATTTTATTATTTTTGTGTGAGTGTACCGTCAAATCAGATCTGACTGGTACAGGAGGAGATTGTCCCTCCTTCCCCGGCAGAGCATCTGGTGGATTCGAACCGAGCGCCTCTGGGATTGTAGTTGCAGCTCCTTGCCACTAGGCCACCAGAGCTCCCCTAAATCTACACCCTTTTGCACACACTTAACGCAAGTTCTCTGCCGTAGAGCTTATTCTGATTCACAGCAACCACGTAGGACAGAATAGAATGGCCCCATATGGTTTCTAAGGCTGTAAATCTTTACAGAAGCAGACTGCTTCATCCACCCTCATTTGGAGCAGCTAAACCTTTGACTTGTAGCCAAATGTCTTAACCACAATGCCACCTTATCCCTTTACTATCATCATACACTTAGAAAGCTCTGCTGACCTAGTGGGTGATTTGAGTCCTCCAGCTGCTCTGTGGGAGAAAGATGGGCAATCTCCTCCTGTATAATTTATAGCCTTTGAAAACCCACTGGACGATCAGCTACGGGTTGGTATCAATTCAAAAACACATAGCAACAACCATATAGAAACTAGTTCAAAATAAGCCCCTGACTTCATTCAAAGGATTTCTCTTAGCTTTCCTCCCATGTCATGGCATTTTCTCTTAGTAATTCTTCTGTGGTTGATCTTGGGGGGACTGATTATATAATCAATCTGCTAGTTCAAGTGGGACCCAAGCTTAGGGATCTTGAATACCTACTCGCAGTCACACATTGTTCTAACTATAATTCATCAACTAATTTAATCCTGATAATTACCCTGTGAAGTTAGTATTGTCTCATAATTCCTTGTCATGAAATCAGAATAGACTCATATCTGACCCTCCAGTGGGTTTCCAAGGTCGTAAATCACACCAGCCGGGATTACCCACCCAGTTGAGCTACTGGTGGATAGAAACATCCGGGGGATGGGGTCGGGGTGGGGGGGCGACTTTGAGTTGGTAGTGTAATCCCTATGGACTAGGCTCCCGGAGCTCCTTGATATTAATATCCGCAGCCTCATTTTACAGATGAGAAAACTGACGAATAAGGAAGTTAGCTAATTCACCCAAGGAGGTTGTTGTTGTTGTTAAGTGCCAGTTGAGTCGCAGGCGACTCATAACGACCCTATGAAGGAGAGTCCTCGACGCTTGGGTGCCGTTCATCCTCTCTCCAGATTCATAGGGTTTCCGGAGGCAAGCTATTATGGAAGTGGATGCCACTCCTCCTTCCAAGCTTGTAAGCAAGTCTAATCAGGTCTAACCTCTAACTCGGGCATTCTGGCTGCTGAGTGGACCCTTTAACCTCTGCCTTGAAGAGGCTGATTTAGCCAGTGTCCTGTCTGGGGACTAACAGAGTTGGCGGGGGCACCGCTCTGTGACGGGTAGGCTTATGGGACACTGGCCAGAGGAGAGAGTGCGGAGGAGAAGGCCTTACTCGCCAGGCCTGCTGTCAGCAGCATTTGATCTCCTGGGGAGCTCTCTGGAGGGAGGTTCAGGGTGAAGAGAGGAGGAGGTACCAGTGTGTGGCCCACAGCACAGCCGAACTGAGGGCTGACGTCAGTTCTCCTGCGGGTGTTTGTCTCCTAACTTGACATCTGAGGTGAACTGGTTGGAGAGAAAGTCTGTCCTGCGTTCTCTGTTGTCCGAGTGTGCATGCTTCTGGCGGGGGCACCGTGTGGACTCCGGGTCCACCCAGGGCAGTTGTTGGACTGCCTGTGTGTCCCATATTTGCCTCTTCACCCTTCTTCCTGCCATTCTTTTCTCTTTCTCTTTCTTTTCCTCTCACTGTTGGTTTAGTTGCCAAATTTGGTCTGACTTTTGGTGAACCCACGTCCGTGCAGAGTAGAACCGCTCTGTTGAGGTTTCAAGCCTGTAACCTCTGAGAAGCAGGGTGACAAGCTTGTCTTCTGAGGTGCCTCTAAGTGGGTTCCAACCACCAGCTTTTCAGCTAGTAGTTAAATGAGCACTTAACGGTTTGTGCCGCCTGGGATTCTGGCAAGCCTTGTTGGAGAGAGTGAATTCAGCCTCCATTGAGTTACCTCGGCTGTAACGCTTTCTGGAAAAAGACTGCCCATCCTTCTTGCACAGAGCAATGGTGAATTTGAACCGCCAACCTTTCAAGTAGCAGCACAGTAAAACACTCTGCCACCAGGGCTCATTTTTCTCTGGCTAGTGAGCATGAACTGGAGGATTAGGTCCTGAAGGAAGAATAAGATTTAAAGGTGGAAGTCTGTGCCAATGAAATAGAATGAGGACTTTCAGAAAGCGAAACCCCATTCCCTTTGAGCTCTGATGAACTGTGCTGTGTCTGGGCTCTTTATAAGGAAACTGGAATTGGGCATCTTGCTTCTAGACACATGGTGCTGTCCCCTGAAATCACAGTTCTTCACTAATCACTTCTGGAGTGCCAGGTACTTTTCAAAGCTAGGTTTGCCCAAGGAGGATCAGAAACCGTTTTGAGGAGAATCTGAGGACAGCTGTGGCCTAAGGTTTCAGGCAGGCTGGCTCCTCAGCTGAGTGTTTCATGACAGACAGGCTGCCTGGCCCCAGGGACCTGCCACATGCCTCTGAGCACAAATATTTCACACCCTGGGAGACCAGCTGCGGCCCTTCCCCCACTGCTCCAGTCCTTTCTGTCTCTTCCTCATCCCTAAACCCAGCACTTTACAATCCCTTCAGCTCTTACACCTTTCCTTGTCCCTCTCTCACGCAGGCCCCTCTTGTAGGGTTCTTTTGGGGAACCCTGAGGAACCTAAGCACCCCTCTGGATTCATTGGGAAAATACTCCATGCCTGTTTCCTGTGTACCACTCACTACCTTCATGTCACCAGGTCAAGATTTATTGTTGCTGGATACTCCCAAGTAGATTCTGACTCATACGATGAAGTAAAACGGACTTAAGTCACCCTCCAGAAATTGTTGGTGAGTTTTGAACAGTTAACCTTTAAATTAGCAGCCTGGCAAACCCAGAATTCAGACCTATGCTAATCTTTTGAGAAAGCACACATTTTATGGTTTTAGATGTCCTTAGTGTCCCCTCAGGGAACTCTGGTGGCATGGTCCATTGGGAGTCCTGCTATTAATCCAAGGCCTAGCTTTTTGGGGTGTTTGGATGCACCAGTGTTTCTGTGGGAGAGAAGTGAGCAAGCCACAACCTCTGAAAAGCCCTGGAGGGTCAGCTATGAGTGGTTCCTACTTGAGGACAAAGAATGAGTGCTTTTCTCAATTTCCCCATTATCCTAATCCCATAGCCCTGTTCTAAACTGATTTGATATTTCACTTCCCTTCAGAATGATACAAATAAATAAAAGAGGAAGGAAAGAGAAAGAAAGAAAGAAAGAAGAACTTCTCAACTTTTATGTTGAATGTGCCCTCCTATTGGGGGAAGGAAAAGGCAATACATAAAAATGGGTTGATTGTTTGTCATGTTGTTATGTGCTTTCCAGTCGCCTGCAACTCATAGCAACCTTATGTACAAGAGCCCTAAACCCTGCTATATCTTGTGCCAATCTTATTGTCTCTGATGCACATACCCCCATTACCCCAGTCACTGAATCAATCCATCTCATGGAAGGTCTTCCTCTCCTGTGCTGTTGCTCCACCCTCCCAAGTATGATATCCCTCTCTAAGGACTGATCCTGCCTTGCAACATGTCCAAAGTATGTCAGACAAAGCTTCAGAATCCTTGCAAAATCCTTACAAAAGGTCATTGCAAAGACAGAGGTGGAAGAAAAGACCAAGATAGATGTCAAAAGAAACTCTGAATATTGCACTGGAGCACTGAGAAGCCAAAGCAAAAGGAAAAATCAAGATATTAAGGAGTTGAACAGAAGATTGCAAAGGGCAGCGCAGGAAGACAAAGTAAAGTATTACAATGAAATGTGCAAGGAGCTTGAGTCAGAAAATCAAAAGGGCCGAACTCTCAGCATTTCTTAAGCTGAAGGAACTGAAGAAAAAAAATACAAGCCTCGAGTTGCAAATCTTAAGGATGCTTTGGGCAGAATATTAAATGATCCAGAAAGCATTAACAGAAGATGGAAAGACTATACAGAGTCATTGTACTAAAAGGAATTGGTGGACACAGAAGAATTTCATGAAACAACTATGAGCAAGAGCCTATCGTGATGAAGGAAGAAGTCCAAGCTGCTCTGAAATAATTGGCAATAAAACAAGGCCCCAGGAATTGACGGCATACCAATTGACATATTTCAACAAACAGACGCTGCCCTGGATGTGCTCACCAAGTTGTACCAAGCAATCTGGAAGACAACCACCTGGCCAACTGACTGGAAAAGATCTATATTTGTTCCCATTCCAAAGAAAGGTGATCTTACAGATCGTCCATGTCTTTCTGGGGGTCCTTTCTCCCCTTTTCTTTCTTTTTCACTTTAACTCTATTGCACGGCTCACCTTTCACTACCTATGACTCTGCGTTATTGCCTCTCAATAAACCGTTTTCATTAGTTTTGCTAAATTGCCACTGCGTGTCAGTTCATTTAACTATAACCACCTTACCTCACCCCTCATGGGAAATCATAGTGAGTGGTGAAGAGATAGAGAACTCCGTCCGGTTTTAGCACTTTTTACCTCTGAGAAATACTTGTTGCTACGTACTGTCGAGTAGGAACTGACTCATAGCTGACCCTCTGGTGGGTTTTCAGAGGCAGTAAGTCAAATGGGAGATTGCCTATCTTTATTCTGCAGAGCAGCTGGTCGATCTGAACCACAGGTCTTTGGGTTGACATCACAACTCCCTACTCCTTAGGCCACCAAAGCTCTGAGAAGTACTAGAATGATCTTTTTTAAAACTTGGAGGCGACATTTGTAAGCATCATATCAAGTGGTTGTTTTTAAGCTTTTAAGTCACAGAAAGGAACTATTTCTTAGAAAATTATTAGAAACCCAGAACATAAGATGTGCAGGAGTGGCAGGAGGTGAGGGCCAGGGTGGGAGGGCTGCAAGCTCTGGCCTTGCTGCATTCCTTACCCTAGGACTCATGTAGGCAGGGCCTTAGAATTGTGCTGAGCAAAATGCGAAAACTCCTGTTTATCTCTCATTTTTGAGATAAGTAAGCTGAAGCCCAGAGAGCGGAAGGAAGTAACTGGCAAAGTCAGAAGTAGGGCCTGGGCCTCCTGGCACGAGCCTGCAGCTTTCTAGAGAAATCCCAATTTGTGTTGTCTGTTCAAGCAGGAAAAGTGGGGTGGGAGTTACTGGCTTTCCTCTATCTCTCCTTCCTCATCACCAACTGCCTGAGATCCCAACGCTTTTGGAGAAGGAGGTTGGCCAGAGGAGGGAACATGCTATCATGGAAGGATTCTAACAGGCGTCTGAGGGGGTAGGTCACAAGGAATCAGGTTTGATGGGCAAAAAGGAGGAGAGGGACGTGGCAACAGTAGTGTAAAGGGGGAAGGTAGTCTCTCTCTCTCACTGACACACGCACACACTCCACTTGGTATCCTCCTCCTCCTCTGTGCTCACAACTGGAAAGACCTGCGCTGAAACCCTCTTGGACAAGTCCTGGCCCCTTCTTCAGCCTCAGATTCCTTTGAAGGTTTGTCTGCCGGCCAGTGAGTGGTGAGCACATCTAGACTCTGTGGTATTAGAGTACAGCACACAGGGAGTAGCTGGCTGAGCTTGGCCCAAAACAACTGAATGTCTTCAAGCAGCTCAAAAAGCTTCCTTGGATCTTTGCTTCCTTGCCTATAAACCGTGACAGGACAAGAAGATTTCCAGTTCCAGCAGCAGTCAGCTGTCAGGACATACTCCTGTGATGATGTTAATGCTGCTGGAAAAGTAATTTTTTGTCTTCACATCTGATTACCACTGTTCTCGTGGTATCTGGTAGTGGTGTAAGGCAGAAAAGATGGTTTCTAGGTCACGTTTGGTTCTGAATTTAATAATCTGGGAGACGGAGCCTGTGCTTGGAGAGCTGGGGAACGGGCAGACATGGGGAGTTCCAGGGACCAGGATGTACACTTAGAGCGAAGAGGGACCTGCATTTTGTCATTATGCAGTTGTTGTTGGAGGACACCAGGTCAAGTTTTGATTCTCAGTGACCCCGTGTAACAGAGTAGAACTTCCGCATAGGGTTTTGTAGACTCTGAGGAGCCTTGGTGGTACAGTAGTTAAGCACTCAGCTAGAACGCCAGCTGCTCCTTGGAAGAGAGACGTGTAGTGGGTTTGCGTCAAGATTTCAGCCTTGGAACTCCTGTGGGGACATTTTACAGGGTCATTGAGTCAGAGTTGACGTGATAGCAGTGCGTCTGTTCATTAGTCTTCATGCGAGCAGATCAGCTGAGCTGTCTCCTCCACAGCTGCTGGCTGGGTTAGAAATGGCAGCGTTCTGGCTCGCAGTGGGTGTTGAACCTGCAGCCTTGCCATCTTAATTCATAGGTGAGGGAACTCAGTCTAAAAAGGCAAAACGGCTTTGCTGCTTCTTTCAACTGTGTTCCTTTTATTTTCTGAACTTTAAAGAGTCAGCTCAAAGAAATTCTGTGCACTAGATGAGCTTTTTTGGTAATTTTCTTGAACATTTCACTGTCATTTAGGGGTCTTTTGGTTCCCCTCCTCCCTATTTTGCAGAAATAATATATGCTCATTACAAAGTTTTCCATTAACACAGGAAATGAAAAAGTAAAAGGGGAAAAAAGAAAATTGTTGCCATGCCTCTGCCCTCACCACTTCGGTCCCCAGGGTGTGCTCTGTTAACAGTTTAGTTTGTATCATCCTGATCTTTCAGATGTACCCAGCTAACCTACTGCCCTCATGTCATTTCTGAGGCATAGCAACCCTTCATTGGGTTTCCAAGGCAAGAGGAGTCTGTCCATTTTTCTCCCTTAGAGAAACTGGTGGATTCAAACTGCTGTCCTTTTAGTTGGCATTCCAGTACTTTATATATTATGCTACCAGGGCTCTTCATTCAACTTATTGCTATCAGGTTGGAGGTAGTTCGTAGCTGGTCCTCTGGTAGGCTTCTGGGCTGTAAGTCACACGAAATAATGGGACAGTGTCCAATTTTCTCCCTCAGACACCCTGCTGCTGGATTTGAACCGCCGAAGAGGTGCCATCTCTGGATTAGTAGCACAATCTCTCTGGATTAGAGAGAAACACAAGACCAAACCCATTGCCTTCGAGTCAATTCTGATCTCCTCTATAAGACCATGATGTCAATTAATCACGTGTAAATTTTAGAATCAAGGGAGCTCTGGTGGCCTAGTGGCAAGAAGCTGCACTGTAATTCCAGAGGTGCGCAGTTCAAATCCACCAGATGCTCTGCTGGAGGAGGAGGGACAATCTCCTCCTTTACCAGTCAGATCTGATTTGACAGTACACACACATACACACACACACACACACACAAAATAATAAAATAAAAAAAAATTTAGAATCAATTTCATCTGGTTTCTACCTTCAGATCAGAGCTACATAGCTGAGTGACCTTGATCAAATTCCCATTTCCAAAACCCACTGCTATTAAGAAGATTCTCACTCTTAGTGGCCCCACAGAAGATCCTGGAACCATCCCATAGGGTTGCCAAATCTGTAATCTTTATGGAAGCCGACTGCCTCAAAGAAGGGGAGGGATTCAAACTAAGGACCATTTGAGTGAGCAGTCCACTGTGCCACCAGTGCATGCAAAAAAAAAATCAATTAATTTAATTTTTTATTTTACTGGTGCATTTTTTTTAACCTGTTTTCCCCTGTCTAAAGTGAGAGTGAAAAAAAGTATGGCCTTTTAGAAGTGTGGTGAAGATTTAATGAGATTTCATCGAAATAGCTCTTCCCAGTGCCTGGTACCCAGTAAGCACTACATACATGTTGAATATAGGGGTGCAGAGTTAGAGTTAGAGGAAGAGTAAAACCCTGGCCTCATGTTTTCTGGCCATTTGTCCAGTGTACTCGCTGCTTCTCATCTAGACTCCTCTGTTGTTGTCAGTCATTGAACTGATTCCAACTCACAGCAATCCCATGTGACAAGTGTGGAACTTCCCCAAAGAGTTTGCTTGGTTATGTTCTGTACAGAAGCGTATCTCCAGGGCTTCCTCTTACAGAGACACTGGGTGAGTTTGAACTGCTAACCTTTCTGTGAGCACCTGAGCTCTTTGCCCGTGTACCACTAGGGATCCTTCGTGCCCTGCTAGGCACTTGTTTAGGATGAATGATGAGGTTGTTGGGAGTTTTGGACCTAGTTTTGAGATCTGAAGTTGTTGGGGTGCCTGCTCTAGAAAATAGTGGTGTTCACCCTGTGCTTGGACTAAGAAGATGGCACAGCAGGGGTTGGCCTGACCGGTCATCATTGCCCCACAGATTCTGGTTGGAGAGCTGAGCCTCAGGGCAGAGCTGAGGACCCAGAGGCCATCTCAGCTTAAAGGATCTGGGCTTAAAAGGAATGTGCAGTGGGTTGCCTCTGCTCAGGAGGGGCTAAAAAAAGCCTCACCCTCCCCTGGGCTTTGTGTGAGGGTTATCAACTGCTCAAGTCAGCTCATCTCTCTGGCTGCACTCGACATTTTTTTGAGAGGCTCTGCTTTCCTGGCCCTTATGGTCTCCACCGATTAGCAGGGGGTGGGAGTCAGCTTGTCCCAGAGGTAGAGGCCAGGAGGAATGTGGGGGTGTGAGAGGAGGAGGAGAGGGCTGGGAGCCCCAAACCCGGTGACAATACACAGTTGTCAGCTGTCCCCTGCTGATGTTTCTTCCTTTTATAGCCAGCAGCAGTTGCTCTCCTCTCACGCAGCCCCTCTGTGGGGGCTCCTGCACAGGATAAAAGGGGAGCGAAGAGGCCTCGGCTCCTGTCTTGTCTCCCAGGCGCCACATCTCTGATTCTTCCTTAGGTCCTCCCTCCGCTGAAGAGCCCGACAAGACGACATGGCTCCCAAGAAGCCTGAGCCTAAGAAGGAGGCAGCCAAGGCCCCAGCCCCGGCCCCAGCCCCGGCCCCGGCCCCTGAGCCACCCAAGGAACCTGCCTTTGACCCCAAGAGTGTAAAAGTGAGTGAACCACAAGGAGGGAAGGAGGGATGGCCTTCAGGATCCTACCTGCCCAGATGTTAGAAATCTACTTGGATTGATGCAGACTGGGCTGGGGTGAAGACCCAGGTGTCTGTGGCCTACGTTAAAGTCCTGTAGAGCAGTGGGGCGGATGTGGGGCTGGTGTAGGGTATCTCAAGGGTACAGGCCTTGTCCCTCAAAAACAGGGTGCTACTTTGCCTTAACAAGTTCTGCTCTACCACTCCAGATTATTAGTTGAGAACAACTGGGAGGTGCAACCCGTCAACCACCCAATTCATTTTAAGGTGATATTAGGGTCACCATAGTAAAGTGAAGAGTCTTTTTCCTTGGTGATCTTGTGATATCTTTACAGAGCAAAAATACATAATGATAGCTGCAGTGTAACGTGTAATAGATGGTAGAATTATTGGGACTCAGGGTGTATATGCCCTGTGTGCTGGGGCCTGGGAAAGCATCCCTCACGAAGGCCCTTGAATGAGAAGTAAGAAGTTGGTGGTGCTGGAAAAAAAGGTGAGAATAGACTGGCCCTCTCTTGTCTTTCATTATCAGTTGGTCTTTTCCTTCTGTGGCCTCAGCCTGGCCTCCACCTGGAGTACGCAGAGAACTGCCTCCATCTCAGACTGACACCCTTTTTCCTCTAATTGGTAGGGGAGCTGGGCTTGGTTCTCTCTGCCTCATCATTGTCTGTTCCTCTCTACCCTACCCTTCTCCCCTCATTCTGGATTGGTCCTTCCCTGGAGCTGGTGCAGGCCCCTGCCTGCTGATGTAGACATTTCAGGCCTCCCAGCAATGTGGCCCAGCTGCTGAAGGCGTGGAACTGGGAGGAGCAGGTTAAGGAGGAGGGAGGCAGAGGCCTCCGGAGAGTGAGGCCTTTTTTTAAGCCTTGGCACCACAATAAGAGGTCAAGTGGAAGCTGCTATGAAGAGCTATAAATAAGTTGGGAGTGGTGGGCCACTGGGGATCTAGCCTTAGCCGCAGGGCTAGGGGTGGTGAAGAATGAGTTAAAAGAGCCCAACCCCAGCTTCTATGACAGGTGCTCAGAGAAACGAAACCCTTGGGCTCCAATCGTATGACCTTCCCTGCACCCCTGCCAGGGACTGTGTCATTATTGTGCCAGTGGACCTGGGACTGAGCTACGCTAATCCCCTACAAGGAACAGGAGTTAAGCAAAGCTGCTTGGCTAAACAATGGGAGTTGTTGCACCATCTCTTACCCAACCAGTTTCTTGATTATGGCACAGTCTGGGGAAACAGAGGCATAATGTAAGACGTTGAAAGTACCTGGAGCTTTTCCTGGATCATCTGTCATTCCTTCCACAAGTAGAGCCTGGCAAGACAATCACATTATTTCTCCATCTCAGGGACCTTCCTAGGTTTTCTCTCTGATTTGTTCTGTTCCAACACCACTCCAGAAGGAAGTAACTGCCAGGCCTAGTTCTTGGAGGCTGGGTCACAGTGTCATGGTGCTCTCTGAAATGTGCCTCCTCCTTGACCTGTCACTTCCTTCCCCTCCCTTCCACAAACCTGTGTTGATATTTTCTATGTCATTTTTTGATATTCCAATTTTGGAGATTTTTTTTTCTTAACTAAGCAAAGAAAGAAGGCTACTAGAAAACATTACTTTGCAAAGGGAGACATGTAGGGACGAAGTGATGCTTAGCTTGTGACTCATTGTACCAAATAATTTTTTTGGATGATAAACAAAGATTTAGATGAGAAACCGTTTCATGTTTATTCCTAAGGGGAGGTGAGGAATTCTGGAAAATGGCCCAGCAGGAGGAGTTACGAATCTTCAAGGTGAATGTTATTGCAGAGGCTTATGGGGCAAGAGACTTCACTTACTATGGGATGGTGTGCAAGTAGAGTCCCTGGGGGTTAGTTTGAGTCCTGTTCCAGTGGAAGGCTCTCTGCTGCCTCTAGAGGAAGGTCGTATAGAGGTCGGAGGATGGTGGACGGCTCAGTGAGTCTAAGGCATCAGCTTGTAAAGCAAGTTCTGCTTGGAACATAATTTTAAAGGAACTAAATGTTTGCTAAAATAGGGTATGGGCATGTTTTATCAGGGGAAAACATTTGTCCTGTAGTTTCCTGACCAAACACCAGATACCTTCCATGAAATGTGACTCTGGCTGCCCTGTCTCCCTCTTCTCACCAAGATTTCTTACTCATTTAATTGTTTATGAGGGACCACGGGTGGTGACCTCTTCAGGCTGAGCAGGGATAAAGGCCCACGCAGCAGAGCAGAAATATCTCAGTGTCTGCCCGCTATCTCTGCCTTTGCCAGTCAGGTCACTATTATCTATGTGGAGTTGTTGTAGTCTTGAGGACAGTGAGTTCTGCCTACAAAGGGCCATGACAGTGGGGCCTTCCTGCAATGTTTGTTTTAAAGTAGGGGAGAAAAGAAGACATTTTTCATGAAGGTATGATTGCATCCACCCATTTCCTTTGCTTAGATGATTCTTTGCTCAAAGATACCTTTTGTCCATTTACTTCTGGGGCTTAAAGCATTGCAAGGGGAAAACTGCAGTGTAAAACTTCTTTATCCCATTTACTTAGGAATTTCCTTTAAACTCCTTACCCACTTTTAGCAAAGTTCACGGCTGGTTCCTTTCCCTATCTAGGATGGTGGGTGTCTTTCTCCCCCTCTTTTGGCCTGTGCTGCCTCCACCCGGGGTCCTCACGGATGGAGGAGAGCTCTGGGGGGATGTGGAGGAGGGATGGACCGGCACAGAGTTAGTACTAGCGATGGTGGCACATGGAGAAGATGTTCCACGATTGGTAATGACCATCAATGGAGACAGAATTGGGGTGGAAAGGAAAACGAGGATAATGAAGTAAAATACAAGGTCAAACAATGACTCACATTTGTACATTCTTTATTAATTTAATGCATTTTCAGAGCTGCCTGCTTTCCTCTTCTGCATTCAGGACCTAATTATGCAAGATGGGAAGAAGCCCAAATTTACTCCTTTATTCAAGGATTGTTTATTGAGTGCCTACTTTGTGCCAGTCATCAGTGTACAACAACAAAAACCCCTGGCTTCAGGGAGACAGGCGCAGGAAAAGGCACAACTACAAAGTGATAATGAAGCATCGTGGGCCGTGCGAAATACCTTTCCGGTCTCAAGAGCACCTGAAAGGGACATGTGTTGAAGGAGGGGTCGAAATGGAATGGAATAGGGAGCTAGAGAGAGTCTCATTAAAGGAAGGGACTTAAAAGCAGCACCAAGTGGGGGGTGGGGAAGAGTCCAGGTGGGGAGCAGTGGGTGCATGGGTACAAGGAAGAGGTTGTAGGATGTGGAGTTGGGAGAGACAAGGGGTGAAAAGAAAGGAGGATTGGTTGGATGAAGAATTTATATTAGACCAAAAGGAAGTCTAATAGGGAGTCACTTCAGGTTCTAGAATTATTAAAAAGAAAATATTCCTCTTTCTTCCTGGAGCCATTAATTATTCGATACATGCATGATATTGAGGTGGGAGTTTTGGAAACTATTAAAGTGTGTTAATTGTGGCCCATTCATTAGTGGTGTTGCTGTTGTGTATTGTTGGGTCAGAACCAACCCATGCTTACCTTCCAGGGGGTTTTCAGAGGCAGTAAATTGAATGAGAGGAGATTGTCCATCCTTCTCTTGGGGAGCAGCTGTTGGATTCAAACCACGTGTCTTTGGGGTTGCAGCACAGCTTCTTACCACTAGGCCACCAGGGCTCCCTCATTTGTTAGCAGTTTGGTATATTACTTGGCCTGCAGCTTTCTCTGGAGATGAGCCAGATTGCAGCTCCAGTGCTCACCCCCTTGTGTTCCTTTCTTACAGATAGACTTCTCTGCTGACCAGATTGAAGGTGAGTACTGACAACCCCCCTTCCCTTCCCCACTTTTTCTCAGCTCCACTTTACTGTGGGAGGAGGAGTAGTAATCATAATCACATAATCATAATATATAATTATATGCTAGACACAGTCCTAAAGCCTTTACACGAATGAACGAATAGAATTCTCACAACTCCTTGAGTTGTAGATTATTGCCACACCTGTTTTAAGGGTGAAAAACAAAGTCACAGAGCGTTTGAGAGGCTTGGCCAGTCTCACCTGTTTCACACAGGCAGGATTCAAACTCACATTATAGTGTGAAGAACGTTGTTTAGGAATTATGAATTTTGGTGTATGTTCTAATCCTGTTGCTTTCTGGCCATGTAAGTTTAGGGTGAGTCACTTGACTTCTCTAAATCTTAATTTTACCATTGGCAAAGTTAAGATATTTGGTTCTTCTCTCTCTTTCTATTGTGACTTTAGTGCTTTGCAAAGTAGATTGATTTCTTATTCATCCATTCGCAAATTAATTATAGTAGTAGTGGCCTAGTGGACAAGGAGTTGTGCCGAGGCAACAGTTCAAATCCACTAGTGGCTCTGCAGGAAGAAGATGGGCAATCTCCTGGTGGTTGAGTTACAATATCTGCAAACCTGCTGGAGGGCCAGCTATGGTTTGTTTTCAACTTGACAACCATGAGTGACAGGGAAAGAGAGAAAAGAGGAGAGGAGAGGGAGGGAGGAGAGAGGAGAGCAGAGAGTGGAGAGCAAGAGAGCGAGAGAGAGAGAGAGAGAGAGAGAGAGAGAGAGAAGAGAGAAGAGAATACAGTCACACTTTCCCCACACTCTCCCTAGGAATTCTCATTTCCATTAATCCTTCTGTTCCATTTTTTCCTGCCTTTAGGACTTTTAGGGTTTTTTATCCTTGGGCAAATGATACTCTTTTTCACTCCATATGGTTGGTTATTCTAAGCAGTGAATGCCTCTCTGATGTATTGGTTACCTTATATGTCTGCCTGTTGTTTGGCTGAAATTTAAGCCATGGGGTGAATTTTATTCCAGGTTTAAAGAGTGACTAAGGGCCATACTCTCAGGGTTCCACCTGCCTCTGTCAAGCCAGTTGTTGTTGTTAGGTGCTGTTGAGTCAACTATGACTCATTATAACCCTGTGAACAACAGATTGAGAACTTGCCCAGTCCTTTATGGTCTCAGCCACTCTCAAGCCCATTTCTGCAGTCACAGCATCCACCAATCAATCCCACTGAGCATCTTCCTCCCTTTCACTGACCCTGTACTAAAAAGACAAAAAGCTTGATGTCTTTTTGCAAAGGCTGACACCTCATGACAACATGCCCAAAATATGTGAGAGGAAGTTTCACCATCTTTGGCCCTAAGTGTGTCCACTTAGATTTTGAGTTTTGCTCACACATTTCTCCACTTTACCCAGAACCATCTACCCTAATCCCTTTCAGAGTGTTCAGCTGTGGTAACTGGGCACCATCTTGCTCTTCGGGTCTCAGGATTGTGGAAGTTGAATATCATTCTTTTCAATTCAGAAATTCTATTAATCTATTCACCATTTTCTGGATATCTTCTACTTATTTAAAGAGAGTTATCAAACACTTCTTGGCTTTATATTGTCCAGACGAGATGGGTCCAATTTCTTTCATGTTTTCTTCTTATAGGAACTAGCGTCTAGATTTTTCTCTCTCTCTAGAAAGGTGCTGACCACCACTGGATGCACGCTGCTAGTAAGCAAGTGACTGTATACAGTATACTGTATGGGTGGTGCAAATGGTTACGTGTTTGACTAATAACCGAAAGACGACTGTTCAAACCCACTCAGAGGCATCTTGAAAGAAGGGCCTACTAAGCTATTTCCAAAAAGTCACGGCCAAAAATATCAAGGCCCTGTAAAGTACTACTCACTTAATTGCCATTCTACTCAGATGGTCTCTATGAGTTAGAATCAACTTGATAGCAATTGTTAGTGGGTTGTATGTGGCTTTTTTTTTAAATCTTAAGCTTTAATGTTTGGTTTATACACACATACCAGCATCCCCAGCAGGCTGGAACTTTAGCAGGTAGAAGATATAGCTGATTATTTCTTCCTCATCCATCATTTCCTTTGGGAAGACATAGATGATTTTGTCCTGGCAGGAATCACATCTGTATTGGCCTAAGTGAGAAGAATAATACAGTATGTAATTGTTGTTATGTGATGTCAAGTTGGAACCAACTCATAGCTGACCCTCCAGCTTGTTTTCAGAGGCTGGAAATCAGGAGCAGCTTGTGGATTCAAACCTTGTGCCTTCGAGTTTGCAGGGCAGCTCTTTGCCACTAGGTCATCAGAGCTTCCGACTGTTAAGATTACTATAAATCTCAACGAATGATCAGCTCAGAGCCTGGCCTGCTGTAAATGCTCAAATCACAGGTCACTGCCTCCTTCTACCCTCCGTTTCCCACCCTCCTAATTTAACATCATTATGTCCATTTTTTATGAGGAAGCTTCTCTCTTACTATGTTGTTGTTGTTTGAGGCTGTTGAGTCGTAGACGACTCATAGCAACCCTATGAATGAACGGCCTGAGCACTGTTCATATATAGAGTTTCCGGAGGCAAGCCATTTGATAAATGGATGCTGTTCCTGCTTCCAGGCTTGTTTTAGTCGGGAAGCTCCAGCCAGCACTGTCCACCATGGGTGCCCATTACCACGACTGGTACATCACTGTCACAGTGTTCAGCATCACAGCAACCACAAGTGACCTCTCTACAGCAACGCACAGACCAGTGCTACACTCTCTTATTATATCTGACCTAATTCTTGTGATTGAAGGAGGAGATCAAAAAGTCTGTCTTCAGAGTCAACAAAATGTATATATTGACCATTGGATATGTGCTAGATGTGGTGTTAATTGCTTTAAAGATGTATGGAAAAATGAAATCCTTATAACAAGGCTCAGAGGTAGGTGATATTTCCACCTTGCAGAGGAGGAAATAAAGGTTCAACAAGGTTAAGTGACTTGGTCCAGCTTCCACCATCAAGTGGTAAAATTGGGACTAAATTTGGGAAGATCCTAACAGATTTTATTATTTTTTTTTAGCATTTATTATGGGCCAGACATTATGCTAAAGTTTTTAATCCTCACACAGACCTTCCATTTATATGAGGTACATGCCGTTTCATGGAAGAGACGAGTTTTAGTGAGGTTAAATATTGGCTTGCTTGAGGCTACATAGCTAGTAAACAATAGAAGTGGAATTTGGACCCAATTATTCTGTAATGTGAAGACCATATAGTTTGATATCTTTTAAATACACACACAATCTAATGAAGAGTTGCAAGTAGAAGTCTTAAGAGCACCCGCTTTGATTGTGGAGTGATTTGTAAATAATCCACACACAGCTCACAAGTAAATATGTGTTCCAAAAAAAAAAAAAAACCAACAAAAAAAACCCAAGTAAATATGTGTTCCAAATACGCTTAAAAAGGCTTAAAGAGCTTTTCTCCAATGTCGTTCGGACATTCTTCTTTGATTTATACTGCTAATCTGCTTAATAAATGGTTTCTTTGTGAATAGAAGAAGGTAATTTCAATGTCATTCCAGTTGAAATGATCTCCAGGAATGAATGTGGTCAGAAGCTATGCTGCAATCCCAAAGGCATGCGGTTCAAATCCACCAGCTGCTCCTCCCGGAAAAGATGGACAATCTCTTCCTCCCATGTTATTAACTGCCTCTAAAAACTCACCAGAGGGTCAGCTATGGGTCGGTTCCAACTCAATGGTACACAACAACAACAACATCAGGACTCAGGGTTCTTTGCAAAGGGCCCAGCAGTGGCTTAATTTGGTCTTTCCTGGGACCTCCAGGGAATCTCGTCCCTATAGCTCTGAACTGGTTCCAGAACTAGTAAGGAAGACAACTAGTGGATTTGTTTGACTCCCTTACCATACACTAGTCCAACATGCAGCTCGGGCGGACATTGTCTTCTCCCTGCAGCCAGCAAAGGAGCGCTCCGCTCTGTGAGGCTCACAGTTTGCTCAAGGCCACAGGCAGAGCAGAACAGAGCTGGGTGGTCTGGCTCCAAGGCCCTATCACCATTGCTCCTGGAACAAGCTGTCCTGATAACAGCTGAAGTTCAAGCCTCTCTTATCACTGCCATACAACCGCCACCTCCTCTAACACTCATTGTAACGCTCACAGAGGGGCGTGTGTGGAGGAGTCGTTACTTCCTGTGTGTACACAAGGAGTGACATCTCATTGTGACAGAGCCAAGACGAGAACCCTGGGGCTCCTGACTCTTAACCCAGTGCTCTTCTCACTTCCTGTCATTTATAACAGCCAAGGCCATCGCCTGCCTCAGGGAGGGGTGGGTAGAGGGAGAGGAGAGAGACATTCACATGATCTAACAATGGGCTTTTTCAGAAGAGGGCCCAGAAAGCCTGGCATGGAGCAGGTGAGGAGACCCTGACGGGCCAGCTGCTTCTTCATTAGAAGATAGAGGGTGGGTTTCAGGGGAAGGGGGGGCTGGGGTGGATGATCCAGGAAAAACACGGAACTATTTTTTTTTTTTAACATTTTTAATGAAAATTTAGGGAGTTAGGGTTTCCATTCATTCATTGTTGCACTTTTTTCCTTGCACACCTCCTCCCCCCAATTCACTCTTCTCTTTGAAAAGTAAAAGAAAAATTCTTTCATTGTTATGCAATCCCTCCCCCCAGGTCCACTCCACTGTGCAGCCTTTGTTCTGGACTCCTGTCATGACAATAATACCTATTCGTATGTCCCTTCCTAACAATTCTCTCCTTCATCTGTTTCAATGCTGTATGCATTATTTATCCCCTCTTTCTCAGTCTTCCCTCAACCCCGACGTCAGTCCTGTTTTACAACAGTGGCACTATGAAATATTTATCCTTTTGTGACTGAGATACTTCAGTCGGCATAACCTCCTCCAGGGTCCACACTGAACTATCTTAACAACCGTGTTGTTCCTCTGTTCAGCAGGGTGGAGGCCGGTCAGCCCCTCACCCCCATCTTCACTTGGGCCACAGGCCTACAGCCAGGTCTTCTCTCTGCAGAGTTCAAAGAGGCCTTCTCATTGTTTGACCGGACCCCCACTGGAGAGATGAAAATCACCTACGGGCAGTGTGGGGATGTGCTGCGGGCTCTGGGCCAGAACCCCACCAACGCCGAGGTGCTGCGTGTCCTGGGCAAACCCAAAGCCGAAGGTCAGTGTGGGCCCGAGCGACTCACCTCCTCTGGTGCCAGTCCTCAGCCCCTGGGCTCCGGACCCGGACCCAGACTTGTCACTTTTTTAAAAAATTATTAATTTTAATAGACATTTACAGAGGTTTTGGATTTCCATTCATTCATTGCCGCACTTTTCTCCCTGCCCAGCCCTCCCCACCAGCTCGCTCCCCCCTCCGAAAAGAAAAAGAAAAAAAAATATTCCTTCATTAGTATACAATTCCCACATCCCTCCCCCCCCCCCCCCACCCCGAGTACACTTCTCTATGCAACCTTAATTCTGGATTCCTGTGCTAACCATAATACTCAATCATATATCACCTCTAATCTGTTCACCTGTCACTTCTCCTCCCCCTTTAATCTCAGCTCCCCAGGTTACTCTCATCTCCTTGAGACAACGGATCTAAAATGTACCCTGCACTTGCTCTTGCTCCATCAGGAAACTGAGCTGGTTCCTCCTCCAGAAGCTGGGGAGCTGGGGTGCCGCAGGCAGGAAGGGCAGGTGGAGATTTGATAACTAACCGCCCACTCCAGCCCACTCTGGCAGAAGGAGGAGCAGTCTCCCCCTGTGAGGTTACCTGCCTCTGAAAACCTGCTGGAGGCCGGTTCAGACTCTACAGTACAGCAGCAACAACAACAACTGCCCTCTCACTCCACAGCCCAAGAGCTCCAGGTTGAGATGCAAGAGCACCGGGTGTTGTGTGACCATTATGAGCTATACCATAATAAGTTGTTTCTGCCAGTGGTTATTTGTTGTTGTTGTGTACCATAGAGTCAGAACTGTCCCATAGTTGACTCTTCTGCGAGTTTTCGGAGGCAGTTAATCACATGGGAGAAGATTGCCCATCCTTCTCCCGGATAGTGATTATAGTACCAACGTTTGTAAATTACTCATTTTATGTAAGTTAGCAGATGCAAGATTCACTCTCTAAAGATGCCTCTTTCACTCGTCTGTCCTCCAGTAGATTTTGGTGAAACCAAGAGTTTAGAGCACATGGTACCTTGCTAGCTATCAAGCTGGGAACTGTATAAGGAGAATGTCCCTCTTGTGAACATCACCTTTCACGTGTGTTGGGGACAAAGGTTCACAACTGCCCTAAGCCACACAGGGCCTCATCCCAAGGCATGCAGCCAGGAGCCTTGGACAGCGGCCTCCCAGCAAGGGAGGGTTTCTCTAGAGGCTTCCTGGGCCCAATCTTTCTCTTCTTTTTCCTTGGTGTCTGGCTCTTTCTCCTTTTCTTGCTAAAAATACCGGTGAGGGGTTAAGGAGATGAGCTTGAAGTGCCACAGGCCTGGGAACATAACCATGTCGGTAACATTTCTGAACTGTATGAGCTGTTTCCATTTTGGAGGAGTTTCTGGTTCATTTGGTTTCCTGAGAGGCACAGTTAAGTATATAAGACTGGAAGGTTGGTAGTTCAAACCCACCTAGGGGCAAGTTGGAAAACAGGCCTTGACCATATGCTTCTGAAAGGTCACAGCCTTGACAACACTAGGGAGCTCTTGTCCTCTGACACACACAGAGTCGCTGGGAGTCAGAATTAACCCAATGGCAACCTACAACTCTAGCAACAACCTGGGTTGACAGATATGCCAAACTCTGTTGTTAAGTGCTGTCGAGTTCACCATGGCTGATAGCAACGCTATGCACAATAGTTCTGAACCCTGCCCTATCCTGAGCCAATCTCACTGTCTCTGTCTGACACACCCACCCTCATTACCATAGTTATTGTGTCAATCCATCTCATCAGGGGTGCTCCTCTCCTGCGCTGTCTCTCAACCCTTCAAACTCTGTGTTATCTAAAAATGGTTTTGGGTGATCTGGTGGCCCAGTCTGTAGAAAGTTGCACTGTTGACTAAAAGGTTGTACTTCTCCTCTGGTGGTTGGCATCCATCAACCTCTCCATGGAAGGATGGTGGGTAGTCTACTCTGGGGTGATTGACAGCCTCCAGGGTGATTGACAGCTGGAGGGTCAGCTATGAGTTGGACCCAACTGGATGGCAATACCATACACACACACACACAGAGAGAGAGAGAGAGATCCCTTGCAACAAGTAGTCAAAGCTTTAACACACTACAATTTGGAAGAAATATGCTGTTCACAAGAGAGATAATTGTGAATTTATAAAAATTATTTTTTTTGAATAGCACGTAAGGCAATATGATCTAGTCCTGGGTCCCAAATGCATGCAAACGTTTCATTTTTCAATTCTATCATTGCGTTCCTGTAACTGTCAATCTGTCACAAGGCAGAGGCTTCCATTGTGAATGTAAATCCTGGGTTGGCCCTGCTGGCACCCTCAGTGCTTACCTGAGCCCCAAGTACCAGGAGGTATATGGTTCTTTTCCCCTTCAGTCTAGGCCTTTCATCAAGAAAAGGGTGTCCCCGAGCCAGCCACCTACATTTCCCACAGGCCCTGTGCCCTCTGGAATCACTGACTGGGAGGTCACCCAGAAGAGGCCTTCATCTAAGGCCTGGAAGGGGTGGGGTTTGACCTGGAAGAGCCAGGAGAGGCCCCTGAACTTTGCTATGTTGTTTTCTGTCCTCGTCCACGCTCATCTGTAGAGATGAATGCCAAGATGCTGGACTTCGAGACATTCCTGCCCATCTTACAGCACATCTCCCGCAACAAGGAGCAGGGCACCTACGAGGACTTCGTGGAGGGGCTGCGGGTGTTTGACAAGGAGAGCAATGGCACGGTCATGGGTGCTGAGCTGCGGCACGTGCTGGCCACCCTGGGTATGCCGGCTGGGCAGAGCCGAAGCCCAGGGAGGAGGGAGAGGGCTGGCGGTGTCGAGGCGGCACATGTTGTGTATGTGTGGGCTGCAAGGCCCCTGGATTCCTGGGTCAGCCATGTCCCGATCCTGTCGCCCTGGAGGAATTGCAGGAATAACTTTGCCAGCAGGATTTGCTCACCAGGTGCCAAAACTGGGAGAGAAGAAGACAGGGGCAGGTTGGCGGGCCGGAGGCACTTCTACTGGGGCCTGCAAGTTAGGGTGTGGGGTTTCCACTCTTGTCTTTGTCTCGGGCTCTGGGTCCCCAGGCTGCTTATAGTGGTAGCTGTGAGGCAGAGGGAGAGACCATGGGGCCTCTGAAGCCTCGACTCCATCCTTCAAAGCCTTTGAGAGAGGATGGGGGATGGGTAGGAACCATCTCCCAGCCTCACGGAGCCTTGGGCCCCAGGGGTACTTGAGTTTGGCCATCTGTAACAAGGTGTTCACTGTTCCCCAACACAGGGGAGAAGATGACTGAGGCTGAAGTGGAACAGCTGCTGGCCGGACAGGAGGACGCCAACGGCTGCATCAATTACGAAGGTATCAGGCCATGTTCTTGCTTCCTGGCACCAGTAGAATGGAGGGTGGGCGTGCTGAGGGCTGGGTGGGTCTGGAGGATGTGAGCGCTAGATGGGCTAGGTGGTGTCCTTTCTATCCTGAGGAAAAAAAAATCATGGTGGTATGTAGATTGGGAGACAGCTCCGTGATATGCAAGCTAACTAACCTTGGGCAAATCACTTACTTTCTCATAGACCAAAATAAGAGTGATGTTAGGACCTTTCTCAAGGCTGTGGGAGCTCATGCCACCCATGTCAAGCATCAGCGGGCAAGGTGGTCACCGAACTGGGTTTAGGTCTAGTCCTTTCCTCCACCTTTTCCCCAGTAGGAGAAAGAATCACAGTCTAGAGGAAAGGTAGTCAGAAGGGTTAAATAAGGCAGCAGACGGGATGGAGAAGTGTAAGGCACCCAGAGGGAAGTAAAGCACTGGATGGGGGGGGCAAGTCTAGTAGATGGTTTTCATCTTCTATCCTAGCCTTTGTCAAACACATCATGTCTGGGTGAAGCAGACTCTTCAGGGTGAGTACAGCCTTCCCCCCACCAGTCCCTCCTGGGGCTTTAGGAACAATACCACATACCCACAAGGCCTTCTTCTCCATGCCTGACCCCTTAAGAGGCAACCCATGGGATCAGTGCAGAAGGGCCTGGCCACTTATCATTTCCCTTCTACCCTTGGTATTCCTTGCCACCGCCCCTCTTCCCTGTCCACTCTGCCTCTTGTTCCCCTTTGCATTTTTACCCTATTTTCTACATAATCAGCCACATCTTACCTCCCAGGTGTCCTCAGGCCAGAGGCTTCCTTACAGACTCCTGGGGGTGAGAATGCAGGATGCCAAATGAAGGAGCATCTCTGGCCTGTACTCTTGACCCCATTCCTCCTCATTCCCCTGGGCTGGGTGCTGTCCTACTAATGAGATGGAATTTGGGGTGAAGGACTGGGGGGGTAGGGGAGGGTGAAAGGCCATTTTCATCTAGTACCATCTTTCAGGTGCCTGGTCCTTGGCATTAGTCCTCAGAGGGTGAGTGAGCAAGAGAACCAGAAGAACCAAGCTGGAGCCAGAGTCCTGGGTGTGTCACTGCACCACAGCCCCAAGGACCTCTGTTTATTCTGTAAATAAACATCCTGTGCAAAGCTGGGCCAAGTTCCCTGATTCCAAGTCTCTGGACTGTATTTTTTATGATAGATCACCTGAGAACTCGCGTTCATGTCTCAGAGAAATGTGTACACTTACTCCACATTTATCAATGTGATTGGGTTCCAAACGTCAGGCCATTATATGAAAATCAGAGTTATTAGAAAATAGAGATGACTATATCAGATCACAAATGGTGGCTAAAGATATCATTACATAACTGCCAAATCATATCATGACATAGCTGCCAAATTATATTGTTGTATAACTGACAAACCACTGAGAATTGTGTTCCAGTTGACATGTGAACGTAACTATTACAGCCAGCCTTGTTCCCATCTTATGCTTTGTCATTCATTACTGCCAGCTGTATGTCATAATGTGCAAAATAGATAGATTTGGGTTTTCCCCACCATTATCTAAAATGAAAAATGTTGAATAATGAGATAGTAGATAAATGAGCAGGAGGTTTAGGATCTGGAAGCTGGAAAGACGTGGGCTTACAAACCTAGAAAAATAGGGTCAGACACATGAGCAGGGAGGTCTGGGAAGGTCTACTGTTCAAGGAGTTGTTATCAGAGAACTGAATTTCTTTCTAAGGTTCACTGCCCATCTCACTTCACTTCCAGGTGGCAGGCAGGAAGAAGGAATCGAGTTAGAGAGTTCCCAAGTGGTTCTCGCTTCTTGAAGTGGGCCTCCTCCCATGAGTGCAAAGTCTGTGGCTCCTAATTCATCCCTGCTTGTTCTGGACATTTCCCTCATCCTAGACTGCAAACCTCAGGCGAAGAGACTCAGAGTCCCCAAAGGCTCAGTTCCCAGATTTCAGGTGGAGAGGGCAGGAGAATGGGGAGAGGAAGTGGGGCAAAGAGAAAAAGAAAGAAATGAGGCGTGGGGAGAAGGAAACAATGAAGTTAAAGATCAATATTTATATGTGCGAAAAACCTTATAACTGGAATCTCAGCCCCCATGATCCTGAGACCGAAAGAACTAAATGATGCCTGGCTATAATTACTGACTGCTCTCAAGGGACTATAATAGGATAGAGTGAAAGGAAAAAAAAATATGGAACAAACCTAAGATCCTAAAAAAAGATTAGACTTACTGGTCTTATAGGGACTAGTGGAACCCCACAAGAATATGGCTTCTAGACACCCTTGAGGCCTTAAATTGATCTCAACTCCTGTGAATCAACTTTCAAACAATAGCCAGACCTAGAAGGTGAACAATAATGCCAAAGAGGTATGTACTTTTTAGAACAAAAATAGGAATGGAAGTGGTAATCACAGGGAGGAAGTGGGAAATTTGATATTACATTGTGGGGGTTGCCATCAATATCATGAATGAAATGAATGGAAAACCAATTTACTCTGTTAATTTTCACTCAAATAATAATAAAAAGTTTAAGAGAGAGAGAGAGAAAACACCGTTATATTGGAGTCAGGGCTCCCTGAGAATGCCTGCAAGGTAAAGAAGGCACTCTTCATGGCCTTTCTGCTGTCCTGTCACAGTGACTAGCCAGAAGAACTTGGTGGACACATCCACGAGTTCAGCCTCTACCATTTATTTTGGAGGCTGAGAACCATGAGTGGAAAGTCAGTCTTCTCAGCATTTCTTGTCTGGTTGGGGAGATTTTGAGGATAGGCCCAAACAGTGGAACCGGTTTTGTTGAATTATAAACCAGAGACCTTTACACAGTTGAGAGGGAATAATTAACTGAATCCAGTGATATTAAGATTGTTTTAACCACACTGTCTTTTGTTCAAATGAACTTCTATGGAGAAGCTAACGTATGAAGCAGAAGACAGAACTTCTCTGACTGAGGAGGAGAGGGCTTGGCTTCCAGCCTTTCAGAAATTCCATCTTGGTTCCTTGGACCATAGCTATTGTTGATTGCCTTACAGTTGAGCATGACTCATAGCAACCTTGTGAACAAAAGGCCTGAAGCCCCTCTACAACTATCGATATTTATCAAAGTTCATAGGGTTTCCAGAAACACGTCGTTTAGGGAGTGGATGCCACTCCTGCTGAGTGCAATTTAGGCAGACATCATGCTTGGGAGAGTGGAGGGACAGCACAGGAGAGGAAGACCTTCGACGAGATGGATTGATTCAGTGACTGGGGTAATGGGGATAGGTATGTTGGAGACAATCAGATCGGCACGAGATAGAGCAGGGTTTAGGGCTGTTGTACATAGGGTCGCTATGAGTTGCAGGCGACTCAATGACACATAACAACAAATAAAAACAAATCACAAACTTAATCTTTAGAGATGACCTGCCTCAATCTATGCTTATAGCAAAAGGCACATGAGCCCAGTTCCTTTGAGTTCTATTTTCTTACCCTTTTCAATACATCAGTTTGCTTCTGAAATGTTTCCTACCTTGACTCCTATGATATTGCTGTTCACTGCATCCCGACTGTCACTCTCTCCCCAGCTCAACTCATCAGGTTTTTTCCCTCTCCCTTTCTTCAACAAGTGTTTATTGTTCATGGCATACATTTATAAAGAACTGAGGAGTTAAAGCTCCCACTTATTTAAAAAGAAAACCACAGGGTTGTACAGTTTGGTGGGAGGAGGGGTGG
>NW_006399966.1:1584094-1597848 GCF_000299155.1 Elephantulus edwardii | reverse complement strand
GGGGGTGGGAGAAAATGGAAGGGATCCTGAAAAGACAGGGTAATAATGATGGACAAGGTCCAATGGTGATTAATTTTGTAAAACAATGCATGAGAATGATTGTATGAAACACAATGTGAATGAAGAATAGTGTGAAATATTATGTATATAAACTGCAAGCAAACGAATTTACAAAAAAGGTTCTTAAATTGAAGATGTGTTCTCTCTGTCAAAGGAGCTTAGAATTCAGTTACACAAGGAAATAAACATCCAGTAATTCAAGTGCCAACTAGAGAATGATTTCTAGAAAGCATAAGAATAGCACACTAATGCCATCTGTGCAATGTCCAGTAAAAGCTCTAATGGACCTGCTGGATGAAGCAGAGAAAGTAAGGTGCAAAGAGGAAGATTTTCCTTGGGAGATGAGCTTTGCAGGATATTTCCAGGGTAGCTTCCTGGAGAGAAAATCGACACAGTAGTCACTAAAATGACTGTGTGATGGGGTTAGAGAGAGTATGGCTAACTTACTGGACACCTACTGTGTGCTGGGCACTCCACAAACCATTCTCATGAATAACCTATGAGCCTATGATTCCCATTTGAGAATGCAAAAAAATTTAAAAAAGGAATAATGACAACAAATTTAACACCTCTATCAGTTTCCCTTTGGTGGTAAAGGCAAGACATAATGATAGTCTCCAAATACTATTTTTACCAAGTTGCTGCCAGCTTAGAATTTACAAAAGCCTGCTATTTATTGCCTGTGGGATCTTTCCCAGACTCTTGTATCTGGTTCCCAAGGTCCTTCTTTACTTGCTCTGAGAAACACATTGCCTGATCCCCTCCATCCTTTCTCTTAGCTCCTCTCTCTCCTCCCTCCTTGCTCCCCAACCTCTTTTTTTTTCTGGATAATTGTATTTTATTTAACTTACAGGATAGACACTAAAGCTTAGTAAAATTGACAATAAAATTACATTGTTATGGCCTCATTTTCACCAGCAGTCTCTAGGTTTTTTTTTCCCCATTATTGATGCTCTTTTTATTTCTTTTTTAAATTAATTTAGTTTGTTTATTTTTCTTTTTTTTTTAAATTTTTTAAAATTTTATTATTTTTGTGTGCGTGTACCGTCAAATCAGATCTGACTGGTACAGGAGGAGATTGCCCCTCCTTACCCGGCAGAGCATCTGGTGGATTCAAACCGTGCACCTCTGGGATTGTAGTTGCAGCTTCTTGCCACTAGGCCACCAGAGCTCCCCTTAGTTTGTTTATTTTTCATTTCAATGAACATCTACAGAGATTTTGGAATTCCATTCATTCATTGTTGCACCCTTCTCCCCGCACAAACCCCTCCCCCCCCCTTTGCTCCTCTCCTTGAAAAGCAAAAGAAAAACTCCCTCATTGGTACAATCCCCCCGCACCTCCCCAAACCCCACGCCCTACCCCCAAATATAATCCACTCTGCAACCCTCATTGCGTACTCCTACAATAAAAATAATGCCTTAAAATATAATACTTTTAGACTATTCTCTCCCCCATAGACTTCAATGCCATAAACATATTTCATCAAGTTTTTCTGTCTTACCCCCCACCCCAATGCCAGCCTCATTCTACAACAGTGGCACCATATAGCATTTGTTCCTTTGTGACTGAGATACCTCACTCAGCATAATGTCCTCCAGGGTCAACCATTTTGAATAATATTGCATGAGTTCCTTGTTTTTCAGTGCAGCATAGTATTCCATTGTGCGAATATACCACAGCTTCTCTACCCATTCGTTTGTTGATGGGCATTTAGGTTGTTTCCAACTCCTTGCTATTGTAAACAAAGCCGCGATAAACATGGGTATACATATATCTACTTGGATGTAATTTATGGTCTCTTTACTCCCCAACCTCTTGACTCATCTTTTCCCTTCCTTCTGACGTGTATTACCTCGTCTTTCTGCTCCTTCAAATGATTTTCCCCTTTCATGAGGCTCATCAAGGCTCATCCCTTCCCTAGGGCTTTCCCCATTGCAATGAGCAAGTGTCCCTTTTCGTTTCTTTGACACCAAATTAGAACTGAAGATATAATTTATTCTCCTTAGCCTCAAATTAGAATTGAATGTGTCAGAGTCAGAGGAAACTTGGACCTGGATATTTCTCTCTTCAACTCTCACTACCATCAATTGGATTTGGCCTCAAAAGGACTGTCCATTTCCCCCAGATGCCTGGTTGATTCCAAGGATGGCATTATAGGAAGCCTTTTTAGTTCTCAGGGCAATGGACTATGCCACCTAATAGAGTGTAATTGCCCGAGGCTAGTGTTTATTTATTTTTTTTTAAAGTATTTCAACCCATTTATTTTTTTAACCCATTTATTTTTAAAAGAGGTTTCATATAAGCCTTTTATCAGAAGATAACCATGTTGAAGACAATGAAATGCCATCCAAGAAGTTTAAAGTTCTGTGGATTTATCTTGGGGCTCAGTTGATTCCTTGAAATAATTACTTAGGAAGCAGTATAGTGGAATGCCACAGAATGATATTCCATTAACCAGAATTCTAAAATGTCTTCTTTGTCAGCTAAAATGATTTTCTGGGTCAATTTCCTTAGGTGAGTCCATTCATATCCATGATCTTAATCAATGCTGACATTTATTATTTTGTGAGGCTAGTGTTTAGTATAATACCATCATGTTTCTGTTGTTTGCTTTGGAGTTCATTCTGGTTCACACTGACTCTAGATGATAGACCAGAATTATCCCATTGTTGTTGTGTATCATTGAGTTGCAACCGATTCATAGCTGAAACTCCAGCAGATTTTCAGAGGCAGTAAATTTCACGGGAGGAGATTGTCCACCTTTCTCCCACAGAGTAACTTGTGGATTCGAACCGTACACCTAAAATGGTCTCACAAACCCTTTCTGTCTGGCTCTTCATGAATGTGCTAATGGAAGATTGCTAGTGATGCAATACTGAACTCATACCGCTAGATGGCGAGATTGCAACAGTGTCCGAGATGGCAAAGCTTTGCTTGCAGCCGGATTCCCAAGTGTGTGATTGTACAGAAGAAATTAATTAGAGGAAAACTGATTCCCAGTCTGGACTGGAAGGAAACTTCTAAAGTCTCTTCATTCAACTCTATGCCTTTAGGCAAATGGAGTTCTATCCACTTTTAAAGACTCGCAGAAATTTGTTTGCTTGCTTCATTACCCCCAAAAAGTTTTGCAATGAGGGGTCATGGACAGGACACTGGTCTTGGACTTGTGCAGACCTGACTTCTAGTTTCAGTTCTGCTCCTAATTCATGTATCCACCTGGGTGCAGGTCCATAGGCTGCAAAATGAGGGCATTGATAGATCATCTGTCAAGCCTCTGATCCTTTAGAACTCAGTTCCATTCAGCTTTTGTCTATTTATCCTGTTTTCATCCTCACTCTAGTGGTGTAGTCTGTAAGAGAGTTGTGCTGCTAACCCAAAGGCTTCATCTCTCTAGAGGTTCGAATCCATGTGTGGCTTCAAGGGAGAAAGATGGGCAATCCCCTTCCAGACATTTTACAGCCTTAGAAACCCCACGGAGGGTCAGTCAGGAGCTGGTTCCAACTGGATGGTAGAGCGTGAGTGAGCAGTGTATTATGTGCTGACCAAAAGGTCAGCAGTATGAACCCAGCAGCAGTTACGCAGGAAAAAGATGGGCAGACTCTTCCTTTAAAGATTTACAGCCTTAGAAACCCACCGGAGTGTTGGCATCAACTCAATCAACAGTGGTGCGTTTGGCACAAGGGTCCCTATGGGCAGAAGGTGGGATCTTGATGACTCTCCTTCCTTCCTCCAAGGCTTTCTTCCCCCCGCTTATGTTAAGATATTTTTGTCCTCCACTGTCTTTTTCAACATGCCTCTGGAGACAGGACACTACTGATACAGCCCCAGGGTTCTGCAAAAGTCAAGTGAGAGAGTGGGCAGAAGGTAGCCCCCATCTATCCTGGTAAATCTAACCTTCTACCCAGCATTCCTGGGTGGTGCAAATAGTTTATATGCAAATTGATAGGTTAAAGATTTGGGCCATCCAGAAGAACATCCTAAGAAAGGTCTGGCAATCTACTCCAGAAAACTTTACCATTGAAATCCTATACAGCTCAGTTCTACTTGGTCTTTGACACACATGGGTCTTTATGAGTCAAAGAATTGCCTTGATTGTTTCATTCAGTGACTGTTTTATTGATACATGTTACTTATAAAAGATTAGAAGCAGGAATGGCATCCACTTCCATAAATAGCTTGCCTCTGGAAACCCTATGAACCTGAAGAAAGGATGAAAGTCACGCACGCCGCTGTTGAGGACTTTCGTTCATAGGGTCGCTATGAGTCGCCTACGACTCGACGGCACTCAACAACAACAACAACAACTATATATATATATATATATATATATATATATATATATATATATATATATATATATATATATATATATATATATATATATATATATATTACATATATGTAGTAGGAAACTAACACATTCATTCAAAATAATTATTGCGTGAACAGTACTTTTTTTTGTTAGGTGCTGTTGAGCTGAGTATGAGTCATAGTGACTCTATGAGTAACAAACCTGAATCCAGTCCTACCCTGTGCCATCCTCCCATCTCTGATGTAATTGAGTCCATTGCTGCAGTCACTGTGTCTGTTCATCTCACTCACAGTCTTCCTCTCTTTTGCTGACCCACTTCCACCTTTCCAAGCATAACAACCCTTCCCAAGGAATAGCCTCTTCTAGCAACAAGTATGACAGACATAGCTTGGCCATCCTTGACTCCAAGGAGCACTCTGGCTGCACCTTTTCCAACTATTGTTGTTGTTGTTGTTGTTGTTGTGTACCATTGAGTCAGAACTGGCCCATAGCTGACCCTCCGGTGGGTTTTCAGAGGCAGTTAATCACACAGGAGGAAATTACCCATCCTTCTCCTGCGAAGCAGCTGGTTGTTCGAACCGTGTGCCTTCAGGATTGCAGTGCAACTTCTTAAGAGTAGGCCCCCAGAGCTCACAGAGTTAAAAAGTACTAGACACTCTAAAAAGAAAACAAACAAACAAAAAAGAAAATATCAAACTTATTTCCACTGAGGTGATTCTGACTCAGTGACTCCATAAGACAGAACAAAACCCTAGGGTTTCTGAGACCCCATTTAGTCCTTACAGAAGTTGGTTGCCACATCTTATGCCCCTGGAGTGGCTGGTGGTTTTGAACCACTATTCTTTAGGTTAATAGTTCAGTGTTTAATCACTGCCCCTCCAGGAGTTCTCTTAGTTACTCTAGGAATGAAAAACAAACTTACTCAAGGTCCTGGATAGAATGGGTGGAAAATGTGAGATAAAACTCAAACTTAGAAAAAATGGGCAAACGTACTGGCCCCTTAGAGACTTCTGTAATCTCCCCAGTCACCCTTGCAGCCTGAAATGAAACTCACCCTCATGACTCAACCTGCAGCCAAACAATAATGATGAACAATAATACCAGGGAGGCGCTCACTCCTTAATCAACCACATAAAAGCAAAAAGGCAGCATTTGCCCGGGGGAAGGAAAGCTCTGTGGCTTAGTCTCTGGAGCCTGCACTCCGTTCACCAAGGCTGTGCTTCTCTGCTGGTTTAAATCCGCCAGAGGCTCGTTTTAATCTGAGTCACTGTTTCAGAAACTTGATGGAGGGTCATTATGAGCAGGGATTGACTGCACGACTGTGAATTTGAGGTGTTTTTTGTTTGTCTCAAGCTTCAGAAGGTAGAAGTGTGAACAGAAGTGAGGATCACGGGGAGGAAATGGGAAGTGTGTGTGGGTTGTATGTACTGTAGTTAATGCCATAAACCAAAACGTACTAATGATGGAGAGGAAAACCATTTGGCTTTGTAAATTGTCACTCAAATCACAAAAGAACAATAAAACCTATCCATGATCTTTCTCTCTATAAGTTTGTACTGTATTTGAGGACAAATTACATAGACATGGAAAGTAAACAATCACATAAAACAAAACAGAGTAAGATTTCAGCAGTGTCTGAAGTGTCCTGAAGAAGTAAAATGTAAACATCTAAAAACAAACTGTGAAAGGACTCATTCTTTCCTCCTCTAAGCTTGCAGAACGACAGAACGACATAGACTTTCAGTAATACGGGGCAGACTGGTAATTCCAGCTTCTCCCTAAAAGCTCTACAAACTATTGTTCGGTATTCACTCAAATACCAACTGTGATATATAAACTTTGTAAGCAAACCAATATGAAATAAAAATTTTTAAAACTCCGAAACAATTGTGACATAGGACTACCTTCCTAGATAGTCCATTCCACTTGGGAAAAACCCCAACTGCGACTGCGTTCCTCCTTGTGGGAATTTGATATCTGCATTCTGACACTTCTGTTTACCGGTTCTGGGTTTGCTTCTGAAGTGTCCCAAGCAAAGGGCAAGACCATTTCTGTGTTAACGGTCAAGGCTTCGTTCTTCATTAGCCATTTCTTCAGAATCTTGCAGCAGCTAGTTCGCTCAGGCCAGGACGCGCATATCCACTGAAAGTGACTGGGTGCTAATTTGTTCTGTCTTGCGTCCCAGTTTCTTTTTATCAACATTATTCTTAGAGTTTGAAAAGAAATTTTCTTGGCGGAAAGGATAAAATTGAACTTAACATTGCAGTGGGGGAGTTCTGCTACCAACTTGTTAGTGCAAAAGCGAGGGCTCTTCTTGCTCTGAAGGGAAGCGTTAAGAGCTGTACTGTAGATTTTAACACTTAAGGGTTTTTTTCACTACATTTAGGACTTTGTCAAGCCTTCCTCTCACAACTCCAGGACACAACTTTTTGTTCAGAGCAAGCTCTAGACTGTCTCTCCTTCCACTTACTACACTTTAAAACCCCTCAGACTTCCCTCTCCTCAGCTCCTTTCAGTCTCTGGATCCCCTTTCCTACCAATTTCCTTATACGGTTATTTGAAATTCCACTGCCAGACTTCCCCTTCAGCGAACCACCCACTCCTCTGGCGATGGGAACAGAGGTTCTTGACCATAAAAGACCTTGGTGGGCACATTCATAATCTTTTTCCGAGAAGAAGATTTATATGTTTCATCTTATTTTCAAGGGGGTCAGAGACCCAAAAAAGGTTAACAATTGCTGTTTCAGGGCCTCTGTGGGATTCTGTTTATCTTTCCCCTGAATGTTCTGGCATGCATCTGTCATGGCCAGCCTTCCTCCCAGGCTGTCACGAACTCGAAGATAGCACTGTGTTTTTCTCTCAGGACTCTCTCCACTTCCACCTCTTCCGGCAGCCACTCTGGGTCTCATTTAGCCTTAGAGATATAACTTCCCTTGTTCCTTTCACTTTTTCTGAGACTGAGCTTCTGAGCAAAAAGAAATTCCCAGAAAGGTCCTCTGAGTCTTGTTCTAGACCCCAGGGGACATGCCTGGCACATACACCCCCTCACTGAGGGCCATCATTTTTCTCCTTCTCTGCCTTTATCTGGTTCAGGTGGCCTCTCCTTGGCTTCTTCCCTCAGACAGGTAGAGTTCCCATGGGTGAGAATCTTCTGGAAGATCAGTACTCACATGCTGCTTTCTATGAGCTCACTTTTTCTGTAGCACGGAGCACACTGTCAAATGGAGATGATTTGCATTTGCAAAAGCCTAGGTTATGTCCAAGAGAGTATCCATATTGCCTTTAAATTTTTTATCTCTTGCTTTTATAAATCTTTTTTTAAAAAAATAAATACTGTATGTTACTGAAGTCCCTGGGGGGGGGTGCAAATTGTTACATACATCCTTGGTTGTTAACCAAAAGGATTGGAAGTTCAAGTTGACTCAGGTGCTGGAAGGAAGGCCTGGTGATCTATTTCTGATAAAGTAGTCATTGAGCTGGGCTCTACTCTGGTGTTACTGGGAATTAGCAACCAGTTTCTGTATAGTATTACTTATTAGGGGTAGAAGCATCATTTTGTAAATGAGGGCTGTGGTCCATGGACAGACAGGAAGTTGAAAGTTTTTCCACTTCTATCTCCTTTGTAAAGTTTGAGACATTGGTCTTGGCAGCAGAGAACTTAAAAACAGCACAATTGGTGGACATATTTACTCTCTCGATTTTCTGCTGCTGGGGCTTCAAGAAGATTCCAAAAGGGCCATCTTGACCTTAGCTTTCTCCCATTCCTTCACCACCCACACTTAACAGAGGTTCAATCTAATCCCCTCTGGTTCACTCCCCTGTTGAGGGCTTACTTTTCTTCCCCAGATACACTAATGGTTGCTAGGTACTAGTGAGTCAAAACTGACCCTCCAGCAGGTTTTCAGAGGCAGTAAATCACATCGGAGGAGAAAGATTGCGTATCTATCTCCTGTGGAGCAGTTGGTGGAGTTGAATCACCTGGGGACCTTGCTAACACATATATCCTCATTCAGTCAATCTGGGGGTGGAAATGCAAATTCTCAACAGGGCGTTGAACTGGAATGAACTGGTTCAAAGCCCTGATTTCAACTCTACACTGGATTGTAAGGAAAACAGAGAGGTCACAGATTAGCGTGGAAAAGCTTGGTCATGTTACCAGCTGGAATGTGGAGAGAGATTTTGTGTAGTGAGTTTCAGAATTATTTACTTAATGCATTTTAGAGCTGGTCCTGCAAGTTTTGTTTTCATTTAGAGTTTAGTCTTTGTGTTATTTTGCAAACAAGTGTCTAGTTTAGAACAACAAGCAGTTGTCATTGTGCCAGACCTTTGGAGCCTGGAAAAGAGAAGAGGACCTGGCCTTTGCTCTCCAGGAGGAATAACCGATAGGGAAGTAAGAAAAGTATTATGCACAAAATAAAAAAGACCAAATAGGTGAATTGTGTGAGGTAAATATTAACAGAGAAATGGTGTTGTGTGCTGTGCAGTTGGATCTGACTTGTCACTGACCCTCCAGTTGGGTTTTCAGAGGCAGTAAATTCCTCCCAAGGAGATTGTCTGCCCTTCTTCCGTGGAGCAGCTGGTGGATTCAAACTGCATGCCTAGCAGAGAAGTAGAGGAATTTAAAAAGATACAGGGTTATTGCCAATTAGGAGATCAGAGAAGGCTTCTTGGAGGAGGAGGTAGAATTTAAACTGCACTTGAAAGATGGACTTGGTTTACACACATGCTCAGAGAAACAGTATTCTAAATGTGTTTAACCTCTTCAAGTTTATAAAATGAAAATAATTGTGCACTGGTCACTAACATACACCAAATTCAACTCTCTGCGGTGGTCTGATTCCAACTCATAGCAACCCTCTAAGGTCTGATTTGTGCCATCTATTAAGGTTTCCAGGGCTACTAATGCACCTACTTTTGGTCTACAATCCAGTGCACAATCCACTGCACCACCTGGGCTCCTGCAACATGATAAAGAATCGAGATAGGCAAAGGGAAATAGTAAAAGAAAAAGAATGAGAGCGCTATCAGGATTTTGAGAAGTGTTAGGGCCTGTCCCACGGAGGGAAAGTCCCTCAAGGTTCGCGTTCCCAGACAGACGAGAACTGACCTGGAGATTAAAAAAGACTTTAGTTTATTGGCACAGGAAGCTTACTGACCAAGAGGAAGAGGCCATGCTGGACAAATGCTGGTGGTGGTGATGGGCTGAAGGATTACTCCAAAAGATGGGGTGGGCGGAGGCAGCAAGGCATTTTATATGCCTATGCCCACAATCCCTTTAAATAGCCAAATCAAAAATTACATAGACTGATGGGGAAATGCTAGCAATACGCAAGCAGCGTAGTTTATGGCAAAAACCCGTATCACCTACTTGATAAAGGGAGATTGGTCGGCTCGCCCTCATTCTGGAGAAGAAACCAGAAAACCAAATCTAACACAAAAACAGGTCTAGTAAAAGAAAATAAATGTGTAAGACTGAGTCAGTTTAGCATGAGTCTAGCCATTCTGGGCATTTATGAAATGTACCATACAAGAGGTGAAGAAGGAATAGAAATATCTGAAAAACAAGTTAAGTGTGAATAATGTTGACAACAATAAATAAATTCCCCTTACTATACACTTGCTCTGTTAATGTTGTTCCAAGAGCTTTGTATGAGATATCTATTCTTCTCAACTTCTCCACTCAGATCCCTATGTTAAAACAGAAAACAAAACAAAACCGAGGCTTACAGATAATAACTGTTACTTAAAAAATGGAAGCTTCAGGAATCAGATGGACACCCACTGTCTTAACCTTTATTTTTGGGGTGGTGTTAGCATCTGCTACCCAGTTGGCTTCCAATTAATGGTGACCCCATATACAAGCAGGGTTTTGAACCAGTTTGTTCTGGTTCATTCTGCTGAGAATTTGCATTTCCACTCCAGATATACTGAATCAGAATCGAAATTTTAACAAAAGTCACCTGAAGATCTTGTTAAAGTACGGATTCTGATCCAATATTTCCATAAGAATCTGAAAACCCACAAAAGCCAACTAGAAATTAGTTTAAAATGTAGATTCTTAAAAAAAAAAGTAGATTCTGATTTGGTATATGTGGGGTGGAAATAAGGAGTTCTGGAGGCACTGTGGTTAAGGTGATTGAGTGCTAACCAAAGGTGACGTGTTCGAACACACCAGGTGTTCCACAGAATGAGAGGGAGTTGCTTCTGTAAAGATTTACAGCTCAGGAAACTTTCACTGGGAAGCTTTACTCTGGGCTGTGAGGTCATTATAAGTTGGGACTGACCTGGTGGCAGTGAGGAGTGGAGATGCCAATTCTCAGCAGGAAGGGCTGAACCAGCATGAGTTGGCTGGAGACCTTGAGCACAATAGAAGGAAAACATGACTTTGTCCTGCACCATCCCGTGATCAGTTGAAGACTGGACCATTCGTGATTTGTAAGTTTTTCACTGGTTGATTTTCAGAACTAGACTGGTAGAGTTTTCTCCCCCCCGCCTTTTTTTTTTTTTGTCTCAAAGCTCCAAAGAAATCGGTTCAGCATCATAGTAATGTATAAACCTGCTGACAAATGGGTGTGTGTTGGCTATATGAGGTTCACAGGCTGGGAATTGAACCCAGGTGTCTTGCATGAAAGGCAAATAAATGTTAGTGTGTGGTGAGTGTGCTGGCTTTGGCCTCCATTGCCCAAAGAATTGAGCTGTGTGAGGTATTGAAAGGGAGAAGACAACAGGAAAGTTGGCGCTGCCATGGTGGTGGTACCAGGAGGTGGACAGCAATTTCAGTGGCTTCTTAAGAGAACTGGTACTCTGTGTTATAGCCTCAGAGATTTTTATGTTGTTAGGTGTAAGGACATTTAACTTGGCTGAAAAAAAGAAGATGAGGAGATGAGAGCAGCGGTGAAAAGGGGGTTCCAGAAAAAGGAACAGGCCCCAGTCTGGAAGGAAAGGAGTGGAATGGAGGGGACGTTGAGTGCCTGGGGTTTATGTAGCCAGTCTTCTTCCTCTTGCGACACACAAAGCAAGTGAGTGGATTTGGACCAATGGAATGATATTGTTGGACGTTCTCACTCAATTGATCATTCATGATGTCATGGAGTCCTATATGCTTAAAATACTAAATAGATTGATTAACTTTTGCCCTTTTGCTTCTTTCTTTTTATTAATTGTATTTTTTATAAAAGTTTAAAGAAAAGTTGGATTTTCATTCATTCATTCATTCATTTTTGCACATTTTCCTCCCTATCTCATCCTAGTTCATTAAAAAAAAATCATTCATTGTTGCACAATTTCCCTTCCCCTCTCCCAGTCCACTTTGTTATGCAGTTCTTATTCTGAACTGTTATCATACAAAGAAAGCCTAATCATATATTCCTTTTAAACAATTTTTTCCTTGATTTGTCCCAGTGTAGTATTATTTACCCCCTCTTTTCTTAGTTTCTCCCCAACCAACATGTCAGTCCTGTTTTAAACAGTGGTATTATGCAGTATTTGTCCTTTTTTAATGGAAATATTTCACTCAGCCTAATGTCCTCCGGGATCACCCGTGCTGCGTAATATTATATGAGTTCTTTGATTTTCAGTGCTGCATAGGATTCCATTGTGTGAATTTACTATAGTTTTCCTATCCATTCATTTGTTGATGGGCAGTTGGATGGCTCCCATTTCTTTGTGAGATAAAGCAGCAATAAACATAGCTGTGCATGTATCTATTTAGGTGGCAGCTCTGGTTTCTTTAGGGTATATTTCTAGTAGTGAAATTGCAGGGCCAACTGGTATTTCTATTTGCAACTTTTTGAGAAAGTGCCATACTGCCTTCCATAATGGTTGCACCATTTTATACTCCCACCAGCAGGGAATAAGGCCTCCAATCTCTCCACAGCCTCACCAGCATTTGTTGTTTGCTGCTCTGTTGAAACTTGCTACAGTTACTTTGGTGAGATGATATCTCATATCTGTTTTTGTTTGCATCTCTCGAAGAAGTAAGGATTTTGAATATTCATGTGTGTGTTTGCCATCTGAATGTCTTCTTTGGTGATTGCTTATTTTATCTTCTATAGGCTCAGGCTGTGACAAGGTCCAGCTGAAACTGGAAGGTGCTCTATGATTCTGACCTTTATTCTTCTGTGGTTTTTCCTCCCAAATTACTTAGCTGTTATCTAAATCCTAAAGACAAGTTATCCTACCATTAAACCACAAATGCCCCAAATTTGTGTTCTTAAGCAGACAGACTGTATTATAGTTCTTTGATTGTAATGGTTTCTCCCCACCTGTCCAAAACTTCCTGGGCCTTCCTTGCCATCAGCCAAGCTTTTCACCTTGTCATGCCATTCTCTCACTTGGAGCATCAGTTTCTTTTTGAAGTAAAAGAAGTTTCTTGCAACTCTTGTGAAGTAGACTCCCCGATCCCCTTGGCCCCCCCATCCTCTCTCCCTTCATTAGGCTGCTGTGTCTCCGTCTGTCCACACAGGAGACTGACGGATAGAATGATAGCAAGCAGATGGGAGAACAAAAACCTAGCTCACTTGATACAGAGCTGCCAGTAGATTAAAATTTTTTAAAAAAGCATGTCACAAAGGCAGAGCATAAATAGCAAGATAATTTGAGAAAGGAAGTGGCCAGAGTCTAGAATTGAGTCAGAGACTCTTCCTAGAGAGTTATTAAACAACCCAAAACCCCTAAACCTCTTCCTGTTGAGCTGATGTCAATTCATAGGGACCCTCGACCTGATTTCCAACGCTGTAAATCTTTACTGAAGAAGACTGCTCATCTTTCCCTCAGGGAGTGGCTGGTGGATTCGAACTGCTAATCGAAAGTCAGCAGTTCAAATCATACTGCACTGAGCCAGCAGAGCTCACTCACGGAGTTCTAGTTAGGTCGGCTCTGGAGAAAGTGAAAGCTGGGTGCTCCATAGAGGCAAGGATGGTGAAACTTTGTCTCTCACACTTTAGACATGTTAGCGGGGCCACTCCTCGGAGAAGGACATTGTGCTTGGAAAGGTGAAGGGTCTGCCAAAGAGAGGAGCACCTCAGCAAGGTGGACTGACACAGTGACTGTAATAATGGGCTCAAGTGTGTCAGGGATGGTGAGGACGGCCCAGGACAGGGCATGGTTCAGATCTGTTGTTTATGGGCTCACTAGGAGTCAGACTTGACTCTATGGTACTTAACAACAACAACAACAACAGTCAATCTAAAGGGGCTTTGATGGCATAGTCCATATGGAGTTGCACAGCTAACCCAAATGCTGTGCCTCTCCTCTTGTTGCTGTTGTTGTTATGTGCCATCGAGTTGCTTGCGACTCATAGCGACCCTATGTACAACAGCCCTAAACTCTGCTCTGTCCTGTGCCAATTGCACTGTCTCCAACACTCCCATCCCGATTATC
>NW_006399966.1:1578660-1582719 GCF_000299155.1 Elephantulus edwardii | reverse complement strand
TGACTATGCAAAGGCATTTGACTGTGTGGATCATAACAAACTGTGGCTGACTCTGAGAAGAATGGGAATCCCAGAACACTTGATCATGCTAATGCGAAACCTATATTTGGACCAGGAGGCAGTTGTCAGAACAGAGCAAGGGAACACTGCATGGTTCAAAATTGGGAAGGGCGTATGCCAGGGATGCATCCTACCTTCATACCTTTTCAACCTCTCCTCTTAGTAATTTAAATTTACTACTACGACTCAGAGGGAGTAAGGTGGACAATATCTTCTCATGCAATTTATAGTCTTGAAAAAAAACAATGGAGGGCCACCTATAGCTTCAGATGTGATGACAATGAATTGAGTTGAAGGAATCTGAAAACAGATGCTGAAAGCAATGAGGAATGCTGTTTGGGTTCCAGTTAGGAAGGGATAGATTCTGGTTGACCCTATTCCTCTGTCTCTTCCTTTGTCTGCTTGAGAGAATGTTGTGGGTTTGGGAGTGAATGAGAGATGGAACACGAAGAGAGTGTGGAGCCAAGTAGAGAGTAGAGGAAGTGAGTAATTTCTATGATTTAAAAAAAGATTATTGTTGTTGTTATGTGCTGTCGAGCACCTGTGACTCATAATGACCCCATGTCCAACAGCTCTGAAGCCTGTCCTATCCTGAGCCAGTCTCACTGACTCTGACACACCTACCCCCATCACCCCAGTTTACAGTAGTATCAATCTATCTTATCCTGGGTCTTCTGTGCTGTCCCTCCAGCCTTCTGAGCATGATATTCATTTCCAAGGACCGATCTCTTCTGACCATGTGCCCAAAGTATATGAGACAGAGCATCAGAATTGTAGCCTCCAAGGAAAAACTTGGTTTAACTCTCTCCAAGACAGACTTATTTTCACTGTCCAGCTCTCTGATGCACAACAAAATTGTAGTTTCCAAGGAAAAACTTGGTTTCACCCTCTCCAAGACAGACTTATTTGTTTTTTGGTGGACCATGGGATGTTCAAGACTCTTCTCAAATACTACAACTCGATTCTTCTTCTGTCATCCTTAGTCATTGTCCAGCTCATTGATGCATAGCAAGTAGTTGTGAAGACCATGACTTGGATCAGGTGCACCTTAGTCTCTAGACTGACATCATTGCTTTGCAGTACTCTAGAGAGGTCCCTAACACCAGATTTTCCTAGTGCAATTAGTCTTTTGATTTCCTGAAGGCTGGTGCAAGAGTGTTGTTTGTGAAGCTGAGGAAGCTGAAATTGTTAACAACCTCGATCTCTTCTCCATCCATCATGTTGTTGCCAATTGGCCCAGTAGTGAGAATCTTTGTCTTCTTGATGTTGAACGTCAATCCATGTTGATGACTATAGTCCTTGACCTTCTGCACCAAGCACTTCAGGTCCTCCTCAGTTTCAGCAAGTAAGGTTGTGTCATCTGCATAACGCAGCTTGCGGATGAGTCTTCCTCCAATCCTGATGCCCCATTCCTCCTGATAAAGCCCAGCCTCCCGAATGATCTCTTCTGCATATAGACTGAAAAGGTATGGAGACAGGACGCATTCCTGATGTACTCTCTTCCTGATTTTGAACCCTGCAATGTTTCCTTGCTCTGTTATTGAAAAGAAAAACATCTTTCACTGCCATCTAGTCAATCAACTCATAGCTGATCCTCCATTGGGTTACCAAAGGTATACATTTCATGGAAGGAGATTGTCTTTCTCTCTTGGAGTTGCTGGTGGAATCAGACTATCAGAGAGGCATTGCCTTTGGGTTTTAAGCACAGCTCCTTATAGACTATGCTCTTTCAAGCCTCTATGTTCATGATCCAGAGACACTGACTGTGTTCTTTAGGTTGTGCCGTCATTTTTATCCTCCTTGCCTGAGATGTTCCTTCCTCACTAACATCAACTCATTGCTTCCTGAGTTTCTATGAAATCATTTGGGTTTCTATTGCTGGTTTGATCCTAGATAGATTTTTTAAAAAAAATTTATAGTTTTTTTTGTGTGTACAGTCAAACCAGATCTGTCTGGTACAGGAGGAGATCGTCCCACCTTCTCCAGCAGAGAATCTGGTGAATTCAAACCACTCACCTTTGGGACTGCAGTGTAGCTCCTTGCCACTAAGCCACCAGAGCTCGCTCCACAGAAGTCTTACTGGAGCACAGTGACTAAGGGAAAATATTCTTTCCTAGTTAAGATAAACGCCAAGACTTCAGGGTTATATTTTATTTAAAGTTCAAAGATTATCTCATGGCAATAATTTAAAAGTTTACTAGGCTTTTGTGCCTCAGAAAATTTAGATTCCTTGGCATTTTGAAAATCTGTACTATATTTCCCCTCCTTTGATCAGGATTATGACATAGATTCTTTGATCAAGTGATCAGTGACGATAGCTGGGCACCATCCAGTTTTGGTCTCATGGAAAAGGAGATGGTTGTTCACGGAGACAATTAGCCACATATTCTTTTTTTTTCCTCTTACACATGTAATTCTATTCTCCTGTTCCTGACTTTCTTTTTTTGTTACTCCAGGTGAATAGAGCTCAGTTGTGTCTTAGGCGGCCTCTAGACAAGTTCAAAACCCTGGGCACTCACCAATGAACTAGGAAGTAGAACAGAAGCAGTGAATGTGGCATTAGGCCAGTTAACTGGGATGTCCCATTAACTACGATCCTTGCTGTTGTTGTTATGAGCCATCGAGTCGCCTGTGACTCATAGTGACGCTGTGTACACTAACTCTGAACTCTGCCCTATTCTGAGCCAATCTCGTTGCCTGACAGATCTAATGCCATTTCTCCTAATAATATTGACAAACTGGAGGACATTATAATGACCAAGATAAGTCAGATGCAAATGACTAATAATTTATGAGTAAACAACTAAGAAAAGTGTACAAACATGAGGATGATACAAACTTTGATGGTTAGCAGGGAGGGAGGAGTGGGTAGGAAAATGAATGACAGATGGTATGTTTGGTGAAGGAAGAAGCTAAAACTTTTCAATGCAACAAAATTTTGTTGTTGCAATAGACTATCTGTAGGCATATGATAGTTTTGTTCTTGTGTTAAATGTTTACCAGGCCTTTACTGGTCATTAATTGTAATTCAGTGCATTCGTACAAAAGCAAAGCATTATTGTTATGCCCTAGTTTTTTTTTTTTTGTTATGCCCTAGTTTAAACTCCCATCACACCTGTACTTAATCATTGCATTAAGAGAATAAAAAGAGAGGGGACCTTTAGTACAATCCAGAAATAAATGCCAGGAGTGGAATGTCTCTCTGGACCCAGGCTCCTGTGTGATGAAGCTCCTTTATACTGGGGAAGACAGAGACCCTTGGAGGTCTTCAGGGAGGCCAATCCAGAGATGCTGAAGGAAACAAGGACTTTACTCCAGAGGTGATACAGAGAGAGGACCTTCCTCTACAGCTAGAACTCTGAACTTGGACTTCTCTTCTTCTAAACTATAAGAATGAGCTTTTTGTTAAAGCTTACGGTATCTCTGTTTCAGCAGCATTAGGCAACCAAGACAGGACTTAATACCATCAATGTTGGATACTGCTCTAACAGATATCTAAAATGTAGGTGAGATTTTGGAATTGGATAATTAGTAGATTCTGGAAGAATTCTTAGATGCCTGGTCGTAAAAGCCTGACTTTCCTTGAAGAGACCGTTGATGAAATCAGAAAGACAGTTCAGGTGAAGACTCAGAAGGAAAGGAGTCTTTTACCACTAAAGCTGGTACAGTTGGTGAGAAGCGGCCGTAGAGAAATGGCAGTAGAGGCAGAACCAGGATGCCTGTGTAGAAGTGGAGACCAGCACAAGAAGGTATGGAAGCCAGCACATGGAATTGGAGAGCTGACGGCCTTCCGCCAGGCAGCTTCCAGACGGAATGGACGTATGTCAGTGTTTGAAGGTAAAAGTTGAATGCTTTTGGGCCTAAATTTACTGGTGTTGTGCGATACCTGTGGGCATTTATTGGTAAACTAAAGGGGTTTTTTTCCCCCTATAATTATATTTTATTAATTTTCATAAACATTTACAGAGATTTTGGGCTTCCACTCATTCATTGTTGCAC
>NW_006399966.1:1553774-1575220 GCF_000299155.1 Elephantulus edwardii | reverse complement strand
CTCTTAGTTCTGGCTCTGTATTCTTTTTGTCACGGTAGAGAAAGCCAACTGATTTTTGTATGTTGATCTTGTATCCTGCTACTTTGCTGAATTGTAAACTAAAGGTTTTAATAACATTTACTAGAAGAAGATGGAGCTTGGGATGATCCCTTTGAGAGACCAAGTATCACCAGAAGCAGTTACCTTGTTCTCAAAGAGTGAGGCCATAAAATCTAGGGTTTCAAAGTGTGGGATCACAGTCTTTCAAAGGTGGGTGGTGGGAGTCACAGTTTCCCAGATTTCAAAGAGTTGATTCTTTGTCCAATTGACTGTGGAGTGTGGGCTGCCTTTAAGACCACCCACAGCTGGGCAGTGTCGTCACTCCTGAGGGAAGAGGAAGGGCACAGGACCAAGGAAATAAGGTCACTGCTCAGTTAGACAAGGAGAATGGGGCTTCCCAAAGCTGAGCGAGCAGTTACTATCCTAGTGGGCCTGAAAGACAAAACTGAAACTCAGAGCCATTTACCTCCACCCTGAACACCGAGACAATGACCAACATCTACAATCTGAGGGCAGAACCATTATCCAGACAGTTTTAGAGAAGACAGAATTATTTTCGATTTTGAGGGATAATGCAAATCGTTCTGCTGGGTACTTGACATGCTTCCTATCTGTAGACCTTTCTTTCTCTCCAATTTTCCCATTTGTAATGGCAAAACCGACTCTATGCCTATGTCACCATTGAAATTTGGAAGCAGATAACTTATATTCTAGGTTCATAGATGGAAAGAAATTTAGCCCTAGGTTACAATTTGGTCTTGGGGCAAGCTCTGGTGGCCTAGTGGCAAGAAGCTGCACTGCAATCCCAAGGGTGCGCAGTTCAAATACACCAGATGCTCTGCTGGAGAAGGAGGAACCATCTCCTCCTGTATCAGTCAGATCTGATTTGACAGTACACACACACACACACACACACACACACACACACATAAATAAAAAATAAAAAAATTAATAAAAAAATAATTGAATTTGGTTTTGAGATTTATTTAAGACTTTTGTGATTGTATGTTGGGGTTAAAAGTGTTTTGCATGCTGTAAGGACTAATTTTGGATCAGCCAAAGAGTAGAATCATAGATTGATAGTGTCCCTTTAAGAGAAATATATGTAATGATATGTGGAAGCTGTGTAATGATCCCCCACAATCTGATAAACCAAATAGTTGTAGGAGGATTAGGGGTGGAATGAAACACTCCCATCTCAGCCCTAATAGGATGTGAGGGGAGTTGCCCTAGGGTGTAGCCTGTAATTCTTTTTCTGACTAAAGATAAAGGTGGTGGAAATTAAATCCAGAGGGCAGACCCTTAGAATAACGAAGCGTGCACCTTGTTAGACCCAGGCCCCTTTGTGCAGAAACTCCTTGCAACCTGCCAGGGAGAGCTGAGTCACATGGAAGTCTCCAGGGAACACTGGGCGTTCAGATGCTGAAGAAAACAAGTGAATTACTTCCTCTAGAGCTAACACACACAGGATTTGGGCTTCTCAAACTGTAAGAGAATAAATTTTCTTTATTAGTGTCAAAATTGGAAGCAGGAGTGGCACCCACTTCCTAAACAACAGGCCTCTGGAAACTCTATGAACTTTGATATATGTCAATAGTTATAGAAAGGCTTCAGGCCTTTTATTCATAGGATCATTATGAGTCACCCTTAACAGTAATCAACAACAACAGTGTCAAAAAAGAAAAATGCTAGGACTAAATTCCAATTTATTTTACACAATTTATTATTATGTTGTTGTTAGGTGCTGCTGAGCCAAGTGTGACCCATAGTGACCCTATGAACCAAACCCTGTCCTATCCTGCGCCATCCTCACAAGCCCTGGCATACTTGAGCCCATTGCTGCACTCACTGTGCTAACCTATCTAGTTGAGATCTTCCTCTCCTTCACCAACCCTCCATCTTTCCAAGCTTGATGGCTCTCTTCAAGGAATAGCCCCTTCTAACAACACACCCCAAGTATATGAGGTGAATGAAGCTTTGCCATCTTTGTCTCCAAGGAGAACTCTAGCTGCCATCATTCCAAGCTTTTTCTGTTTTATTCTTTTATCAGCTCATGGGATATTCAGTATTCTTCTCCAACACAACTCAAAGGTATCAGTTCTTCTGTCATCCCCATTTTTGTCCAGCTCTCAGATGCATAGGAAATTATTAAAAAGACCAAGACCTGAATCAGATGCAACATAATCTCTGAACTGGCATCATTGCTCCTCAGTAACTTGTTACTATGAATTTGTTATGAATGGATATAATTTATTAGGGAAAGTCCCCCAACTCCACTGAAAATTAAGAATTGCAATAAAATTAGGATTGAATTGAAGAAAGAAAGAAACCAGGACCCTAAGCCTCTAAAGAACCAAATTCCATGAGGTATTTGGCTGTACATGAGCAGTGTCAGCCTTACCTAACTACTTCAAGGTTAACCTATTGCTGTCAAGTTGATCTGACTCACAGCAACCCGAATGCCACATCTTGTTCCTGTGGAGAGGCTGGTGGGGTTGAACTGTCAACTTTTTGTATGTTTGATTATTGTACCATCAGGGATCCTGATATTTGAAGTATTTATTTTTGTTGTTACATGGCATTGAATCATCTATGACTCATAGTGAACAATCCTATGAATAATTAGTCAACAACAAAACTTTGCCCTATCCTGTCCCATTCTCATGGTCTCCAAAATTCTCGAGCTGCGTGTTATAGTCATTGTGTCTACCCGTTTTATCGAGGGTCTTCCTCTTTTTCTCTGACCCTCCACCTTTCCCAGCATGATGTTTTTCACAAAGATTGGCCCCTCTTGATAATATACCCTAAGCATGTAAGACAAAGTTTCAACATCCTTGCCTCTAAGAGACATCCTGGTTGTACTTCCTCCAAGATAGATTTGTTTATTGGAAGCCCATGTTATTGTTTTCCAACACCACCAATTCAAAATTATTGATTCTTCTGTTAATCCTTATTCATCATCCAACTTTGAAATGCATAAGAGGTAATTGAAAATGTCATGGCTTAGATTAGGTATACCTTAGTCTTTACACTGACATCATTGCTCTTTATTTAGCATTATAAAGAGTTCCTTGACAGTAGATTTTCCCAACGTAACACACCTTTGGATTTCTTGTCTGCTGCTATCATGGGTGTTAATTGTGGATCTAAATTTAATGAAGTAATTCACAATGTCAATCTTTTCTCCATCTATCACGATGTCGCCTCTTGGTCCACTGGTGAGAATTTTTCTTTTTTTTTTGAGAATTTTTATTTTCTTGATGTTCGTATGCAATCCATGTACACATAAGGCTATAGTCTTTGATCTTCTTCAGTAAAGTGCTTCAAGTCCTCTTCACTTTCTGCTAGCAAAATTGGGTCATCTGCATAAAGCAGGCTGTTGATGCGTCTTCCTCTACTCCTGAAACCACAATTGCTCAGAATACAGATTGAACAGATACGGAGACAGGATATAGCTCTGACACCTTTCTTAATTCTAAACCATGCAATGTTTCTTTTTTTTTTAAATTTTTTTTTGCAATGTTTCTTTGTGTGATTTTAAATCATGTGCTGCTCCTTTGAAGGGTAGGTGTACACATGATGAGATTTATTTCTTTATTTTTTTAGATTTTTTTTTTTTTGTGAGGAGTGAGGCACAGAATACTTGAACTCAGCAGAAGTAATCTTCCTAAAAAGTCATACTCACAATTTGAAGATGCTGCTGCTTCTTTTTTACCAATTTAGATACCCTTTCTTTCCCTTTTTTTCCTTATTCCCCTAGCTAGGTCTTCCAGTATAATATTGACTAGTATTGATAGAGGACACTTTTGTCTGGTTACCATGCACAAGAAGAACGCTCTCAATCTCTTTCAGTTAAGAATTATGTTGAAGGGGAGCTTAGTGGCCTCGTGGCAAGAAACTGCACTGTAATCCTGAAGTCATGCGGTTCAAATCCACCAGATGATTTTCCTATGTCAGTCAGATCTGACTTGACAATCCACAAAACCAACAGCAACAAAATGATGTTGACTGTTGAATTTGCATGTATGTCCTTAATTATCATTTTAGGTGCCTTCAAATTTGCCAACTCAGGGTGACTACATGTTCAACACAATGATCCTTTTGTGTTCAGGGTCGCTATGAGTTGTGCTTGACTCGACAGCCCCTAACAACAACAGCAATATCACAAAGAAGATGGTATGGTACGGGGCAAGGTTTTGATCAGTCATACATGGAGCACTAGGAATAGGAGGCAACAGTTGAGTTGTCTGTGTTGTCATAACTATGACAACAACACCTATTCATAAGATTTTGAAAGGCCCACTATTTCAGAAGTGGGTGACCAGTACCACTTCTTAGTCTGGTAGCTCAGCTGAGACCTGTCCACCTTGAGTTCTCCTATTGGTTTTTTAAATACTAGTGATGTAGCTTTCAGCATCACAGCAACAGGTAAGCCATCACATACTACAATCCGACAAATGTATGGTACAAGATTGGACAATGTTTCCTTCTGTTGAACGTGGGTCACTATGAGTGAGGGCTGACTTGCCTGCACCTAGCGTCACCATTACCACAAAGGGCTCCCATCGTCACCTGCTACAGCGTCCCAGAATGTCTATTATTATTATTTGGGAGGTAAGCATTGCGTATGACTTGGCTGTTTAGGCTCCCAAACCAGACTTGCTAGTGTTTGCACAGAAGGTTACAGTTGACCAGCTGAATGATCTTGAGCAAGTAACTCCCTTCAGTATCTTCATCTGTAGAATGGACCAAAAACCAGTATCCATCTCATCTTCAAACTACAGAGCAATTTAACTTATTTACTAAAGATGATTCACCTTGAGCTCTGTGATCTTTTAAGGAATTATCTATACAGAATGAAAATGGACAATTCCAAAAGACATGGACAAAAACTTTAAGGGCAGAGAATACAAGTTAACAGTGATGAGACAATAGGGCAGAGGTAGGGTATGATGCCCCTTTGAAGCCTGTGAAGTTTTTCATCACAGAATCGGACATGAACAAAATTGCTGAACAGGCCTCTAGCTTGTTGTGTATATTTCCATTAAACCCATAGAAAACCAATATGCATCTCCTGGAGGGAGGCTGTATAGATTTGCACTCTATCATGTTAGTTAAATCCTACTCAGTGAATTGTTTAATAGAATTCTGAAGGTGTAGGAAACAAGTTCATTTTGTGACCTGGGAAAGAAGGTTCTAGAAAATGGGACATGCATTCACAGAGAGGGTCCCAGTCTGAAGGATTTTGCCACATGGAAAAGTCTCAGAGCATTTAAGAGATGAATTTGAGAGTACAGAGTTCCTATATAAAAAGCAAATAAATGGGGTGGCGGTGGGGTGGGCGGGGAGAAAAGTGCAACAATGAATGAATGGAATTCCAAAATCACTGTAGATGTTCGTTGAAATTAAAAATAAAGACATTTTAAAAAAAGTAAAAAAAAGTAAAAAGAAAAAAAAGCAAATAGAGGAGGAAGATAGACTAAGAGTGGTCTCGTTGGGGACACAACTCTTGGGTGGTTCACGTGTGTTAGCCTCCCGTGGGAAAGTGGAGGAAGAGGGTTAGGAGGGCAGGGGGGCAGAGTGTGTTCTCTCATCAGGAGTTTTGGTGACAGTAAAGGGGTCAGAGACGCTCCTCTTTTACTATTTGCTCAGACTTGTGGTTTCCAAGTCAGAGCTGAGGATCGCAGGTCTTACAGGATTGGAAACAGCCATGGGGAAGTGAGGCGTACGGCTGATCACACTCCCAGCTCACAGTCATCCTACCCTGTGTTCTGAGGGTTTGTCATCCTAAGGAAAAGCTGACTCTCAGGGGCCCTCTATTGTGACCGACCTCAGGACAATGCCCAAGTTTCCCCCATGTGACTGTGATATCTTAAGATTCAGCCAAGTATGACTGGTAACCTCCTATAATGCCCTAGATAGGCAGTGGTCAGGACCTGGAAATAGAGCAGCCTGAAGGGGAGGACAGGGTAGGTAGGTAGAACTGACCCAGCTCTGGGTGCCTTCTCTGGCTACAAGCATAGAATTCTTGGATTTGGTCTGAGGTGGCCTAGTGGCAAGAAGCTGAACTGCAATCCCAAAGGCCTGAGGTTTGAGGCCACCAGCTGATCCATTGGGGAAGGATGGGTAATCTCCTCCTGTGCCATTAACTGCTTTTGAAAATCCACTGGAGGGTCAGCTTTGGGTTGGTTCTGACTCAATGGTACACAATAACAACACAGGGATGCTAGAGATACCTCCTTTGTCATGGATTTCCTAATTTATCTCAGAGAGTTCTGGGGGCATAGTCCCTAGGGAGTGGCACCAGAAGCTTAGAGGAAATAAAGTGCAAGTGAAAGAAGGTCATTCCTTGGGTAGAGACCTGTGGGGATGGATTGGATTGGATTTAGGAAGATTTAGGTATCCCATTGACTAGGTTCTGTGGTCATAGACTCAATACAGAAGATAGTGGGTTATAGGTGTGGTGGTAAACTGGAGGAAATAGTGAATAATGCAGACACTGGCTATAGAGAAGCCCTCTCAAGTTTCCTAAGGTCTACCAGGCTCATATGTAATCTAGATTCTAGGATTCCCCAAGTATAGCAGTAGTTCTTAACATTTGAGATTATGAGCCCATTTGAGAAGCTGATGAAAGCTAAGGACCATTCTCGCAACGTGCATCATACAAATGTCTATATATAGAATAGAAATGCAATAGATATCTTGAAACAAAATCAAGTGACCTCAGGAGAAGAAATCCTGGTCCCTGGATTCAAAAGGAAGAAGTATCTGGGATGTTTTTGAGTCTTGGTAAGAAGTGGTCTGTGAGCTTGAGATACCCAGACCTTGTCCTGTTGTTGTTGTTGTTCTGTGCCGTCGAGTCATTTGCGACTCATAGCAACCCTATGTACAACAACCCTAAACCCTGCTCTATTCTGTGCCAATCGCATGGCCTCTGACACACCCATCCCAATTACCCTAGTCACTTAATCAAATCCACCTCACAGAGGGTCTTCCCCTCCTGCGCTGTCCCTCCACCTTACCAAGCATGATGTCTCTCTCCAAGGACCTGTCTTTCCTTACAACATGTCCAAAGTATGTCAGACAAAGCCCCAGAATCCTTGCCTCCAAGGAGTAGCCTGGTTTAACCCTCTCCAGGATGGATCTGTTTGTTTTCTTGGCAGTCCAGGGTACATTCAATACTTTTCTCCAGCACCACAGCTCAAAGGCATCAATTCTCCTTCTATCTTCCCTAGTCATTGTCATAAACCTATGACCTTGTCCTAGTAGCACTAAATAGGCCCCAAGGTCAGCCTCCAGGTCCACTCACAGGCTGGTAAGGAGCTGGGAGCCCTGACTGAGGAGCTAGCAGAGGTTGGGGAGTTTGCTTAGCAAGGTCACTGCCCATAACCTACAATAATCTTCTGGTTCAATTCAGGTGTTATTGTGTAAGGGGCTAGTGATAGGTGCAGCAGGGGGTGTCCTGACAGACCTGTTCAGTTAGAAGCAGAATTGGGGTCAGGCTGGAAATCCTAAGGAAAGATGAGGTGAGTTTATAGTTCGGATTGGGGTGGGGGGGGCTGGGGAATAGTTCACATTTACTGTATACTTAAGACATGCTGTCACTCTACTAAAAGCTTATAGGATATTGAAAAAATTGTGTGTGTGTGTGTGTGTAGCGTCAAATCGGATCTGTCTGGTACAGGAGGCGATTGTCCCTCCTTCTCCAGTAGAGTAACTGGTGGATTTGAACCACAAGCCTCTAGCATTGCAGTGCAGCTTCTTGCCACTAGGCCACCAGAGCTCCCTCAGGAATTTTTTTTTATATACTGCTTTATTTATAATGCTTGTATACGTTATTTTTCACACCGGATCTTTCCCATTTCTTTCACCCCCCTCCACCCATCAAATTATGTGACTTTATGATTAACCATGCCCCTCCCTGCCCATCCTTACTCCTCTGCTCCCCCACTCTTGGATCCTCATACTCGTTCTACGATAATGGTCTTAATACAGAATTTGTCCCTCTGGGACTGAACTAGTTCACTCAACATAATGCTCTCCAGTTCCTCTCAAGTTAGGTGGTTATTTACAAACTCATTACTCCTGCATATTTCATGGTCTTCCATTGTGTGAACGTACCAATTTTTCAATTTAATAGATTGTGGTTGGACATTTGGGCTGTTTCCGTATTCTTGTGATGGTGAATAATGCTGCTATGAATATTGGTGTACAAGTCTCCATTTGCGCCTCATTTCTCATTCTCTCGGGGTATATTCCAAGCTGTGGAATAGCTGGGTCATATGGAATTTCTAGGTTCAGCTAAAAAAGCTGAACAGGGATTTTTGTTTGTTTTCCCATCTATCATTCCTTATCATATGAGGAAATTGAGGTTTGCCCAGGGCCCCTCAGCAAGTGGGAGGCCAGGCTTTTAATCCTAGCCACCTAACCATTGTGAGAGCAATCCTTACACTGTTTTGCTTTTTTAGAAGGTAAGGAGGGCCTGAGAGGTCTGAAAGCTGTGTCACAAACACAGTGTTAAGTCTGCATAAACTTGAGCCAGGGTGCAAAGTAGGGTCACTGGGAATTTCCATCCCAGCAGAGGGAGGGCCAGCTCCTGTGAGGATGAGGGAAGGACTACCCTCCATAGGCAACCAAGCTTGAGCCTTGGGAGGGCAGAGTCTGATGTTCTCTAACCCTGAACCCTCTGAGTCTGAGAAGCACCCCTCCCTCCTCAAAGCAGGCACCTAATACCTATTTGTGAATAAATGTTGAAAGCCATGGCCTTCAACTACATTGACTCAAACAAAACAAAAAAGATTAATAGGAGTACTTTGTCACAAACCTCTCTGAACCCAGACTTTCCCAACAATGCCACTTTTCAAACAAATGAGGTGTCTTGAAAAGTTCATTTTCCTTAAAGTCAAGAGAGCAGCTGGGTCATCTCTGTTTCAATGGACAGAAGAGAAGCCTCTGCTGAATGTGTAGGAGATGACTCTGAGCCAACGTGCTGCCCTGCGCTTCAGTCTCCTTAACTGTTTTATTGTTGTTATGTGCCATTGAGTTGTCTGCAGCTCATAGCAGCCCTATGCACATCAGCTCTGAACCCTGCCCTGTCCTGAGCCAAGTCTCACTGACCCTGACACACCTAATCCCACTGCCCTAGTTACTGTGTCAATCCATCTCATCCAGGGTCTTCCTCTCCTGCACTGTCCCTCCATCCTTCAGGGCATGATGTCCTTCTCCAAGGACCAGTCCCTCCTCGCCGCGTGCCCAAAGTATGTGACATGGAGCTTCAAAACCCTAGCCTCCAAGGAGAAACTTGGTTTTCCCCTCTCTTGAGAGTGATTTGTGGTGAGAGACCTGCCGTCTCTTTACGAATGACTGTAATGAGAATATCTGTGCTTTACAGACTCCTGAAAGTTTTCATGATTCTTTGCTGCTGTTGCTTGGTGCTGTTGAGCTACTTCCACCTCTTAGAGACCCTGTGTCCAACAGAATCAGACCTTGCTTGATCCTGTGCCTTGTGATATTGCAGTGTATCATACGAGATACATGATATCACATATCATATGAAGTCCAAGGTAGGCCTCATTTAGGCTATGGTCTGTTCTGTCACTTGCTATGCATCTGGGAGCTGGGCAGTAAATAAGAATGATGGAAGAAAAACTGATGCCTTGCACACCCATGTTTATTGTGGCTCTGTTCACAATAGCAAGGAGTTGGAAACAACCCAGGTGCCCATCAACAAACAAATGGCTAGAGAAGCTGTGGTATATTCACACAATGGAATACTACGCTGCATTGAAAAACAAGGAACTCATGCAATATTATTCAAAATGGGTGAGCCTGGAGGATATTAGGCTGAGTGAGATATCTCAGTCACAAAAGGACAAATACTGCATGATGCCACTGTTGTAAAATGGGACTGATATCAGGGTTGGGGTAAGACTGAGAAAAACTGGATAAATTGTGTATACTGCACTGAAACAGACGAGGAAGTGAATAATTTAAAAGTGATGTATGATGGAGTATTATGGTTATCACAAGAGTCCACAATTAAGGTTGCATAGTGGAATGTACTTGGGGAGGTGGGAGAGGTGTGGGGGGATTGGGTACCAGGGAGGGAGTGTTTCTTTTACTTTTGAAAGAGAGGAGAGAACTGGGGTCAGGGGAGGGCTGGGCGGGGAGAGAAGTGCAGCAATGAATGGATGGAAATCCAAAATCTCTGTAAATGCTCATTAAAATTATTAAAAAACAAAACAAAACAAAAAACCAACCTGATGCCTTTGACTTGTGATGTGGGAGAAGAAGTCTGAATATCTGTGGACTGCTGAAAGAACAGATACATTTTAGAAAAGTTGGAGGCAGAGTGTTCTTGGAGGCAAGGATGGCAAAGCTTCAGCTCACATTCTCTGGCCTGTTGCTGGGAGAGGCTATGTTTTGGAAAGGGACCTCATGCTTGGAATAGAGAAGGTTGGCAAAGATAGCAAGACTCTCAGTGAGGTGGATTAAACAGTAACTGCAGCAATGGACTCAAAGGTGTCAGAGATGATGAGGATGGCACAGGGTAGGACAGGGTTCAGGTATGATGTTCATAGGGTCTCAATTAGTCGTATAATTCTACTTAATTCAGTAGCCTTGAACAACAACAAATGAGATAACATTATATCATATGATGTTGCATGTGTCATTGGTTGAGTCAATAACGATTCATAGTGACCCTATGAACAATGGCTCTGAACCTTGCCCTGTCCTGAGCCAATTTTACCATCTCTGACACACCTGGCCCATTGCTGCAGTTACTGTGTCACTCCATCTCATTCAAGGTCATTTTTCTACCCTTTGGTGCAGGATGTCCTTCTCCAAGTACTAGTCCTTTTGCACAACTTGCTCAAAGTATGTGAGACAGAGTTTAAAAATCTTTGCATCCAATGTTTCATTTTCTCCATGACAGATTTGTTTGTTCTCTTGACAGTCCATGGTATGTTCAATACTCTCCAGCACTACAGTTCAAAGGTATTGATTTTTCTTCTGTTATTCTTAGTCATTGTCCAGCTCTCAGATCAATAGCAAGCAACTGAGAAGACCATGACTTGGATCAGGTGCACCTTAGTTTTTAGACTGACACCATTGCTCTTGAGTACTCTGGAAAGATCCTGCAGATTTCCCCAGTGCAATTTGTCTTTTGATTTTCTGACTGCTGGTGCCAAATGGTGAAATAATTAACAACCTCAATCTCTTCACCATCTATCATGATGCTGTCTATTGGCCCAGTGGTGAGGATTCCCCCCACCCCGCCCCCGATGCTGAGATGCAATCCATATTGAAGGCTGAGTTCTTGATCTTCTACCGCAAGTATTTCAAGTCCTCTTCAGTTTCAGCAGTCAAGGTTGTGCCATCTGCATAATGCAGGTTATTGATGATGTTCCTCCAATCTTTATGCCACCTTCATAAAGTGTAGCCTTTTGGGAGCTCTGGTGGCCCAGTGGCAAGAAGCTGCACTGTAATCCCAGAGGTACATGGTTCAAATCCACCAGGTTCTCTGCTGGAGAAGGAGGGGCAATCTCCTTAGTCAGATCCGATTTGATGGTATACACACACAAAATAATAAAATTTAAAAAAGCACACAAAACAACAACAACAAAAAGTGTAGCTTTTAAATGATCTGGTTTAGCATATAGATTGGAAAGATATGAAGAAAGAAAATATCCCTCATACCTTCCTTTCTTGATTTTGAACCACGCAGTGTTCCCTTGCTCTGTTCAGACAAGAGCTTCTTGGTTCAGGTATAGTTTTCCATGCACAATCATATGTTCTAAACAGATGTTAGATCCACACAGTCAAATGCCTTTGCACAGTCTAGAAAATGCAGACATTCTTCTGGTATTTTCTATTTTTAGCCAAGATCTTTCTGACATCAGCATTGATATCGCTAGTACCATTGCCTCTTTTAAGCTTGCATTTCTGGTAGTTCTCTGTCAATGTACTGGCCTACTAGTTTTTGGATAGAGCAATATAAAATATTAGCATTAAGGGAAGCTGAATGCAGGACATAAAGGAACTTGCTCAGTATTTTGAAACTTCCGTGTAAGATTATTTCAAAATTAACAATTTAAGAGAAAGAAAACTAGAAGGAAAACATTGAAAACAAGAGTTACATGATGACGTTGTTAATAAATCAGAAAATACTGGAATAACATCTTTAGAGTAAAGGGGAAAAAAACCCAACAACCCCAAAAAACCCTTTCGACCTAGGGTTAGTTCTGTAAGTAGTAAAAAAGAAAGAAGAATGATTTGGAGCCTGGAACTAAATTCACCCCCGGGTGGCTCAGCTTTCAACCAATGTTTCTGTTGTTAAGTGCTGTCACTTTGGCTCCCCTCATCTGTACAATAGAAAAAACTGCCCGATCCTGTGCTATCCTCACCACGTCTGCCGTGACAGCCTCTCATGTACTCACTGTGTCAATTCATCATCTGGAAGATCTTCTCCTTCTCTGACCTTCCACTTTGTCAAGCATGGTAGTTTTTCCATCCCTATAACTTGCTGTTGTTGTTGTTGTTGTTAAGTGCCATCGAGTTGTAGGTGACTCATATGACCCTATGAACGAAAGTCCTCAGCACTTGCGTGACTTTCATTCTTGCTCCAGGTTCATAGGGTTTACGGAGGCAAGCTATTTATGGAAGTGGATGCCACTCCTGCCTCCAAGCTTTTTTTTTTTTTACCTCCAAGCTTATTTTCACCGGCGAGCTCCACCAAACACTTGCTGACGGTATGAGAGATGAAGCCTCACCATCCTTGCTTCTAAGAAGCTCTCTGATCGCCCTTCTTCCAACACAAATTTGTTTTTGCTTTTGGTTTTCTGTGTTATGTTCATTAGTCTGGTTTTCTGTGTTGTGTTATTATTAGCATGATTCAAAGATATGCATTCTTTGTCTATCTTCTTTATAAAACTGTCTAACTTCCACATGCATAAGAAGCTTGGATCAGGTGAACTTTAGTTTTTAAAATGATGTCCTTGCTCTTTCCCTCCCTTTTTAATTGTGATTTTAAACCAAGGTTTACAGAAAAGTTGCATTTTAATTCATTAATTGTTGAATATTTTCCTCCCTATGCCCCTAGTTCATATTTTTCTTTTAAAAATTCATTCTTTGGTGCATAATTTCCGCCCTCCCTTCCCCACCCCTCCACCCATTAACTTCTCTGTGTACTTATTCTGGACTGTTTTCATACCAATAATGTCTAATTATATATTCCTTTTATTTTATTTTTATTTTTGAAAAATTTTCCACTAGTTTATTTACAAAATTTGAATACATTGTTTTTAAGAACAAATTCCTTTTAAACAGTTTTTCCTTCATCTGTTCCAATGCAGTGTTCATTATTGATCCCGTCTTTTATTTTCTCCCAGCCCCCATATCAGTCCTGTTTTATAACAGTGGTGTTATGCAGTACTTATCCTTTTGTGTCTGAGATATTTTATTCAGAATAATGTCCTCCAGGGTCACCCATATTGTGTAATATGTTATGAGTTTATTGTCTTTCAGTGCTGTGTAGTGTTCCATTACGTGAATATACCAGAGTTTTCTATCCATTCATGTATTAATAGGCACTTACATTACTTCCATCTCTTTGCTATTATGAATAATGCAGCAATAAACATAGGTATACACATATCTGTTTGGGTGGCAGCTCTGGTTTCTTTTTTCCCCATTATACCTTATATTTTTTCCTCTTTTTTTATTAATTTCAATGAACAGCTACAAAGATTTTGGATTTCTATTCATTCATTGCTGAACCTTTCTCCCCAGCTCTGGTTTCTTTAGGGTATATTCCTAGTAGTGTCATTGCTGGTTCAAATGGTATTTCTAGTTTCAACTTTCTGAGAAAGCTTCATACTGCCTTCCATAGTGGTTGAACCATTTTACTCTCCCACTAGCAGAGAATAAGGGTTCCTATCTCTCCATAACCTCACCAGCATTTGTTGTTTGCCTCTCTGTTGAACTTTGTTATTGTTCTTGGGGTGAGATGGTATCTCAGAGTAGTTTTTATCTGCAGCTCTCTGAGAGATAGGGCTTTTGAACATTTCTTCATGTGTTTGTTCGCCATCTGAATGTCTTCTTTGGTAAATATCCTTGTTCTTTAGTACTATAATGAGGCCCTTAATAGCTGACTTGTTTAATAGGACAATATCTCTTTTGATTTGTTGACTGCTTCCATCACGGACGTTGAGTGTGGGTCCAAGTAAAATGAAATCCTTGATAATTTCAAGCTTTTCTCCATCTATCATGATGTTGCTTAACAGTTCACTTGTAAGGATTTTTATTTTCTTTGTATTGCCTATATAACACAAAGGAGGTAGCCACTCTTATGAACAATTAATCACACTAGATCATAAGGACAATATTTATCCAGGCAGAAAGCAGGAAGGGCTAGGAGCTGAAGATGAAGGGAAATGAGAATCCTAGAGAGGGAATGGAGAATGTTGCTAGAACGTGGGGACTGATTAATATTATAAAACAAAATTTGTATAAGTGATCAAATGGAAAACCATTTGTGCTATATGCTTTCATTCAAAGAATAACAACCCCCAAAATGTGGGTTGATAGGCCTCTGATGACACCTTCCTGGGTTTCTTTGCTAATCACCCAAAATGAGGGTGAAATAATGAAAACTGAGTATGCTCGTTGCCAGCCAACGTTTCCTGTAAGAATTGTTAAAGGGAGTCCTGCAAGCTGAAGGAAACAATCCCCGACAGAAATGCAGAATTGCAATTGCAGAAATTGTAAATAGGTTATTTTTTTATCCCCTTACTCAAGTTCTTTAGGAGGTAATTATGTAAAGCAAAAGATATGTTGTAGGCTTTATAATGTATTTAGTAATTCAACTATCTGACATGAATAGCATAGAGGATAGAGTTGTGTTGTTGAAATTGAAAGTTTTGTAAGATTATTACATTTTACATGAAATGATGCAATGATAATATTTGATAAATTAGGATGGATATTGTAGTTGGAATGCCTGTGAAAGAGAGGAAGACTTTGCACAAGAGAAATTGACCCAGTGACCGTAACAAGCATATTAGAGATGAGGAGGATGACACAGGATAGGGCAAGCTTCAGAGCCATTGGTCACTATGAATCTTAACCACATTTACTAGGACATTCACGAGGGATGGGATCTTGGTAAGTATACGTGGTGGGCCAGTGTCCACTCCAAATGGTTAGTGCCAGCAGGTTTTTGTTGAGAACATGACAAGGTGGCTGGGATATTGGTTAAACATATGGGAATTGAGCAACTATGGACTCTATTAACTTTAATGAGAGAGTTCTCATTGTTAGAGGTAGGGCTCATTGTGGAAAAAGGAAGGGAAAAATCCATATTTAGAAATAGAGCTAAATATAGATGAGTATATGTTTGTGTATGTATTCTGTATTTCCTCTCCTTCCCCCATGTCTGTTTTCTAAGAGGTGCTGTAACCAATGACACGTCCCGTGAGGAGCCTACAGAAGCATAATGGGCCTCGATACAAAATTTAGTTGAGATGTCAAGACGGATGACTCAAGTCCGTGGGGAGATCAGGGTGGTTCCCAACAACGTCTAAAATGGGCTTGAGAGAGAGCAAGGAAAGAAGACTTGTTATTTTTGTTTTTGGTGCTGTTGGATAGACTATGACTCATGGTGACCCTATGAACAATATACCTGAACCCTGTCCTATCCTGTGTCATCCTCATCACATGTGACACACTTCAGCCCACTGCTGCAGTCACTGCATCATTCTGTCTCATTGGGGGGCGGGGACTTCTTCTCTTTCACTAACTCTCCACCTTTCCAAGTATGATGTCCTTGTCCAAGGAATAGACTCTCCTAGCAACATGCTCAAAGTAGGAGAGTCAAAGTCTCACCATCTTGGCTTCCAAGGAGCACACTGGCTGCACTTTTGCCAAGACATATCTATTCATTCTTTTGGCAGTCCATGGGATATTCTGTATTCTTCTCCAACACCACAGCTCAAAGACATCAATTCTTTTGTCAGCCTTATTCATTGTCCAGCTGTCAGATGTGTAGCAAGTGGTTGAAAAGACCATGGCCTGAATCAGGTGTATCTTAGTCTACAAACTGACAGAATTGCTCTTCAGCAATTTGGAGATGTCCTTGACAGCAGACATGTCCTTGACATCTAATGCAATATATCTCCTTTTCTCCTGATGGCTGGTCCCAAAGATTGTTTCTCCAAGCAAAATGAAATCAGTAACAACTTCAATCCTTTCTCCATCTGTCATGAAGACTAGGTTGGGGTTATTATGGTGACTAGAGGATGGGTTAGGACTGAGGTTTCCCACACAGAATTTGTACTTCCTCAAAGTACAAAGTACAAAAGAGGAAGTTACTGGTCTTTGTTTTCAACTTGCCTGAATGTAGGGCAGAAGGAGAGGAGAAACAGGAGAGGATTAAGATACATCAGCCGCCAAACATCCCCAAATGGAATCAGATTCTCTATTATACACTCATTAGCAATGAGCCCAAGCCTTTGTTTCTGAATTTTTAAAAAAGGAAACAAAACTCGGAAAATAAAAGATGATTGATGGGTAGGGGAAATACAAGATAACCCCAGAACATATTATTGCACCAGAAAGTAAGACTGTAATGGAGGCACATCAGCAATAAAAAGAAATTATTTGTGGTGATGGTAAATAAGGGGTTACATATATATATTTACCACCACCTACAACAAAAAAGGAGTGACACACTTTTATAAGCAACGATCAGATGCAAAAAAGTCCATACTGTACAACTGCATTTTATGCATGTTTTAAGAACAGACAAAAGTAATCTACAACAACAGAAATCAGAAATCACAGTTGCCTGTGAGGGGTGGTCAGAGACTGGAAGAGGTCAAGGACAACCTCTAGGGTGATATATTGTTTGTTCTATGGAGAGATACTACTCCTCACAGTTGTGGGGTGTTTTGTGTTTGTTTTTTTTTTAATCCCCAAAAGAGCTGGTCACAACTCATATGTCTCTCCTTGTACATAAAACCTACCTCAATTTATTCCTTACCAAAATCTCTCCACCAACATTGTCACTTTTTTCACAGTGCAAAAAACACTCTCTTACATTAGCCCCACAGCTGTTGATGATTTGCAAGACCATGTGTATGCAGTTAAGGTATCTGGAGACACTTCCCAACAACCCTCAAAAAACCCCAAAACAACAACTACGAAAACCACACAGGTTAATTCAACAGCTAGAAAAGTCAATATTCAAGGGTTCTGACACTCCACTTACACATGAGTAATTGATGGTCTGTTCCACAGTCAGCACCTGGCCTGGTTTTGACTACTAATACTGAGCTTCTCTAATGAGTACTTCTGAAGATGTAGTCAATATGATTCCTGTCAGTTGAGATCCATGTGTAAAATTGCTTTTTGTGTTTTTTTAAAAAAAGATATTTGTGATGAATAAATCATTGAACATAAAAAAATCTACCTCAATTTAGAATAAATATTAGCAAATTACAATATAATTTGTATATTATATCTGTAGGCAGATGTAAATAGCTCATTAACCTGGATTTTGCTTCAGAGTAATGACTTTGTAAAGGATGTCAAATGTCAAAAGAATGATTTGGTAAGAGTTGCACATTGGTGAACTTCTCCGGATGCTGCAAGCTTGCAGCTCTCACCCCCACACCCCGCAACACTCCGTGGAGTGACTCCTGGCCTAGAAGTTCACAGCAGCAAGGGGTGGCTATGGAGCTGGAGTCTCAAAGCCTAGGTCAGGGAGTCCAGCTTCCTGAGTCCTCTGAAGTATGGGCTTCTCTCTTACTGATATATAATACTATTAAGACGTGTTCTAGGGAGTTCTGATGGCCTAGTGGATAGGGAGTTGCACTGCTATCCCAAAGGTAACTGGTTTGAATCCACCAGCTGCTCTAAGGGAGAAAGATGGGCAATCTTATCTCGTGTGATTTATAGTCTCAGAAAACTTGATGGAAGGTCAGCTATGAGTTAACTGGTTGGCAAAGAGTGAGTGAGTCTAGTCTTACGAGAGGTGTGAGGCGGGTGGGTCAGGAGGAGAGGAAGAGGCCAGAAAAAAGATTAAATGGAAGAGATGATTTCTTGAAAGACAGATGGAATTTTCCAGATGGAAAAAGGAAGTAAAACCAATCAGCCAGAAAGCATGGAACATTTGGGAATGAAAAGTTTGTCCTAGATTGTGTAGACAAAGGAGTTGTGGACAATAGTCAGAAATCTGCTTTTTGGGAGGTGAACTGAGTTGTGGGGGCCCTGGAGCAGGAAATACTTTTCACACTTCTTGATCATCCCCTTCAGCTTAAGTTCATACCTTCAGAGTCTCCAAAGTCACTCCCTGGGTGGTCTCTTGCCTACAACCATAATGGTTCTGCTCTGTTCAGAGGTTTTCATCCTGTGGAAAATACAGAGGCCCTGAGAAACGATTCCCTGGCATAGTGGGCAGGAGAAAAATCTGATGATGCCCTGAATTTCCAGTATTTGGAAGCAGAGCACACACTCACTGTCCTAATACAGTTATGGGGCATCTACTGCATGCAAGCAAGTATTTGTGCAGTGAGGCCCTTTTTGAACATTTCACAGACTAAACAAGCTTGAGGTATGATCTTGTACTTAAAAAGCCTACGGTCTACTGAAACAAAGGGAAACTTTGAACCTAAATAACCTTCTTGCTGAAAATGATAAAAAAATACATTGAACAGTATATTGGCAGAGAACTGCCAGAAATTCAAGCTATATTTAGAAGAGGCTGTGGCACTAGGGTTATCATTGCTGATGTTGGATAGATCTTGGCTGAAAGCAGAAAATACCAGAAGACTATCTACTCGTGTTTTATCAACTCTGTAAAGGTATTTGACTTGTGTGGTTCATAACAAACTGTGGTTAACATTGAGAAGAATGGGAATCCCAGAACACTTGCTATTACTCATATGAAACCTATACCTAGACCAAGAGGCTGTTGTTTGAACAGAGCAAGGGGATACTGTACGATTCAAAATCAAGAAAAGAGTACATTAAGGATGTATTCTTTGTTCATACCTCTCCAATCTATATGCTGAACAGATTATTCAAGAGGTTAGGTTTTATGAAGAAGATTGGAGGAAGGCTCATTAACAACCTGTGTTATGCACATGACACAATTTTGTTCTCTGAAACGGAAGAAGACTTGAAATGCTTGCTGCAAAAGGTCAAGGACTGCAGCCTTCAATATGGATTGCATCTCAACATCAAGAAAACAAAAATTCTCACCACTAGGCCATTAGGCAGTATCACGATAAATGGAAAAAGAAGTTGTTAATAATTTCATCTTGCTGGAACAACCAACATTCTTGTTACCAGTAGTCAGCTATACTACTGAGAGCTGGGCAATGACTAAGGATGACAGAATAAGAATTGATGCCTTTGAGCTGTGGTACTGGAGAAGAGTACGGACATATCATCTATTGTCAATAGAACAAACAATTCTAACCTGGAGAAGGCTTGCAGGCAAGGATTTTTAGGCTCTGTCTCACATAGTTTGGGCATGTTGTCAGAAGGGATTGTCCTTGGAGAAGGATATCATACTTGGAAGGGTAGAAGATCAGCCTAAGAAGAGAAAGACCCTGGATGAGATGGATTGACACTGAGACAACTGGGTCAGGTGTGTTGGAGATGGCTCAGGATTGTGCAAGATTCAGAGCTGTTGTAGGATCACTATGAGTCATTGTTTCCTTGACACATAACAACAAACAACAACCATAAAAGGAATACCCTTCAAGTGTATTCCAGCTCATAAGAAGCAGTGAGTGGTAGGTAGGTGGGTCCCAACTCATGACCTTTCGGTTAGAAACCTAGCAATCATTGTGCCACTAGGGCTCCTCTTAAGAAAGCATTTGTTGATGTGTGGTAAGTAGATGCCCTTGGGTCATTGTGGTCTCACAGCTTCAGAACCCTGCCTGGTCCTGAGCTACTCTCCCAGTTATTGCTAGGTTTCAACCTATTGCTGAATCCACTGTGTCTGTCAATCCATCTCCTTAAGAGTTTTCCCCTTTTCCCCGTCCCCCCCTTATTTACGCAGCCTGATGTCCTTCTTCCTTACAAGTCCAAAGACTTGCCGTCCTCTTTTAAGCAGCAGGCTAACCATCCTTCCAGTCCATATTCCTTCCTTCTTCTGGCAGTCTAGGGTACATTCAACGGCCTTGGCCAGCATCATAATTCAGAGGCATCAATTCTTCGCTTTTCCTTATTCGCTGTCCAACTTTCTCATGCATACGTTATTTACTGTTATGTATTGAGTCAGAACTGACCCACAGCTGACCCTCCAGTGAGTTTTCAGAGGCAGTAAATCTCACAGGAGGAAATTGTCCTTATTTCTCCCGGGGAATAACGGGTGGATTAGAATCTCATGACTTTGAATTGGCAGCACAACCCTTTACCACTAAGCAACAACATGCTTATGAGGTAGATAATTAACTCTAAACTGATGGGACACAGAGTAGACACACATCTGACAAATGTTTGCCAATTAAATGAATGAAAAGCGGACTTAAACAAGCTCCTGGTACAGAAAGAGAAGGAGAAAATCTTGTGGGTGTCTCTGAAGAGTAAAGAGAAGGTCTACATTCCGGCACCAGGGCGCCCCCACGACTCTATCTGGCTCCAGGCTCTGCTCGCCAGAGGCAGCGGGAACCTCAAGTGCAGGAACGAGTGGGGAGATAGCAGCCGCGGTTTCCCAGGGTCCAGAAAAAGGCCTTTGGGAGGAAGCACGAAGCTGCGCCCGCCCCGTCGTCCCACCCACCGCGTCCCCTCCCCTCCAGCTGCGGGAAAAGCGGCTGCGGGCGCGGCGCAGTCGGAGCGCGGAGGCCGGCGGGCGAGATGCGAGTGCGGCGGCGGGCCCGGGCGCTCTGGGCGGCTCTGCTGGCGCTGGGGGCGCTGGTGGGCGTCGGCGGCGGCAGTGGAGGCGGTGGTGAGTGAGGGTCGGTGTTCGCCTCGGGCGGGCTCTCCGGGGCCGCACAGCCACAGCGGCAGACCTGGAGCGGCGAGACCCGCGCACGGAGGCTCCGCGCTGCTGCTGCTGCTGCTGCTCTTGGCCGGGGTCATCCGAGCAGCGCAGAGTTGAGGACTCAGTGCCAGGGGTCAGACTCCCTGGGGTCCACGCTGGGCTCCGAGGCTGCAGATCTGGAGCTGGGAGACCCGGGTGGGCGTGCTCCGCAGGGCTGCTCTCCTGCCAGGGCGGTCAGAGCCCAGAGCTGGCGACCCGATCCACATCATAGGCTCTTGGTGCCAGAGGTCAGACTCTCTGGTGCGCGGTGCTGGTGGCCACTTGGGCACCTCACAGGGGCGGTCGGGGTGCACTGTGTGGTGGACGCAATGTGGAACCCCACACACAGCGCCAGCTGCCAGCATCCCCGGTG